>NC_087524.1:7329268-7670101 GCF_963921805.1 Phalacrocorax carbo | reverse complement strand
GGAACCACTTCTCTCAGCACTTGCAGTCCCTCCCAACCCTATGCTGCCTCCACGTTTTGGGAGTTCACACTTAGCCTTTCTGATGAAATTACCAATGGATTTACTAACCCGAATTTGTTCCCAAGATACATGGTTAATATTCTTCCTGCAGCCTAGTCATGCTTGGTTTTGATGCAGCTTGGGCTGTCTCTCCTGTATGTCTTCACCAACCCTGGGACTCATCTTCACCTTTAGGTCAGGCGCAGTTTTGTAGCGCATCATCCTGAACTCTGAATTGAGTGCCTTAGTCTAAGAAACCGGCAGCCTCGTCTAAGTATAACTTCTGTTGCTCTCTTCCTGTTTCATTAGGTAGCTCATTTCTCCCTGTCTTCCCCTGGTCACCCTTACTGAAACAGGGTAAACCCCACTTTGGGGTTTTGACCGCTGGCTCGTGTCTCTCTTCCCCCACCCCTCTCCTTGCAGGCTCTGCTGACGTTGGGTGTCTCCTCCTCCCTGCAGCCCTGTTGCCTGACTGATAGCGGGATCTCACCGTTCACTGAAGCAGTGTCTGAAATAATGTGGTGTTTTATGTTACAATGAATCAAAAAGGAAATTTGCTTTCAGTTGTGTCAGAGGATACCTGAGCCCTGCTATTCTGGTGCACTTTGTTGCCCGGCATTCACTGGGAAATTAAAGGCTCCTGTGATCACAATTTCTACTCTTAATTCTTCTTGTAGCCTTAGAGACAGCACAGTTCATACTCAAGGCTGCATCTGGTGCCTCTGTAGCCAACCCTTGAGAATACCTGTGCAGGGCCCTTTTTACCACCCTTTCTCACACCTCCTCAGGACGTATCTTATCCACGTCATCCCCTTTTATGTCCTCGCAATGACCTGTTTTACTAGCAGTGTTTCACAACTTCCTGCAGTCCTACTGACGGGGTGCTCCCAGCCAGCTTCCACGTGTGCTTATCTCTGGGGCTTCGGTCCAGGCAGCACGCTCTGCCTCCACCGAGCGTCCCAGCACGCGCTGGGGTGCACCATCCTCTGGCTTGTCACATTGCCACTTCACCAAGATTCCGGCTCGCCTGATGTGACTGCAGCAAATGGCACAACTTGGGGAGAAGCCTACAAAATCAGTGGCCCCAGGCTGTCACAAAATCATAGGAGAAGAAATTGTACCGGGAATGGATGAGGGAGATAAATGACATGGTGTTTCTAGTTTACCCTCAGAAGATTTTGGTTAGGTGACAGCTGAGCCTTAGGAGATAACACTGCTATGACAAATGTATTTAGCACCTCCAGGCTTAATTCAAGGGAGACCCACAAGCCCATGTGAAAATGCCGAGCAAGGTAAATTGGGTGTGGCTAGAAGGCTTAGTCAACGGGTAAGCTACAGGGTTGTGAAATTGTGTACTATATTGATATCGTGTACAAACACTGCTCCCAGGTGAACTGGTGAGTACTGGAGACTGCATCTTCAAACAGCTTATTTTTAGAGGTAGAAAGTATGTAGATAAGCAGCAGAAAATATACTTCCTCTGTTACCTAGAGACAGTTAGAACTTGTCCCTAAATAAAGCAGCTCTCCTTCAAGTACCTGGGGGCAAAGGGAATCCACAATACCGTTTGTTCGCTAGAGCAACGCTGCACATCCTTAGAAAACTGAAGTTTAACAGCTCTAGCCACGCAACCCAAGAGGGGGCGCGCTTGACACTGTAACTTAAATGGCCTGGTAAGGTTGGCAAGCAAGATGTCTACAGGCCATCAAAGGTCTCATGAAGCGCATGCAGGACATTTACGGTGCAGTGAAGATGCGCAGAGCGGGCAATGTCTGTGTATAGCACCTCGGGGCAGGCGGAGTCCAGCACAGGGGCCTTACAACTTCTGAGACTTGGGGTTGCGCTGAGCATGTAGGCAAAGTCCTTAATTGGTGGGGAAAAAAAAGCACATTAAATGTACAAAAGAAGATCTTAATCTTTGGGGAAACACATGGTACAATGCATGAGGAACTAGTTCAGGCTATGCTTGGGCTTTTATAGCCTTTGAAGCCTGGCTACTGGATAGTTGGATCCCACCTCGGTCCATTTTCACCTGAGGAGGACAAGGCTGTGACTGCTACCTACAATCTCGCCTGAGTGAAGAAACCTGCAGGGTGTATCTAGTCATGGATTATAGACACCAGTGGAGGAAAATTAGTAAGTCAGAGGCCTCCAGTTGCTGTTGGAGGCGGACTCCAGAGAGGCAATGCTCTTAATGGCCTGGATAAAAGGAACAGGTCAGAGTAGGACAGGGTCTCTGGATTGCCAACAGCAGCCAGGGAAAGTGGTGACAGCAGCCAACACTGCTGACTCTGGACAGCTGTTCTCCTAATCCCCATCTCTATCAATGTCTCTGAACATCTCCATGGGAGGGCAAGGCTGGTGAAGCAGCAGCCCCTCCAAGAACCACAAGCTGGGCTCAGTATTGTCTTTGTTGCCTCCCTCTCACGGTGCTTTGCTTAATGGCTAATTCCTCAGACCTCGGTACTTCCCTTCTGACTGTTCACTTCAGAGTCATCTATTAACGAAACGTCTGTGAATTAACAGGGACTGAAAACCAGTCTGAAACCACCAGTCACCACCTCTTTATTTCAGCACTATTTTCTTCAGCCTGCTGGAAGACACATAATGGAGTGAGGCAATTACAAGGCTGGACCAAGACTTAGTCGGAGTCGTACACTTACCTGTTGCTGTTAAACTGCGGCTGCCTGGGAGGCAGTGCAGAGTACTCGATACCTAGCAAAAGGCGTTTGGATGTGCACAACTGTATTTGGTGAGAGTAGCCTCTTGTCAAGGTCATTTTTCTTGACTGTTTTACCCTTAAAGCTCGCTGTTGAGCCTCTCATTCCGTGTAGGCTTCTTCCTACTGTGTAAAGCATGATTTTATTAGTAATCTTCATGTTTTTAGCAAGCTGTTGTTCAAAAACTATTTTGGCTGGCCTTAATGTGTTGGGTTAGGTTTTTTGGTGGTTTTGGTTTTGGGTTTTGTTTTGTTTTTAAATTTGGGATTTTCTATATTTCTTCTTTGGCCATAACTTATACTTTTTGAAGTTTTTTTTTTACTTCTAAATGCCTTCTTTGCTCAGCTGTTTAACTGTGCCTGACTCTTTGTTTTTTGTTTTTTGTTTTTTTGTTAGCATATTTTGAGTGGTGGCACATTTAAAGCTTTAAATACCTGGTCTCAATGTCATTGCAAGCATTTTGTCCTTTCATCGGCTACTTTAAAATTCCTCTTAATTACTACCCTGACTTTTTTACTTATTGTTTTTTGAAGGAGAATATACTCATCTCCCTTTTAAGTTACTGCAGTATACTTTTTTCATTGCTTTTTCCTTTCCTGCAGTAATATTGAATTTGAGCACATTGTGTTCGTTATGGCAATGTATCTGTTCACTGTTACGTTTCAAATTCCCTCCTATGTACTACTCGTGGCTAAATCAAGAGTTCATCCTCCACTTGGCTCCTCTGAGTGGTCATTCTAAGAATTATTCATTTATCAGAGCTAAAAATACAGTCTTTGCATCATTCTTTGACCTGGTATCTACCTGGCCTATATGGGGGTAATTAATATCTCCCATTATCATTATGTTTTCTCCCCTGACAACCTCTTAAAGTCCTCCAGCTGTTATTCATTCCACTATCCTAATCAGGTGGTCAATAGTATATGCTCAGTGTTATTTAGACACATGTCAATATATAATAGTTCTCTGGTAGTTTAAACAAAATCTCAGGTTCCCCCTTTTTTTTTTTCTTTTTTTTTTTTCTTTTTTTTTTCTTTCCCCCTTCCCCCCCCTTTTTTTAAACCCCCCTTTTCCCCTGTCTTCCCTCCCTTTTCTTCCTCCCTCCCCTTCCCCCCCCCGCCCTTTTCTCTGGAACATGGACAAACACTATGCTAGTAGACTGAATCATTTTCTGTGGCTTCACATCTTGAGCTGCTGTTCTGGCAATCATCTTCCTACTGAAAAGAGACAAGATCTTGCATTGGCTTGGTTTTTTGTTGTCGTTGCTTCTTTTAAAATAAAATTAACATGTTCAGGGTCTAGCTCTGGGCCGTGCTCCATGAAAACATCTTCCTTCACAGGTCCTTTTTCAGTTTGCTGAATGTACATTTGTAACTGAAAATAAAACTTCTACCACCTTGGAGAAGGGCAGAGATATTTTCTAGCTGCATGTGCTCTCCCTCATCTTTGGCAATGACGAGAAGCATTTTATGGTCGTTGCTAGTTAAGGGCAGCTTAGGGTGTATAATAGCACTCAGCTTTTTATACCCATGCTGGAGTTCTTGCCAGGGTGATGGGTATGGTAATTGTTCCCTAATTCCCTCAATCTCTATTCAGAAACTGGCACTATATTTGGCACTTTTCACTTCTTGATTACCAAGGCCAGTTTAAGCAGAAAGTTGCATACTGCATTGAATAATTAAATTATTTCATATCTGAAAGGCTTTAAAATTCTTGGGGCAGTGCCATCGCAATTAGTTGCTTGTTGCTGAGCCTCCAGCACCTCCCTCTCACCTTCGCAGTGACCACAAATACGTTTAACATTGAGCGCAGTTTTGAATGCAGCTGTGAATGCAGGGCACCAATGCCTGATGACATTCTTGAGTGCTGCCTTTACTGTTGTTGTGTATCAGGTTTGGGGCTCTTTCACAAGCAACTTGAAGTTCTCAAACTCTTTGCATCCTTTGTTTTGGGGCATCTTTGTCAGGTTGCTGGTGTGGAAAGCTTGTAAGGCAAAATGGTCTGTTCCCCTTGCCTTTTTCCTAGGATGCCCAAGCCTTCCTCTGAGCTGCCTGCATGCTTGGTTGAGTTACTGTTTTGTTGTTTCCTGTTTCTGTAGCGTTTATGGTTTTGGCCAAGCTCCCTAATGAACTGACTCCCACAGGTCTGTACTGGCTGCTAATCACCCTGCTAAGAGCTCTAGAACTAGACTGAGATTGCCACCTTACTTGAAAACTTGACTGAATCAGACCAAACTTGGTTAAGTTCCTCCAAATTTCCTGACAGTCAGCAGTGGCACAGAGCAAAGATAGCTGACCCTCTCCCCTTGAGTGGGGGAAAAGCAGAACCCAGCAGTTATCCATTCCTTTAGCAGTGAAATGGCTCATCTGTCACACATGCACATGACCAACTGTGCTGTTGTGTGTGAAACGAAGTGTCACGCAGAGGAGCTATGCTTTGTGTACACAAGGGACAGTGGCACTGGAACGAAGCACACAGAACTGAACTGAATCTGCTTTCTTTGGATCACGGTGGGCACCGGACACAGCCCCAGCCTAAGGGAAAGATGCCTTGTGGTCCCATGCATTGATCTGCTTTACTAAGGGCAGTTGTAGAACACTGTGGACACATCCAGGGTGGAAAAATGTTCAGTGTTGTATTGATCAGCAACATTCATCTTGAGGGTTTTGTACGTATTTGGATTTGGAGGGCATCTGTGTATAAATGCTTTATCTGTTATCTTCCTACAGTATCCCCATTCTTGGTTTTTTGTTTGTCTTCTAACCCATCCTGAGACTTTTGAAGGTATGGCATTATCTGCATTTAGCCTCTACTCAAAGACAAAAGAACTATCTCAAGTTGTATTTGCTGCACACAGCTCAGCTCTTCCAGCTCTGTCCTGGTTTCAGGTGAAAGTTACAAGATGACCTGGCGTTCACCTTGCTGCATGCACCCTTCCTGTTCTTACAAAGGTGATTTTTTCTAGTCCATTTATTCAACCCTCCAGCTTTCCTGTTCCTTTAATGGGGATAAACTCTGTGCTGTAAACTCCAGATTATTCCTGTCCACCTTCCAAACCTGTTGCTTTCTATTTATGTTAATATTACAATTACTGACAACATATTGTCTTGTGCACTGAAATCCATCCTAAACTTAATGAATATCTCTTTTGCTTTCAGGCTGATAGTCTGTCCATCTCTAGTGAAACTGCTATTGCACGTGATACTAAAACCCTCTGAAAAAGGGATCTGATTGCTGCCCTCTTCATCCATCCCGCACACACTCCACGGTGGTTTGCAGGCTACTGCCCTGGGGTGTAAATCACAGTGTTTCCTTTCGCACTACCTGTAGATCACAGCACGCATCGCTCTGTGCTGTCCTCCACCTGACCGCCTCTCATCTGCCAGCCGCAACTCTTGCAGGATGCTGGATGTGCAGTTGTATCTGTGGTGTCAAAATATGGCCCACAAGCTTTGCCGGGATGGAGTGACTTTTGGGAGTGACTTTTGCTGCACAGCAAACACTGAATGCCTTGTCAAAGGTTAATTTTGTGTGTCTTCCCATTGACTTGGGTAGACTTTCCAAACCGCAGTAGTGTCTCCTTGGCCTGCAATCAGTCATGGTCTCCTCTATGATTTCACTTCTTTTCAATTCCAGGCAAAAAACCCCAAAATCACCCTTGTTAGGTTTTATTTCAGTGTAGGATGGAGTACAGATATTTGTGTAAGTTCCTCCCTGTGAGGGGCCTGGGACAAGCATTCAGTCTTGGATTGTGTTATTTTACCTTTGCAATCCAAAGTTTGCTGCAGCGAGCAATCCTGTCCTGGCAAGAAAACTGAGATGATCTCTCTCTCTCTCTCTCTCTCTCTCGTTACTATAAATCATTTAACAAAGGCAATATATTGGAATTAAGCCACATTCTTCAGAATAGGCATGCTTCTTCTTAACCTTCAGTGAAGCCTGATTTGTTGCTTTACTTCTTGGCGGGATGTAGTCTGCACTTGGCTCTGCTCAGTTGGGGGCTCACCCAAGGACCGGGTCCCTTGCTTCTTCATTCAAAAGGTCACAGTGGCAGAGAGAAGCTGAGTTTGTATGATATGGTGAATAGAATTTGGTGATGATTGGCAGAGGATTACAAAATGGAATTAGCGACTTTTTTCTCACTTGTCTTTGTTCGTGCTTGTGATTCAATGCTGCCTTCCTGAGACCGCGGTACCCCATGTTTCCACCGGGCAGAATTCTTTCTCACCTTTCCCTGCTTCCCACGCCACCCCTCCACAGCATGAGCTCTGCCTAATCTGGGCTGTCCCTCGAGCATGTGAGGTGCTACCCTTGGGGGGAGTCCCAACCTCCTTGTCTGGGGCCCACAACAAAGGCTGACAGAACACTGGGAAGCTGCAAGACGTCTACACACTGTCTCATACCCTGCCTCTGATGGGACCCATGGCTGTCCTGTAGGTTTGCATGCACTTGTCAGCGTGCTGCTGCCTGTAGCAGATCTATGGAAGAGTGTTTTGCTGGCATATCCACTTAAGAAAGAGGATGGTCCAAGGCTGCCTGTGCAAGTCTCACTTCACTGCATCTGGCCCATTCCTTTCAGGCATCTGCTGATGAAGAAGGTGCCGCTTTCAGAACGGAGTTGCCTCGAGCGCCAGCCGCACAGGAACCAGACTTTTGCAAATCAGCAATTTACAGTCCACCCCCTTCTCCCATTTCTGTGTATTCGTACTGCAGGGCCAGAGAGGCAGGCAGTTTACGGGGTGTGTGTGGGGGCAAATCCTGGTTCCACTGAATCCCATAAAGGCCATGTGATTCTATGGGGCCATTTTTTATTCCCACTATATCCCTGCCTCTGGCATGCCTGGGGCTGTAGAGGTGCTGGGTGTGGTGCAAGACTGGGTGAGAAGACAGGTTTCTGCTCTAATGTCTTTCTGCATATTTTCTGTTCCTATGGCAAAACGGATATTGGAGAGACTTGCTGTAGAATCTGCCTGGAAAGTCTTGCCTCTGAGATGCCAGGCCCTACTCGGTGTTAAGTGAAATTGTCTGCAGCTCATTAACATCAAAGCATTTTCTCCACCGGTCTGGGCAGCTCGGTAGTAACCAGCAGATGAACCAGAGAGCAGCTACGTTCTGCACTAAGCTTTGCCTGCAAACAATTAACATCAAAGGGGAGCCACTGTGAAACAGGGGAGAAACAACGCTTCCACTGCAGCAAGTCTCGTGGCTGGAGGGGAAGCAGGGGGAGGCCGAAGCTCCATCCCAGCTACAGAGTCTGTGCTGAGATGTTTGCAGGAGTGAGCAGAGGAACGGTTGCTGCGGCCTGCTGACGGTGTTGGCCAAGAAAATGGTGGAGCTGCCTTGGTTTGAACAAAACTGTCCAATGGTGTTGGTGGCAGCATGGTGCAGGCTCAGACCTGGTCCAGCCTAATTCTGGGATCAGGTCAGATCTGCTATCGCCTTGGTATGTTGCTGATTGCTCACTTAGCTGTCGCTCTTGCTGGGTCTCCTGAGGCCAGCCCCACTGTTCTTTACGCCCTCTGAACACAAAAGTTTTGGCTGGCAATTCCAGATGTTGCTGCCCTTTTTTTAAGTGGACCTTGACCCTCTATTTGCCCTTTGCCACAGGAGGCCTGTGGAATTAAACCATTTTTTAGATTACAGGACCATTCTCTTCCTCTAGCTCTCAAGTACTTTCTCCTGCCTTAGGTACTGGATCCTCTGGTTCATGCTTTCCTCATCCTCTTTCTCTTTGCTTTGGCAGTGGGTAAGAAATCCAAATTGTTGGTATTTATCACACTAAGAGTCTGTGATTTGCCCTGCAAGGGGTGGGGGGAGGGCGCAGCAGGGTTTGGAAAATGAATTAATTCTCATACTCACCTACTGATTGTTTTACCACAGCTCACATGTGTCCCAGTCAGACATCAGAAGCTTTTTGGTAGGTCCTGCACCAGCACAGAACAGAAACGTGGGGCTATCTCAGAGTTTGCTGCCTAAGCATCCGCCTAGGAACAGAGCATTGCAAAAAAGAGAACAACAAAACTGGGAATCTCTATTAATAAGTGCTGGGGGTCAAGATTAGAGATAATATAACTGCAGCAATATGCGTCAGCCAGCTTCCTTCCTGCTAGCTCTGCCGTGGGAGTGCTAACCTCCAGCCACAGGGCAGGTGATAGAGCTTCAGGGCACAGCCAAAACAGTGAAAGCCACCAAAGCTTATGAGTCAAAGTTGTAGGATGTGACTTTCAGGCAATGTACTTTCTCCAGAGGGCAGGCGTGCTTTGTGGAAAAGCATACCTAATTCTGTTCATGCTTGCTCAAGGAAAGTATGTTCAAAACCAATTGGGTGGTCTGAAGGACAGCTAATACCATCTGGGCAATAGTCAAACTGCTGCAGAAGGAGGAACAATGGGAATTTATCTTGACCACCTGAAAAAAGGAGGGCCATGTGGAGGCTGTGCACGGAATAGTGTTAGGGGAAGGCTGGGGAGAAAAGACGCTTAAAAGAGCACTTCAGCTCCACCTGGGTCTAAGTGGATTGAGGAACATGGGCCACTGGTGTGTTAGAAGTGGGTCTGTGGCCACTAGGGAATGGAAATTTGGGGGCAGCCTCCTGAAAGGACTTAGCAGAAGCAAGAAACCAAATTTGCTCTGAAGTGGAGATTGATAAATTTAAGACTGGTGGCATATGACCCTGTTGCCTGTCACAGCAGGGATGCAAACTGAGTGCAGGAGAAACAAGAAGATAGTAACAGCTTGCTGGCCAAGAGCCATGCTGTCAGCAAGCTCCCCACCACTAACTTTGTTTTGTGGGCATCAGAGCAAGAGGAGAATCTTGCAAGGAAGAACTTGCAGGGAGGCTCTCATGAAGACCATGGTGGGCAGGCTAGTCCTGGTGTCCCTGGACTGATAAAATGCAAGGTCAGCAACCACTAGCCCCTCTAGCAGCTTGTGCACCCACTGTTCTAGCTATCATCCAGACTGGAGACAGAGGTTCTCTGCTGGAGTGCAGAGCATTCATGTTGCAATCCTTTTGTTTAGATCACCTGCCTCTCAGGGAAGAAGTACTTCTGTGATTAGTACAGTGCCTAACAAACTTTTGAACTGGCTCTAGCAAGCAGCATGTCTGGACTTTGAGTGGAAGGAAGATTCCCTGCTGCCAACACAAAGATTCTGGAAATTAAGACTCCAATGGCTCATCACACTGAAAAAGGGGTGGAATGAAGACCAGGATGTTGCCAACACCTGAAGTGAGGTGCAGGTAAGGGGATCATTCCTGAGCAGAGGTGCCCAAAGAGCTTTCCCACTGTTTGTAGCAGAGAAAATCTCCACAGGTCACGCTTTCCTTTTTTCCACCGCTACTGGCTTTCAAACAAGGACTGGATTCCCTGGTCACTAAACCAGGCTGCTCCACTCATGAAAACAAGCTTTGCATTGACCTTTTCAAAAGGAAGCTGCATCTTGAAACAGGCTTCTTGCCTCTTGCTACTCAGGTTGCTGTCTGCTCTGGGAAGTTCCACCTCCTACAGTAAGAAGTCATGCTCTGACCTCCACAAGAAAAGAGCCAATTAATAATCTGTCCTTATGCTATCATTGGGCTTCAGATAGCTCTGTCCCTTCCTTGAAATGTACACCCTTTCCTCTCTGGAGCTTTCCTGGTACGCTGGCAGAGCCATCACACCTCAGCTTTGCTTTCCGTTTGCTGGACTAGCCAAACCGAGCTGCCCTGGTCTCCTTTTGTAGGACAGGCTCATTGCTCTCCTACCTACATGCACCAAGAACTTCCTCTGTGCCTCTTGGAGTTCCCTTCGAATAGGACAACCAGCTTACTGCAGCTGTGACTGCACCTGAACAGCTGCTTTAATGTTTCTCTATCTCCACCGGAAATATCTTGTCTGGGGCATCCTGCTACCACATCTGCACACAGCCAGCTTTGACCTCTCTGCCTTTCAAACTCCCTAACTGTGTGCGGCTCAGCAAGGTGAGGGTAATGGCTCCACTGTTTAGGGTGGAGGAATAAAGGCCATGACTCCTGGCCTTGCAGCAGGGCTTGGAGTAAGACATTTCATCTTCCCGAGCTCATCCCCGAGCCTGAAGAAAGCTGGTGCTGATGTTTTGCTCCTGCACAGGCACCAGGCGGCTACATGCCTGTCCTTTGC
This sequence comes from Phalacrocorax carbo, assembly GCF_963921805.1. NCBI lineage: Eukaryota > Metazoa > Chordata > Aves > Suliformes > Phalacrocoracidae > Phalacrocorax > Phalacrocorax carbo. The sequence goes on along the minus strand of NC_087524.1, from coordinate 7,659,204 downwards.
CTCTCGAGGCACCCACTGCTGGCCACCAGAACCAGTGTTGTTGCATCATCAACCCCCTTACAATGTCCGAGCTCATGCTGGAGGGAGGTCTTTGTGGTGTAAAGCTGAAGGGTAAATGGATGCTGCTAAAACACAGGAGGCGGTTGTGTCAGGGAGCTGCACCCGCAGGGACAGTAGTGGGAGGTGTCTTGGCCACTGCAGCTGAGTGTCTTTCCTTTTCATCATGGCCACCAGCAGACCTGGTGTTTTTGACTACATGGTGGAGCAGATGAGGAGATTTCAACTCTTCCTGACAGAAAGCTATGTGGCCCTGCTGGGGCAGGATGTCCCCTCAGGGGACAGTGACCCTTCAGGCGTGCGACATCCCCTCAGGGGAGGGATGGCCACTCCAGGGCAGTGACCCCTCAGGGGAGTGACGGCCACTCAGGGGATTGTGTCCCCTCAGGAGCCCATCGTCCCCTCAGGGATGTCCCTTCAGGGGATGGTGACCCCTCCGGACTGCGACATCCCCCTCGGGGAGGGACGTCCCCTCGGCGGCGTCAGGCCCCTGCGGAGCAGAGTCGGCCGCCGCGCCGTGCAGTACCGGACTCCGCCTGGCACGGCGCCCCCCAGCGGCCGGGCGGGGCGCGCCGCACGTGCCGGCGGGCGGGGCGGGGCGGAGGTCCGGAGGAGGCCGCGCAGGCGCGGCGGCAGGAAGAGGACGCCGGTGGGGCGGGGCGTGCCGGGGCGTGTCTGCTCCCGGCGGCGCCTGCGTGGCGCGATCACGTCGCGTCGAGGCGGTCGCTGAGGGCGGGTGGGCGTGGCGCGGCGCGGCGCGCGCGGCCCTTCCTTCCCGTCCCTGCCCCCCTGGCCGTGCCCGCCGCCGCCCCCACCCCCACCCCCGCCCGCCGCCCAGAAGATGGCGAGCCCGTGCGGGCGGCAGCAGTGCTCCATCCAGAGGCGCGGCGTCCGCCACCAGCTCGATTCGTGGCGACACAAGCTCATTCACTGTGTAGGTGAGGGAAGGCGGCGCGGCGGGGGAGGCCGGGACGGGCCCGGCGGCGGCGGCGGGAGGCTCCGTGCGGGGACGGACGGACACACACACACACACACACACACACACACGCACCCGCACCGTGAGGCGAGCGGCGGCGCGGCCTGCGGGCCCGCCCCCTCCCCCCGCCGCCGTGAGGCGAGAGCGAGCCCCGCCCTTCGCCGGGGAGGGAGCGGCGGCGGCGGCGGCGGCTGGGGGGGGGTCCTGCCCTGCCCTTTTGTGCGGCCCCTGTCAGCGCCGCGCCCGCTCCTCCCCGCCCGGCCCGGCCCGGCCCCACCGGACCGCGGTCCCCTTCAAACTTGTTTACGGCGGGGAGCGGCCCCGCCTGTCACTGCCCATCCGCCGCCGCGGGAGGCGAGGCGAGCCCGGCCCGGCCCGCCCGCCCCCGGCCCGCCGCCCCGAGGCGAGGCGGGAGGGACGAGGGAGGGAGGGGCCCGGCGGGGGGGGGAGGCTCCGGGAGCGGGAGGCTCCGGGAGCTGGGGCGGAAAGTTGTGGGTCGGGGTGCCGGATGGCCGCCGTCAATCGGGAGCGGGGCTGCGGGGGTTAAAAGGATGTGTGATTGCTTTTCTCCTCTTCCCCCCCCTCCCCCCCTTTTTTTTTTTATTCCCCTCCTCCTCTCTTGTGCGCGTTTGTTGTTGTGCAGGCTCAAATATTTGGGGGGGTGTGTTTTGAAAAAGAACTCCCCAATGCCCTTTCATCTTGGGTAACTTTGTCCATGCAAAATACAGATTTTTTTTTGCTCTTTTCTCCTTCCCTAGTGAGAAATCGAGGCCTTTTCCACGGGTCCCAAAATACAAATAAATGCCAGCTCTAGGCCAGGAATTCGGTGGGTGTCTGCAAAGGCAGTCTAATAGATTTGACATCAGTAGACTATGAACTTCCAGCACAACCTTAAAAAAATAATCTCTAACCAGAACACTGGTACGTCTCTTCTTGTTTGGCTTCTTGCTTTTAATTGAGCACAAACCCTCATTTTATTTTTAAATATGCAAATATGGCCATAATCTGCCAGTGACTGCTCAGCGTAGGTAATCTGTAATAACAGTCACAGATTCACTTTAGTTCCTTGTGTGTGGAGTTAAACCTCTTATTGTCAGTTAGCTCAGCATCCTAGTTCATTATCAGGGATTTGAAACACCATTTTTGGTTACACCAGGGGTTGTAACTGCTGCTGTCTATATTTTTGGCTTCATCTAAGCGTTTAAATTTTGTAACGTAAAAGTGTGTGCTCGATGCTTATTAACTCCAGATTAAAATGAGCAATTACCTTGTTTTAACCTTAAATCGATTTAAGGGCAATACGTTGCTGAGAAACTCAGCCTCTGCATGAAAGTGCTGTTTTTTCTTTCCAACCAATTATTGATGCTTCTAGATCCAGTTTATGGGGGTTTATTTTGATTCTAGCTTTGCTAAGTTAGGAACGTTTTGTTGACTTCCACCTCTGCTTGAACAAGAGTTATTTCACTTCTATCTCCTTTTCTCATCTCTTCTTACCTTGGCTGCTGGGGATCACCTGTTCTAGTCCTTTCCAAACTCCCTACTTGCAGCATGTCATCCTGCCTTCCTCTCAGTCCCTGCTGCTTTGTGGCTGGGTCCTTCAGGCCTCCAGTGGAGCTGTCCCGCTGCTCACGGTTTCACCAGAGAGCGGTGAGGAGTAAATGGAGGGGGGGAGGGAAAAAAAGGACAGTTTCAAATCTGCTGTTGAAGATCTTGTGTTTGGGTAGAATGCAAGAATTCTGTCTGTTCCTTATGCTGCTTTTTGGGAAAATCTTGGGTAGCTAGAGAAGTTTGTGTTATCTACAGCCTTGGGGAAAATATTACATTATTAAAGTTTTTTTTTGACAATCCTAAGTACTAAAACTTGAACCAACCACCACCGCCACCCCCATTTATACACACCCTGTTCCACTTCCCTAAAGCCGTTTAAATTACCAGCTTCTGGAGCAGTTACTTTCTCCTCTGTCCCTTCCATATCTCTTCCTCACGCTTGAAATTGATATATGTTTTGTTCCTCCAAACGATTTCCCCCTGTGAAAGCCCCTCTGTGTGTGTTTGACAAAAGATATTGTGAACATTGTTAAGCGCAGAGCTGACCGGGATTTTTTTGGAGGTAAAGTACAAAACCATATTTTTAAAAAAATAAAGTCCAAAGTGTAAGAGTGCTATGTGACTTTTATCTTGATGGCAGTATGTCATAAATAGTTTCAACCTCAAATTGATCAGCTTTATGAGATCTCGGGACCTGCCCTGTTCCTAGTATGAATCTTGCATCAATTGTTGGGTCATATAAATGCGTTAATTGTTACCTTTTTTGGTTTTGATATTTTTTTGTAGAATTATAAAAGGTTTATTGCACTAGCCCAGGATGTCCAGCTGAAACTGTTCTGTGATCTTAACCCCCTTCCCCAAATACGTATCTGTTGCCTTTTTAAGTGAGCTTTGACAGTGTTCCTTGAAATGTGGTAGCTGACCTGTTAAATGATATAATGTTCTGTTTCACCTTGGCTGTTTGTAGTCTTTAAGAATTTGTTCCTTCAGTAAATGGCGATAGATAAATATGGGGAAGTAGAGTGTGGGAAAATCCTTCTTGTTACTTCAGAGATATCCTTTCATATTTAGTCCTGAAAGTAAATCTGAGTTTTGTGGGGTTCTCTGTGTTAGCATCATTCCCTGAAAAGTCATTCTAATACCACACAGTGTGGTAATCAGAAAAAAATAAAGCCTGTGGTTTGAGCTAGTACATTTGGCAATAAAAATGGCTTTAAATAATTCACTTTTCCCTCTTGTGTGTTGCTTCTGCAATAGGCCACTCTGTTGGACTGTGGCTTCATGACAGTTTGTCAAACTAAGCTTGTGCTCTTAAGGGTAACAAAACCAGAGGAGGACTGAAGGACCACCTTTGCCCACAGGAAGCCAATTCAGGGGAGCTACGCTAGCAGAAAATGTCATCTTTTGGAGGGAGTAGAATAATCTTCTATATAGCTCATTGAATTGGCTTGCTGTGGGGTCAAGCAAATACTAGTGCTAGCACAAGGAAGAGGGTGAGAATGTTTAGCTGGTGGAAAGGAAGAGTGAGAACGCAGCAGCAGAGACATGGATCATCTTGAACTGTCACAGTGTTGCACCTTCGGTTGTACCAGCACAGCTTTTTGTGGGAGGTAGCTCAGGGAACTGGTCTGGCTTAGACCTTCCTTCCTCATTGTGCATTCCAAGCCACTTCTTTGGGGGAGGGAGGTCGTGCGGCTGGTGGGGGGCAAGTTCTGTTGATGCAGTGATGCAACTGAGGGAGCAGTGTGCTGTGGCCAGGGGTTGGAGGGAAGCATGGAGAAGGGCTCTCTAAGCTCTCTTTGCGGTGAGATGCGTTGGGCTGTTGAACCTCAGTGTAGGAGGGTAGCCTGGAGTGGCGTGCAGCATCTTGATGCCCTGGTGGAACTTTGATTCTAGAGACATGATATGCCAGATAACTATTTGATGCTGACATGTGTGCTCTCCGTACCAATCTTGAGTGTTAGCGTCTTTCTCAGTGGCCAAAAGCAGATAACTAGAGACAAATGTATGTGGTGATTTCCTGGCTCTCCCCTCCAGCCTTCAGTCACTTGCTGTTCAGGCACTTGCTGAATTGGAAATGGTTGATGAGATCAGATCAGCTAAGGAATGGGGAGTTTGAGAGAGTAGAGAACCTGTGGATCCCTGAAGCCCTCCTGACACCTTTTACATGGGCAGTAATAGCATTGCATTGCCGTCTGGTTACTGGAGTGATAGTTTGAGGTGGTCGCATGCGTTTCTACTAGCTCGCGATGCTTGGCCCTTTGTTAAATATTAGCTATACACTTAGAGACTCCCTGTCTGAATTACAGCCTGGGGTGGGGGCAGGGAGGCAACACAGCAGTGATCCTAGTTTTGGGAGCAAAATGATGATTTAAAGTGAAAACCTGTAACATTCACATAAGATTTCTAATCTTGAGCTCTGTCAGTGTTTCACTGAGATGCTGCTTAGCTGTTGATTTTACTCTTAAGCTGTCACAATAAGCTGAAATTATTTCCTGTTTTTCTTTTTTTAAAATGATTGTTGCTGGTTGAAACCTAAGTGCCTGATCTGTTTCTGTGTACTAAGTTTTGAATGGTGGTGGTCTTCCATGACTGTAGATACTTAGGACTGAAGTGTGGATCCTGTGGAAGAAATATGATACATCAGGAAGTATTGGAAGATATGCTATTAATCAAGAGAAGGTGTATAACAGTTGAACAATTCTGAAATCTTTATTACATTTTCTTATCTTGATTATTGCTTGGGTATAGTTCCAGCCTGTATGTGATATGAATTAAGTGCTGCTTCCAAACAGTTAGTAGCCATGTTATCTCATTGTTTTGGAAGTAGGCTTGAGTCTCCAAGTGTTTAACGTAGTTCTAGTTCAAAGGGCAGACTGTATTTCTTTGTTCCAAAATGAGAAGGCTTATTATAGCCCTGATGTTGATGAAAAATAATAATAAAAAGCAAGTTAGCTGAAACTGTGTTAAACTAGAAGTTTAAATGTAGGGCTATTCTAAACTAGTATCTGTTTTAGACATGCCCCCGTCCATGTCCCCGGCAAACGTGCAAGTGGTACTATTTGCCTTATTTCAACCTGCACGTAATGTAGATGCAGCTTGTGGCTTTTTTAAATAATATAAATCCATTGTACGGAAGCTTTGTGGTTTATTAGCTGAAGGCTTGTTCAAGAAGATCTGGGCTACACACAAACGTTTTTGCCTGCTGGCAGGATGGATACAGGAAGGGAGAATTACCCTTTTATGACAAAGTTATGCCAGGAAAAAATTGAAGCAGCTGTCATTTAAAAATAAAAATCTTTAGTTGTAAGGAGTGAAATTTACAGCTTGATATTTAGCTTTACTTTAAATGTGCATGGAAGGATGTCATGCATCTGAAGAACAGTAGAAGTTGAACTGCGGGGGATGAATCTCGATCTGTTTCAAACATCTCTTTGGATTCACCATAAATCACTTCAGATTCGCCTGTGTTTCCCTATTTGCAAATGAAGAATAACTTCTGCCCAACAGGGACAATGTCATCCAAACAAAAGCAATTAAAAAAATTTTTGATAATCACTTTGTATTATACCATCTTGAGTTCTTCTGCTGGTGGCTGTGACATGAAGTTTTGGACTAGGCCAAATCACTTGTTTATTTTGCATTTCAATAAAAATCTATTTTGTGTGAAGTAATAACTATCACTGCAAGGTGGGAGGTTTCCTTCTTGGGACGTGTTCGTCTTGCAGGAAGTATAGGGTTTTTTGACTTAACTTTTAACTAAGAGCTAATGACATTCAGAGTTCATCCACTTTTAATAGAACTTCTCAAAATGAATTACAGTAATCCATTCTGTGCATGCAGGAAGTAGTCCAAATCCACCTAGATAAAATCTTTGTAGTATTTATACTGAGATATATACACTACAGATTTACAGCCTTGTGGTATGGCACCATTTAAAAAGAGTACCTGACGGACTGTTTGCATTTTTTTAAGCCTTTTTTGACAGTTTGTGCTGTATATTAATGATAATCTAAATACAGTTATGTACAGAAATACAATACTGCACTTTAATTAAGAATGGATGATACACAATCCCATTTCTTGTGCTCAGTTGTCTAAATCCTTATTGCACAGTACTTAAATAGCTTAATGCTCTGCCAACTTAGGGTATCTTACATCCAGAAAAGCACCGTCATGTGTTTTGGGGTGCCTTTTTTTTTGGTCTGAGAACTCATGTTCTTTCATAGCTAATGTAAAATAACAATGAGAATTCTTCCTGAAAGTCAGTTTGGGCAAGGTTTGAGGAAAAATAGGCATTTAATGGGGTTAAAGAAAGGTAGCCCTGTCATACTAATTGAGGTGGAGGGGGCACTACCGCAATATTTTACATGGGACTTTCCAGTCTTCCTCACCCTCCTATGTATATATGTTTTCACTTTGAAGGGGATGAAGCTTTGGTTCTCAAAGGTTACTGGGATGGATGTTTCTAATTCGCTGAGAAATACAAAACTTTTGGGATTTTCAGGAGGCAGTGTTGGACGGAATGGGCTGAGCCAATCTAGGCTCTACCTCTGGCCAAAAGGGGTGGTAGTGCTTGTTCTTACTAAACTGACAGAAGACTCTGCAAAACCAGCTCATCTTCTGGTAATGCTTAGTAACCCGAGTCATCCTAGCCAGGAATGAGATGAGGAGAGCTCATCTGAAGCGCTGGATGGGGTCACGTCCGTGGGGTGAAGGGAAGGGGAGAGAACAGGATAGCCTCCTCCAAAGGCACGGAGTTTTCTAGTCTGCATCTTCTGTCTTGTGACTGCACCACAGACTGTGGTTATGTTTGACAGCAGTGCTGTCTATGCTGGCTTAAATAGTTCCCTCTGTGCAGGCACAACTCTGTGTGGCAGCCTAGTGAATCAGTTCCCTGACTAGACCCGACTAGAAAACAGTCTTTTTTTTATTTTGCTACAACATCTGCAGGGGATGGAGAGGCAGAGAAGGAAGAGTTGAGGCTATTCAGCTGGTATTGTCACACATGCACAAATCCAAGTTGTCTTTTGCTGAATAAGTGCTAATTTCTGCATGCATCGTCTCCCCTTAAGTAGCAGGAAGATTGCTTCATTCTCCCTCTTCAAAGCATGGTGGGTTATACTATGCTTTCCCCCGATAATGAACTATGGGCTTTGCTTTCCCGACCACACTGGGCACTCTCATCCTGTACCTCCATTAATAAGTTGTAGCTTTACACCACCTCTCCTCACTATCTCTGCAGGCCTCTGGGGTTCCTCAGTTCTCTGATAAATCCAGGCCATTTTGGGAAATGAGAGCTTCAACTTCTTTCTTTTTTTCTTGGAGAATGCTGTGCTGTTATTTCTCTGGACATCTTCAAGTCATTTACCTTTTACCTCAGATGTAGTTTGCCTTGTATGCTGTGTAGTACCATGTGCTCTTCTATGGTGAGTTGACAAAAAAATTCAGCGCTCAGCTGAGTAGGAGACTTAAGCTACACATCAATACTGCCGGCACATGACAGATGAAGTGAAGGTTATGGCGTTTGAACGTTTCTGCAGGACGCCACTTCCTACATAGTAAAATTTCTATCAGATGATGTCTCCATCTGTTTTTTCCATTCCTCTTACAGAGGAGAGGAAAAGATGGTACTCCTGTTGCATTTTCCAGAAGCGACAGCAAAGTGGCTGCACAGGAAAGATTTGCAGAGAGACAAAGGATGTTCCTTATGCTCTGAGGACCATGATATTTTATGGGAGGGAAAAGAGGGGGAGAAAAGAGGACTGGACAAGAGCCTAGTATTCATTAACAAAGGAAGCTTTCAGAAGCTGAATCCAGCAGTGTGGAAAGACATCAGAGGCCACCAGGCAATCTTAACTCTTGAGTTGTGAGTTTACTAATGAAAAATTTCCTGGTTCCCTTTGAACATTTTTTGCATATGCTTATAGTATGGGCGTTTCAGTCTAGCTGGAGACAATGCTTAGATGAGTCTATCTGATGCCATCTTTCGCCCTCCTCTGCTGTTACTAGGTTAGGGTGGTGGTCATGTTTCGAAAGTGGAGTAACTGACAGTAGGAAGAGGAACAGGTAGTCTAGCTGCAGAGTTCTTCATTTCTTGATTTCTTTCTTCATTGGTGACACTAACAAAAGGATGTGAAAGTTTCAACCCTCAGCCTGCTATTCCCTACTCTAATACTTCCAGGCCAGTAGACAACGCTAATGCTCTTCACCCTGTTCATCTGAGCACAGAGCGGTGTCGGTCATTAGTCTGCAGCAATCTGCTGTTTGGCTCCCTTTGCTGCTGTACATGTTACAGGCAACAGCTTGTAGTGTTACCCATGTAACCGACTTTGAGTCCAGCCTCCTGCCCTGCAAGGACAGGCTAGTCCTGCAGCTGTTAAACTCTTCACAGAAATTCATATGCACAAAGCTCTTACGTACTCTGCCTGCGCTTAATGCACGGACCGCCATGTGGGTCAGTTCTGAAACTTCGTCTTGGGATAGCAGCAGATGAGTCAGAGTAACATGTGTGCACGCTTCAGCCAGGGAGTCTTGTGGCCAGAAGAGCCCTCTCTTAGCCTGTGCCATATCTCCTGCAGTCTTGGGCTCCTTAGGAAATATATAAGCATACTGGAATATGCAAAATGGATTGTGATTAGACCTTACTGACTTTATTTAAATGCTGATAGTAAACTGGCTTGCTTGGCTCTTGGCTTCTTTGGCAGTTATTTTGTCCTTTTCATGAACAAGTTGAAGATAAGCTGGTGTTATAGCAGACCTTGTCTCAAGTTTGGTCATCTCCTGGGTTAAGAGTCGTAATTGTGGCAAAAATGGTGAATGCTGCTTTCTAAGTGATGTGCTATCATGACCTTAGGATGTGTTTCTGAAAACATGCCATTGTGTCCTTTGCGTGAAGAAAACTTTTGGAGAGGTGGATACTTAGTAACTTCCATTTTGCTATGCAAAAGCAAGAGAGTAGGAAAGCATGGAGGTAATGTCTTTTCTGAACTAAGAAAACTTAAAAACAATCTTCTTAAAGGAGTGATTCCATTTACATCCTTTAGAAAAGGAGGAGCATAGCTACCTTAGCCCTAGCTTTCCCTTTTATATTTTGAATTGATTATTGAAATTTAAGTTTATGTGGTACTATAATCTCTCTTCTGGGGTTTCTTACAAGGGTCTGTCTTATTTTTTATGGAAAACCAGCCATCGGATAGTCTTCACTTCCAAAACAGGCACGAGGAAAACTTCTCTTAGGAAAAACTTCTGCACTTTTGTTTTGATGATTGTTTCTTGATCTGGCTGACCTCACTGCCTGGGAAGAAGAGTGCCCCTTGATGGTTTTAAACATCCTTTGGAAAAGTTGCACTCTTGTTCAATGGGAAGCAGAATGTTTCAGTGACCTTAGTGGTTATCATTTATCTGCATACAGTAAATTACTATCTTTCAAAATATTACAAGATTGAGAGAAGGACAGAAAATTGTGAGGAGAAAAACTAAGTGTGAAATGTTGGTTATACGTAGGTTTAGGTGAGTATCTGTACTTCAAAATGTGTTGTAAGACAGGTGTACTGAGCCTTTGTAAAAACGAAGTGTCAAAGTCTCTTGGGCGGGGGGGAGGGAAGTAACTTTTTCCCTGAAATGTTTCCCATGACTGTTTAGGTTATTCTAGCTTATACTTGGGAGACAAAGTTATAGTAAGTATAACACTGATTTTGGTATTTCTGGTTAAATGCTTAACTACTGCATCTCTCTTCTTAACTCTTGCATTTCTCTGCACACATTTCTCTTGTGTGTTTGTTTTTTTTTAAAAAAATCTTTTCTGTCCTGGTCATCCTGTGCATTCATACAAAGTAATAAAAATGTAATAATCTGAAACTGTATGGTAAGATGTTACAAGTAGCTGATTCTCATATCTTACAGGAATATTTTTGTAAACTCTTGACAAAATCTAATCCCTTGGTCTTGCCTCTGCAATTTTTCTTTAGTGATGTGCAGCAATTTGGGAGTGAGCGGCTTCAGTGCTCAGTTGAGATGGGCCATGCGGAGGCCCATTTTGTGTATGATCTTTAAATTCAGCAGGAATGCCATATTTATCTCTTGAGCAAGCCTAACCCATTGAGGGAAGAACTGTGTTTTGCCAGGGCTTCTCTTAAATCAGTGGTTTTCAACCTGGAGCTGGCAAAGAGCAACTGTGGAAGAACAAGGCTATTGCCAGTAGTTTAAATTGCGTGGGATCTTTATGCTTTTCAGGAGCCCACAGTTTGAAAATTACTGCTTTAAATGATTTGTAAACAAGGGCTGTTTTTCTTTTCCAAAGTGGCTGTAGGTGTTAAGGAGTATGAGCTGATATTTAGTCATCTATTAGATTAGGATTGAGTTTTATCTTTCCTTTCTCTTCTCCTACCTGACCATTTATAAGTATGTTTTATCCAAAAATGGATATCATGGAGGAGACTGACTCTGGAAAACTTCAGCTTGAAAGCTGACTTCTGGAGAATGGTTAGGGTGGTGTTAAGTAGGTCTGTTTTAAGTACCCCATTCCATATACTCACAGCTCTGTATTTTTTCCTTCCAAGACCCTTGCTGTGAAGGCCAAACTCCAGCCACACAGTTTGTGTTAGATCTAAAGACTTCTTTAGCACTCTTTCCTTACACGGTTGTGAAGGGAACTTTGAATATACAGGCTTGAGTGTAAACTGCTGTAGTCTGTGCTGTGCATTGCCAGATACCCTGAAACAACAGGTAAACTGCCTTTCTGGTCTCAAGAGGACATGGTTTTATTTATTTTGGTGACTAAAAGGTGTTTAAAGTATGGAATGGAGACTAAGCTGTTTGGTAATCCCTAGGTGCACTGCTGTTCTGGGTAACAAAATCCAAATAACCTCCATCCTGACCACTCTTCCAGCTCACTTTATTTTACTAGAAGCATAGCTGAGGTCATGGACTGAGTGCGCTAACAGTATAAAATTGAATACAGAGTTCAGAGGTCGCTCTACTCAACAAGTTACTCAGTTTCAAACTAGATTAAAAATTGACTTCGTAAGTTAAAGATGTTGCAGCACTGTAGTCTACTTTGCCATGGAGGCTGCAGTCCTTGCCTATAACAAACAGATTGGTTCTTGTTCCTAAATCATCTGTTTGCCTGTGACTAATCTTGGATTCGTATCTTCCTGCTGCTTGTACTTTGAACTGAATTCTGTGCTCCAAATAAGAACGGCAGACAGGGCTTTAAATTTTCTCAAACCCTCACAGCCCAAGGACTGCTCCTGCCCCTGGGACAGGAAATGCCTTATGCAGCTTTATTTATAATGGGAGATGGTGGGGGAAAGGCATGTATGGAGAAGTCGATCACAGCTGCTTTGGTCTATACTTACTGGCATGTTGATGAACTGTAGCAGTTAAGTGCGCTTGTGATGACACCTCACAAACTTCAGAAAGTAAGCAGCTATTTTTAGAAACTTTTTTTTTCAGGACTAAACCGACTAAACCTACTTGGAAAAAAAAAAAAAAGAAAAGTCTACGCAAAAACACTAGTTCCCAAGAAACCAGCACCTTCTGCTTATCATGGGCATTCTGGCATCCTAACCCTAAATCCTGCTTGATGTTCTTCCCTGTCTGTTCTTCTAGTATCTGGAACTTGGAGGACTTTCCGTTGCTGTAAGGGAAGAGGAATAGTTCTTTCATATTCAGTTTGGGGGAAGAGAAGAGCGATTCTCTGATCTCGTCTTTAAGGCAGATAGATCCTTGCTCTCACCATGCTGTGGTGCTCCCTAAGAGCGTTTTCATGATGCTGCCTGCAAGCAGGAGACAGAGCTAATTTCAGAGCTGGTTTGTACTGGCAGACCTGCGGGGTTAAGAATGCTGAATTTATTGCGTAGTTTTGAGATTCTGTTGGCGGTGGCCACTCTTTAAAATAAATAAATAAATAAAACATTCAAGAGTTCTTGCTCTGAACACTGGTTTGCTGCCCCGTAGTTTTGCTAGTGCAGCTATATCAGGATCTGTTTGTAAGCTGGGTCCTGAAGTCAAGGTTTGATAAGCCTTGATCTTAGTGAGAGGTCCTAGATCAGGCTGAGCAGGGTGTGTGGGGCCTTAGCTGTGAGTGGGCCAGAACAAAAGCCATGGATGTGGGTAGGTGGAGGAATCCAGACAAGTGGTGTCCTCTGCCTCTGAGCTAAAACCCGTCCATTCGCAGTGGCTGTGAAAGGCCACTGGTGCCTGCTAGAGCAGCTGGTGGTTAGGTGTGACAAGTGAGTCTCTCCTGTGGACAAATTCTTGCCTTCTGGCAGCCAGCATGCAAATGGGCTTTGCTGTTAGTGCGATAACTAGCTCACTCTGCTGTGAGTCCACACTCAGCTTAGGGTTGGGGGCTAAAGCTGAATGAGCCAGGTGGTCTTGGGAATACAATCTTTCACTTCAGGTGGCCTCACAGAAGGTCGTAAGCTTACTCTCCTTTTTGAAGTGATGTGCAAAATACTTGTCTACAGACCTTCCATCTCCTTGGTAATGCATTCTTTTACTCAGGTGCCTCCTCCCTGTTAGTTCAGTCTGAGGGGAGGTAGAGAACAAGATAGAGTTGAATATGAGCTAACGGGACCTCAAAGCCTTGAAATATCCCAAGAGCCTTTCCTTTCAGAGCCAGTGAAGGAAAATGAATGCCTCTCTAAAACTAGGTCTCTTTCGAAAATCCAGGTTTAGCATAAATGAGGGTCAACTTCACAGAGCATGCTTTTAGAAAAGGAGATGATAAACTTTAATAGCTGTATAATTATTTGCCTTGTTTGAATCCTCTGAAGGAATGTAAAGGTGCATCTAAAACAAAGAATTAAAAAGTTTTTGTTGTTCTGTCTCTGGATTAAGTGGGCTGTGAGTACCACACTAAATGGTATAGTTCATTTAGTTGAGAGACGTTTCTGTGGAATCCCGAGACAAGAAAAAGGGAAGGTCAACCAGAGCAACAAAATAAATTTTGCATTAAAATATAGCCTTAAATACACATATTTCTAGTGGTGTGATGGTTGGGGTTTTTGTTTGTTTTCTTTTTTTTTTTTTTTTTTGACGGGGTGTGGGTAAGTGTAATGAAACTTAGAGACCTGTCTGAAGGGAAACCATGGCTATTTATTTTTAAGGTACTGGAACTGCAGACTACTGGAAACTCTGATAGTCTTCCAAATACATCTTAAATAATTTTTTGGGAAATGGACAAAATATTTCCTATTCTAAGTGAAAACTCTAAGTTTCAGGTAAGTACCTGTCATCTTCCCATGAGAGAGAAAGTAGTATATTCTTTTGAAGCCTTTGCTTTTAAAGTTCTAGTGTGAAACTTGGGGGATAGTGTTTGGGGAGAGACTAGTGGGAGAAGGCAAGCAGGTTCTGTGGTGTATGGGTTTTTTGTTTGTTTGGGGTTTTTTTGTTGCTGTTTATTAAGCTTAGAGAACCAAATAAAAGTTACCTGGAAAAAGTTACCCTAAAAGCTTATGGTTTTCAGTTATTGAGTTAATGGTTAGGACAGCATAGAGATTTGCCTAGACAGATTAATCAGAGAACCTTTCTTTTGAGGAAATAAACATCAGAAAAGGGCCCTCAAGATATATTTAATAGAACCACTGTTGGCTTTTGAGCCATGAGTTATTCTTTTTCCAGAATAAAGTTAAACATTATAGTTTGTTTTTTTTTTTTTAACTGTCTTGCATCACAGTAATGTAAGCAAGTTTGTAGAGGGTCAGATTTCTGAAAAGGCATGACATTATTCTCTGTGCAAAATCACTGATTTAGTGGAAAATAGTGAAATTTATTGATTCTAGTTTATATATCCTAAAGTTGATGTCTAGTGTGTAGAAGATGCTACAGGAAGTATTCAGTAGAGGTTTTTTTCCCTTTTAAGTAAAGGAGAAGTTACACTAGGGCAACCGTAATAAAGCATTTTTTACCCCAAGTTTGAAGAACTGCAAGTCCACCTACAGACCTTGCCAAACTATGTGAATTTGTACTGCAGTTATAGTAGATACAGGTTTGGGCAGTAACTGATACTAATTTCTGAGAAATCAGAATTTTACATCATTAAATCTAAATGAGCGTTATTTAATGAGCGTTGTTTAATGTGGGCCATATTAGAAGATCCTTCAGGAAAGGTCTTGGCTCCACCACAGAAAAATAGAATACACATCCAAGGGATGCATAGCACTGGAAGTAAATTTTCTTGTAAAAACACAATTCATGGTTACACAGTGGTTTTTAATCTGGTGTAAATTTAAAATACTGCAGAGAGGGGTGATCATACCACCCCTTTGTGCTAGTGCCTTCACCTCATGTTGGTGAATGGCAGGTTGGATCAGGGAGCTGGTCCCTGAACCATCCTGTCCTCTTACCATGCAAATGCAAGATGAGTGAGCATCTGGGGGTTGGGGAGGATGAGTGGGATCAGCCCTCTCAGTGGAGAGGTGGATTTATCATGGATTAAAGTGCCACGTAATCAGTAATCATAGCCTCAAGACATTGAAGACATGCTGCAGAGTGGACTTCCCTGTTTACAGTCACCTTCAGTTTGCAGTAATCTGTCTTCTAGTAACTTGGGATGAGTTGTGGAATTTTGAGTCTTCTTACTCCTCATAATTAACAATTTACATGGTGTGTTTTGCAATCATACGTTTTACGTGCATGTGCGTTTTACTACTGTTGAATTTTTTTCCCTCCTTTAAAGCACTCAAGTCAGGCAACACTCGTTCTCTTGATGCTCCCTTGCTAGTGAATATGCCTCAAGTTGCAGTATGTCTCCAGTGAGCAGATAAAAATCTTTTATCCAATGTGTTTGTTCTTCAACAAATTAACAGAAAATAACAGAGAAACTGATGTTGTAATGGAGATATTAGGATCATCACTAGTTGCTGTCAGCAAGAGCAACTTGCAAGGAGAATGCAGGGGCTGATCACAAGATATATGAGTCAAGCAGGTTTGGACTGGCCTTTCTATGTGGTCAGCCAGTCAGGATGCATATTCATCGTGGTTACTGGTTTAGGGATTTTGTGTTTAGGCAAGGTTGGAAGTTGTCATAGGGCTTGCTTCCAAACAGGAGTCACCAGGGCAAAAAAACAGGTAGAGCTAAGGGCAGTTCAGTACTTGTGCTGGATTCATCTGCTGAGATTTGTCAGCCAGTAACTCTGACAGCTGGCCAAGGAGCACAGCAGAGCTGTGTCAGACCAGCACAGTGTTCTGGAGAGAACTGGAATAAGATTAATTCCCAGAACACATCTATTTGCTCATTCAGCAGTAGATCCCTTTGCCTTCTATTGGAGCTTTGTGATCCATGCTTTGTGGTCTTTCCTGCAGGAGCACGAATCTGGGCTGCTCCTGTATGTCTTGCCTGTTCTCAGCAGCACGCTGTGCAAAAACCTATGCAGCACATAGTATTGTTGACTCTAGCTCCTTTCTGTTCTAATTGGCCTTGACTCTCCAACATCTTCACTGTAATACATGTCCCATGTTTTTCACTTACAAGGAGTCCGAGGCAGTTACACATCCAAAAACTCGGAGTAAGTGCATGCTCTGTTCTTGAACAGTCTCTTAAGCGGTAGCTATGCTTCTGGTTCCTAAGCAGATATATTCTGGGATTTGTTGGGCATGCTTTTCCTGATGGCATTTGCTTAAGGCAACCCCTCGTGTGGGCACTTACACTTTGCCCTTATTGGAACTGGGATTCTGGGCTAGTTAAACCTTTGTCTTAACCCGGAACAGCCATTCTTATGCAAGGTGAACTTGCAGAAGTTAC
Source organism: Phalacrocorax carbo (assembly GCF_963921805.1). Classification (NCBI taxonomy): domain Eukaryota; kingdom Metazoa; phylum Chordata; class Aves; order Suliformes; family Phalacrocoracidae; genus Phalacrocorax; species Phalacrocorax carbo. The sequence continues at coordinate 7,642,873 of NC_087524.1, read as the reverse complement.
CCCTTTAAAAAAATACACAGGGGAGGGAGGGCATGAAATCACCTGTCTTGTCCCTTATGCAGTCTCATGAACTTGCACCAATGTAACTGATGGCATGCAGGGTAGGAGTGAGTGACTGAGCAGAGAAAGGAAGGGCTGCAAAACCTGCTGTTACTGCTGAAAGATATGCTCATGAGACTGTGCTTTGAATCTGTAGGCATGATTGGAGTTTGCCTCTGAGTTTTGCCTCACACTAGCACTGAACCTTCAAAAGAGGCAAAAGATTACATAGATACTTTGCCAATATCCCATGGTGCAAAAAAGCAGAGAATAATTTTTGTTGTGTCCAAAGATTCAATGAGATGATGTGGTTCTCAGTTCTGTACTGGCCCTATAGTTTGAACTGCTTTAAAATGGTGCTACAATACCCTTAAAAGCTGTGTTTTATGTGCCTTTGGTTTGAGGGATGCCTGGGAATCTGTCATTTGAATCTCCATTGAAATATGCAGGACTAACCAGACTCTGCCAAAGATGAGGCAGACTGGTAGGAGCTGTTTCTTTGTTCTTGCCATCACACCACAAGCAGAAGCTGTAGATGTTCATAGGATGACTTATTTCAGAAATCACATAGCTTAGTGGTTGTCAAGAGGACAGAAAGCCTTCAGACTCCTGCTTTCATGTGATGATGAAGTGCATGAACTGAAGCAGAAGCCTCCATGCTGGAGCTTGTCCTAAGATTCAGCAACGTGATAGGCAGAAAGATGGTTTCTTTTAAAAGGTTTTTAGGTTTTTTTCTTTTCCTTTTTGATCTGTGGACTGTCCTGAGTATAAAGCATCTACATGGTTCCCTCACTGAAGGCTTGCTACTGAGAGTGTAACAAACCCTGCAAAACTCTTAATTTGGGGATGAAGCAGAATAAACAGTACTTAGTTTGTGCCTGGAAGCCTTTCTGAGGAACAAAGGCATGACAATCCTTGAAGATGTATGCTGCTTACTTAAACTTCTGTATTTATATTTATGTGGCTGCTGGGACTGGCAATCCTCTTGTAGCCTTTCTAAAGGTAGAGTCAGTTCTTTCTTCCTGTTGCCTTTGCCCTTAAAGCTGGTAAGTGCAGACATCTACCACAATGGATGAGTGGATATCATTCTTGGGAAAGTAACTTTAAGGCAAAGGTAAAGGGTTGTGTTTTATGTTTGGTGTTTTGTTTTTTTTTTAAATAGTTGAACTAGCTGTTTTGGTTTCTTTTCTCAAGGACCACATGAATACATATGAACAATAAGAGGTTGAGTTGCACCTGTAAAAATGGATTAATTTTGTTAGCTTCCTCCTGTTCTGCACAAAGCCATGAGCAGCAGAAGTACTGGAAGAACCTGCTGCGTAGGCTTATGCTAACCGTATGTTAACTTTGCTTAAAAAAAAATTAAACCCTACCTCCTGCAGAACTTGATTTGCCATTGAGAAGAGCTTTCCACTTGCTGGGAGTGAAGGGGAATTTTTTAGTCCCTGGCAATTGTGCAAGGAGATGGCTATTGTTACGGGCTCAAAGACTGTAGAAAGAACTTTAATTTCCCTGCTCTGTTTGATGCCTCTGCAACTCTAAACTGTTTTTCAATGCAAATATTTGGCTGACTGTCCACTGTTGCTGTTTCTAGGTTTCTTTCATTCTACTTTTTCTTCCCCTGTCCCCGTGTTTCCTCTACATTGAGTGTTTGAGGTTATTTTTCATGAGACACTTTTGTTTCTAAACTAATTTTATTTTCTCTCTAGGTCATTTATGTATTTGTCTGCACTAATGTTTGCAACATCTCCGAACGTAGTATCCTCTGTGAATTTAACTAACATGCTGTTTACCCTTTCTTCCAGATCCAGTTTCTGATCCTACTTCCACATTTGGGAGTATGCAAGGGACAAACACATCTCTTTGCGTAGCTTGACTGGATATCCCAAGACTAGGATGTTAGTATATTTAAACAATTTTTTGCCTTAAAATGTTGCCAGTGTCTTAATTGCACAGATTATTATTTTTTGAAATGTAATTAGCTTTATTGGCATTATGCATATTCAGAAGCCTGCTGGTAGAAACAGTTTCTCTGCACTCTGACTAGTGCTTATTGGTGACTTTAAAACGGGTGCAGGAGTAGGAAGAATTTCAGGGTTGCTTTTTAAATGAGCCAGGCTTGTTTAGTGTTATAGCTTTAGCGCTCATTCTTCAAAATCTTGGCTCTTTGTCTAATGAGATTAACTGTAGGTTAATCCAAGAACATATAAAATCTTTAGACTTGTTCAAGATATTTATGAAAGACCGCTTCAGACTTCTGAATGCATGAATACAGGCCCTAGGAGAGATTTTTAAATACTTGAAATAGTCAAATATCTATAGAAATACTTGCATCAAATAAGTGCTAAAAAAAAAAATAAATTGCACACTGAAGTTTTTTTGAATCCCTGCCTCGCAGGTCACATTATTCTGGTACTTGTAAGGAACCAGTTATCTGGAAGAGTAAACCCTATGCTAAAATGTTTTTGCAGATTTGATAATGCAGCTTCCTTTAAAATGTGTTTTGTGATTGTGTAGTTATTACAAAATGAGATATTGCATGTTTTCTGTTATGTAAGCTATTGTCTGACAGTAATTAGCAGTTCAAAGATAAAGAAGCATGAAACTAATGTGCTATTTTAAAAAATGTATTTTTGGCTCGGCCACCTCTTGGAGTGTCTCATGTATTCAACTACTACTCTATTTAATTTAATTACTTATTGAAACACTACTATAACCGACTATTTAAATTACTGAAGCGAATTTGATGCTGAATGCAATGTTTATCTCATAGCTGTGGATTTTGCAAGTTTTTCTGCAGCCTTAGTTTTCCAGTGCGTTTGTGTTCTTTTCCCCTTGCAAATGAAAGGAGCCTCCTCTTCACGTGGTTTGAATTTCATTTGTTAAATCTGTTTCCAATCTTGGCTAATATTTTGAAGTAGTTGGTTATAGTTTCTCTGCTTGGGAATTCATTTGTAGTTTCCACCTCTGCGCATGGGTGATAAATTTAGGTAAGATTGCAGTTGTTCTTTGGCTTAGCTGCTTTGACAGGTGTTCTCAGAAGAACTAGCGCTAGTGAAGTGCAGTGTTTTGCAACACTTGTTCTAGTATCCTGCTGCATTTTGTTTTAGTGGCTGATTCCTTCACTCACCCCTTCTGGTGTTATTCCTGTGGTTTTGTAGAAAAGCAAGTTTGTTATGGTTGCTTACAAGCTTTTTAAGGGAATTTGAGACTCATTGAGTACTATTGTTTATTTTATCAAATCTGCTGAAGCACAATGTGTTCTAGAAGTCTAATATTTCTTGAGCCTGGAGATGTTTCCAATGTTAAAGAACACGTTTAAAATTCAGCTTTATCTGAAACAACCATCAGAGGATTTAAGGTATAAAACTGGCAGTAGTGGGGAGCAAGGCACTTATGTGAAATTGTTATTAATGCTTCTCACACAGGCTGTCTTCGGCAGTTTATTGTTCTCTGTTTCTGTGCTTGTTACACATGTGTGATACTCTTCTTTTAGAGAAACTTATGTATGAAGAATTCTGTAGGGGGGAAAAAATGACCTTAAGGGAATGTAGTTACAAAGTGTCATAGACATCAACCTGTTTTGTAACTTTGAGTATCTGTTAGTGTTACTCTAGACTCTTAATCCCTTAGGATCAGGTGATTAGCATGTAGCCTGCAGAAGCGCAGTTTGTATCAAATTCCGCCACTGTTCATATGGCAGTTCCCAGCCGTGGATTGGGAAATCCATTTCTAAGGCTTTGTTCTGAAAGGACTGTTGAGAAGTTACAGGAAGAGCTGCTTTGGATGTAAGTGGACAGTGACTGTCATCGTGAAAGCTGAAGCCTTTCCAGCAAAGCAGCACTCAAACTTGTGAAGTGTTTCTGTTGTTTCTTCATGTAGAGGTTGTTACAGATATTTCAGTCTCCAGTGAATTTAGCAGTACGCCATAGTGTGGAATGCCAAGCTTGAGAAGCTTTGTGTGTAGATTACCTGGAAAACTTAACTCAGATTTTGAACAAAAGACCCATGGTATGTAGTTTATTAGAAGGCTGAGTGTTCTTTCAGTGTTTCTACACTTAGCACCAAAGAATTGTTCTGTGATCTGCTGAGCATCCTAAATGGGGACTTCATTCTTTGACAGACCTGAGGCAGTAACAGGTCTGCTAAGACATTTTTGTTGAGATACCAACTGTTAAATCGGAGCAAGGCTGGCTGGTCTAGAATGCTGATCTCCAGATGTTTGTAACAGTTTGGTGTTCTTGACTAGAAACCTGTAATTTGAAAAACTGAGCATATTCTGAGATTCTGCTGTAATTCAATGACCTTGAGAAACTTAGTGTGCAGGAAGTGAGTCTTCTCTCAAGTTCAGATCACACATGCTGATTTCAAGCAAAGATCATCAGCTAGACTGAAAACAACAGTTGTGAGGGAATAGGGTGGCTTCAGCCAAAGTACAGTGGATTAAATGTTTGACTCCAGAAGGTCTGGAGTAAATGAGATGGAGCAGGCTGAGCAGTGTCAAAAAGCTGCACAGAACTGCTTGGCTTGAGGAAGACTTAAAGATGATGATAGGTGCTGAAATTACTGTGCATATAACTCAAGTTAAGTACAACATAAACTCTTAAATATACCTGTAGACACCAAATTCACTGTAGCTACCCAGAAAAGATACTTGGGCATAACTTTGAAATCCTGAATGACCCATCATAAAAGACGTATCCTCTATCATGTTACTTCTGCTTCGACCAAATTCCATGGTTTTTGTTCCGAATGTAATCTTCAGCTCTGATCCAGAACCTACTTCAGATGTTTGTCTCAAAATAGAATAAGGCAAAGGCAATCTGAGAAGGCAAACAAGGAAGTCAAATAGGTCTTGATTTCAGCAGTGTTGCTGTCTAAGCTGTCACTGGTCCTGCCAAGTGTTCCTGCTGACATAACTGGACTAGGCCAGGAAATTGTGCCTGTCTAGAAATAATGCAAGCAAAACCGATTTCCCCCCCATTGTCTTCTGTATGCACCTGTATAGTTGTTTGTATTGCCAGTGAAAAGGGAAGGGTGTGAATAAAAATGCCTTTCTTCTGTCCCATGTTGCTGTTGAGAAGGAAAAAGAAAAGCTCAGTGTAACCCCAGTTGTAGCTAGACACAAAATACCCTAAAGAAATTCAGCACTTCTCCTGTGAAGCTTATGGAATTGATGATGGGTATCTGAAGCAAAAAGGTTATTAAGATTCGAAGAATTGCTACATGTCATGTAATGTTTGCCTTCGTTTCATCAGAAGTGAGAGAGAGATTTATCAGTAGCTCTTTAGGAAAACTTCCACTAAACCCCAAAGGTTTGGGGTATCTTACAGCTGTTTACTGCAAGTTTCTTGCATCTGTGTGTAGTTTTTTAAAGAAGGTTCACTGCTCGTAGTCTACACTGAGTTATGCTCGATCACATCTGGCAATTTCAGTTCCCACAACTTATTTCAGCACCAAATTGTTTTGCTGCTATAATCTGTTATAAAGTTGTCAGCGGCTGTGGTTATGCTTTTCTGTTTCCAGAGGAATATCAGAGCTTGCAGCTTCTTTAGTGCATAGGAATAACCCAAAGTGTGAATGAAGGATCAGTAAGAATATTTCTGCTACCATTGAGTTCTGCTGATGCAGGACTAAAATAACACTGGTAATGCAGCTATACTTTCTGTGCTCTATGCAGGAGTTCTCATGTGCTTATTTTGTACCATTGTGCTCTTGATACTGTTGTGCAAATGACCATAAAGCTGGAGGGGGCTGTTAGGCTTAGCTGTGCTCCATTTGCACCTTGTGTTGCAGACTCACGAATGCCTCACTCGAGGTACACTTTCAAATGTGACTTCAGGGATGACAGTCACTATAACCTGCTCTGTGGCTAGTATGAATTCTGTGCTCATGTCTTCTCTGTACTGATGTTTCTTTTGGGGGTTTGTATTTAAGGTGGATAACTTTTGCCCCCTGCCTTGCTTTCAGTTACCCTTTCATTTTTGTGTAGCTGCCTGTATCACCCACTGATTTCACCTAGATTATCCTTTTTGTTGAGACACAACTGAACAGTACATCTGAAAAGGCTAAGGATACTTTTCCAGAGTTTGTGGGAAGCCTTCTCAAAACATCAGGTGTGCTTCATATTCACCATAGTAATGATTTAGCTTTCCTTCTATCATCTAGATTCTTCATTTCTTCTGTTAGCTTCTTAATCAGAATTTAGATATACTCACTAGTGTTTTAGTGAAATAATTGCTTAATAAAATGGTTTGTCTTTGCATATAGTAAGATTTTTCAGGATGCTGTTAGCTAGCTGAAAGTCAGAAGGCACACTCTCTGGGCAATTATGTAATGGCTTATGACGGAGGTTTATTTAACATCAGACAGATTTTTACAATCACATATAACAGACTAAAAAGGCTCTTGGCAGTTTTTACTGTACAGGTAAACTCCGTATATTCACCTCTCAACTGAGAAACATTCAATAAACTTTCACAAATCTATGCTATTTGTTGAAGATCATCACCCATCACTAAAAATCTGATAAACTATATTTAGTTTCTGAAGTAGAATCACATTTTCTTTCCCCTTTGCAGACTCCTGTATAGATATGAAAATCTCTGTAGTGATGAGGAAAGGGGTGTTTATAACTTGAGATCCAAAAAGAGGAGAATAATGTATTGAGTTAATTCAGTAATGACTGATGGTATAACTGACCTCCTGTGATAAAGGAGGTGAAACCGAATCACACTCCAAGGGTTTGCTAGATAAAGCTGTGGTTTGGTAGATGCTTTTTCTGCTGGCAGTCCTTGTTTAAAAGGATTCCACAGCTTGTGCCTCCCCTTTCTGGGCCATTTTCAGCTAGTCTGGTTTCAGTGGGTGGCTGTGTGTTGCAAAGAGAGAATGATGTAGGGCAGGACTGAGTTGCTAGGTGAAGGCAAACCTCTTCAATAGCACTACTGTGGGGTATGACATACAGCTAATATCTCAGCCAGTTTAGCCCACGCCTCAAACATGCTTCTGCACCATGCCAATACGTATCTCTTGAGGTTGGAGTGGAAACTGCTGGTATCCTGTACTTCCACATGTACAACTTTTGGGGGAGAGGGAGGGTTCTTCCATGGTTTAAACAGATTTGGGCCTCTGCTATACCTACTTGGGGCAAGTTGTTCCTGACAGCACACCTGGCTCTGGCTGATCTGTGGTACAAGCGTTACTAATGGCCATGAAATAAAGTGGAGCAGTGAATTGACCTTGCTAGAAATCCTATGTCTTCTGTGGGAGGCACTTTCCAGGCAGATCAATTCTGTCTACTGCAAGGCTATTCTTATGCTTGTGCTGGGGGAGCGTGGGGTGTGGGGATTAACATGGGTAGTTAATGAATGTCATCTTAACTTTGGCAGTGAAGCATTAACAGGCTGTCTCCAACAGGGAAAAAGTTTCAAGGTTTTTATTTTGCTGCAATAAATAATGCAACACTGGATATGGAAAAAGTTGCCTCGAGTTTGAGCAATGTTCAGGTCTCTATATTAAAACTTCTGGTCCCTGATGTGTTGTGCCATTGAGCACTTTCATTCTTGGGTTATTTGGCTCTTTAATCTGTTTATAAACTTTCTAGCTAGTTGATATAGTTTCTTCTCAGTGAAAGTTGCACCTGGTTGCCTGCTGGAGCTCCAGACCTGGAGGTTGAACAAATGAGAATACTGTCTTTGAATTGAGATACTGAAAAACAACTCGCACGTCAATTTTTAGTGTTAGTTTGTTCTGGGTTTTGCTGGTTTTTTTTTTGTTTGTTTGTTTTGTTTTTAATTTAGGTCTTATTCTATCATTAAGTAAAAACTACCTTTTTAAGGATACACAGAAAATTTGTAGTTGAAACTATTCTGCTGTCATTATTTGCCATTTTGTGATGTCTGTGTTTTCTGGTTTATTTTCTAAAGTAATAAAATGCAAGTATTTACATGAGAAGATTCCAGTCAGGCCCTGCATTGGTGGTGACTGGCTGTGAAGAAACCCAGATAGTCGTACAATAAACCTCATGTTCTTGAGTTAAAATGTAAAACAAAAGCCCACAGCCCCTGACTTGAACACCTAGCCAGATTAGTGATGCGATATCTACAAATTGGAGGATCTTCCCACCCTTGCAAATCCACGTGAAGAATACAGCTCAGTCTGCCAGAGCAATTGCTGTATCTTGAGGTGATGTTGAGGCAGCCATTGCAGAGTCCTTGACTTTTCTTGAATTCTGCTGCTGAGGCTTTTGATTAGAGATAAGAAGGTTGCATGCCTTTGTAATTCTCTTCTTGATATCAGATCACACCAAAAATACTCCTCGTGGGAGTGGGGCAGGAGATGGTCCATGTTATGACTTTTGCCTTGCTATACTCTGGCAATAAGCTGTATAACTTGTCACCTCTGGGTTTTTTTGGGGTGACTTTTCAGTTGTGATCAGTGAGATAACCTGCCAGTTAGAGGCTGACACAGAATGGGGAGACCTGTTTCTATTTTTCACACTGCAAAGCAGCCTAGTAACTTGCTTTCTTTGCCTCTCCGTTCTCCCCTGTAGAGGGGAGAGATCTACCCTCTTTTAGGGGATTTGGCAGGGCTCTTTTCTGTTGTGAAGGCAAGTGCATTGGAGCACTATAGTTCAGCTACGTAGCTGTTTTTCTGTCCTACTTAGCTCTAACTTTTAAATGCCTTGCTGCAAGTTTGATATTCCATCAGAGGAAATGTGCTTAGGCTTGATTTTCAGAGGAAAAGGAATTGCTTGGTTGAGAGGCATGCTTGGAGAGAAGAGTGATGATGGCCTGCTACACCTTTGTTGCCTTTATTAAAATTACAGACCAGTAGTAGAATTTTAATGAATTCTTGCAGGATGGATGGTCAGAAGCACTTCTATCAACAGTATTTGCCTGCTGTCATAGTAGGTTTGTCCCTTTTTGGATTTATCAGCTTATTGCTGTGGTAGGTGAAATGGCTGTTCGACAAAATATGTACCTTGTTGGCTTCTTGACTGCTTCAAGTGAAACTTCTGTGCTAGAGATGCTGCTTTGCACTGAACAAAGCATTAGTCTAGAGGCCAAAGGATTCTTTTTCTCTTGAGCTCCAAGGGCCTGTTTAGGGACCTCAGCAGGTAATACCACATATTTTGTCTTGGGAACGCAAGGTGTTCTGGTGAAAAAAGCTATAGAGGAGCTATGTATTGCTGTATAGGACTTGGTTATACTTATTCTTCTAATCAGTACCTACCTTAACATCCTTAGTTCTTCTGTATGTATGTGTCTGTATTTATTGCTCTTACAGAACCAAGTTATTGATACGTAAGACCCCCAGAAAGTTGTTGCATTTACTAAAACATCTGTGTCTCTGGAGCAGGGACATCTGCACTAAGTCCCTGAGCAGTGTGGTTTCATTAACAAGAATGTAGAAGCATGAACTTTGAAAAATAACTGAAGATGCACGGCTTTTTTCTTTGTTCCCCAGTAAGCTGAGACAAAGTTGTTTTCACTTGTAGTTAGAGTACTTAATTGGGCTCCATTCAGATAACGAGCTCTCTCATCATAGGTGGATGGGAGGTTCTTTTATTTTGTGAATATTCTTTTATTCATGCAACAACTTATAATTATATGCATGTCCAGAGACTTTGTGTATATTAATAATTGTCCTGTGACTTTTTTTCCCCTCCCTTGTTGCTTGGTCTTGCTTTTCTATTAAGATGCCTATGACTGAAACATTCAAGTTTAATAGATTTTTGTCCTGAAAGAGACAGAATTCCCATGTTACACATAGACTGTAGGATTTTTCTGAATTAATTCCTGCTTCAAATCCCATAGCTGTGGATAAATATATCCACTCTTGACCAGAAAATCTAGGCATGAGAAATCCAATAAAAACCTGATGTGATGGTGGTGGCTCTTGCTTCCTACCAGTTAATGAGACTCCTAACATGATGAATGTAAGTGCTGGGGAGAGTACAAGGGGAATAGATCTTAGTGGCCAGCCCACGGTTCCCTAAATAACACCTGCAGCATCCCAGGCTAGGGAAAGCATCGGTCTTGTCCTGGAGTGTGCGTCCTGTGTTTTCAGTTGGACCCTTGTAAAATTAAGAGTGTCTTATGTCTGGCTGAGTTTGATCAGCTTCCAATTTCAGCTGCTGGATCTGGGTATGTCTTTGAGAAGCTGTTTTTTTCCCATTTCTAGATGTGTGTCTTGTGGCTTTCTCCGTTTGTCTCTGCCCCCCTTTCGAAGTAGTGTTTAATTGCATTTGCTTTGGTAAGCAGCCTCTATGACCTGGGCCTTTTGTTATTTACTGTTCTTCCAGTCTTTGTATCTCCTGCAAATTTAGTGACTGCTTTCTTCCAAGTCACTGACTAAAACACTAAATGGCATCGGGCCAAGAACCAATACCTGATGGACCTCACCAGCAGTGGTTTCCCATTGACACAACCATTTCAAAAGCTGTCACTTAATTGATTTTTAATCTGCTTTATTTGTATGTGGCTGGCTGGCTGGTTTGGTTTTTCTCTTTTATTTTCCTGGCTGGTTTTAGTCAAAATGTGTTGTGCCAGCCCAAAAAGGTTACATAAATTTAAACATATTATATCAAACCTGTTACTGTTATTAACCAAATTTTTAGTGCCATAAAAGTCACATTAAATAAAATAGTTTTGTAAGCCCATGTTGACTGATGCTATTTTTACTGAGGAATTAACAGCAGTCCTCTGAGCTGTTCCTTGTTTTTGAAAGCCTTTACCAAGTTGAGACCCCAGTACTTATCTGTTTAATCTTTTGACATTTCAAAGGCATGATTTTTTTTTTTTTCCCCAGCCCACTGGAACTTTCTCAGTATTCCAAGACTTTCTGGAATTAAACACTGCTGCAAACTTTCTTTGAGTAACTAAAAAAATTTTTAAAAATCACCTCCATAGCATTTTAACACTGTTCACTTACAAGTGTTAAATAACATCACCTTGATAGATTTTGTTGGATGATCATATACCATTCTGTTGAATGTCACTACCAGGACATTCACAAATACTTACATAATTTTGGGGGGTAATATGCATATGTGCTGCCTTCTGGCTTTTATGTTTGCTTACTTTAAAGCTGTGTGTGTCTCTTTGCTCTGACCTTTGTAACATTTCTGAATTTTGATGTACATTCTCTGCTCCGAATCGCCCTGCCCCTCTTCCAATCTCATGTCTCCTCTTTGTGCTTTCACTCTTAGTTGCATTGTAGTTTTCAGGTTTTTTGGGTTTTGTTATTTTTTGGGGGGGAAGGGTGTTTTGGGCTTTTGGGTGGGTTTTTTGGTTGTTTTTTATTTTTAATTAATAGGTCAGATTTTTTCACCCATGATATTGTTACGAGAGTTTCTAGTAAAAAGTCTTAAATAGTTAAGAAATTTAAACAGAAGATGTAGACAACTATTGTCTTAATTGATTTGACTCAATTTCCAGCTTTTTGAAGTTGTCCTTTTAAAATGCAAATGGCTATGTGTTAGGCTGATTGTTTATTATAAATAAATGCTGATGAATCAGTTGCCTTATTTTCTATTGCAATTGGTCTACAATATCTACTATACTTAACTACTGCCGTGGCTGGTACTTATTTAGTCTGTTGAGATCTAGCTTATAAATTCATATTCACAGATTAGGTCAGAAGAGCTGATAACTATGTATGTTGGTTATGTTGGTTTTTATTTTCCCCCTTCAGGGTCCTTGCTGTGTAGGTTTTTTTTTTTTAATGTAATAGTAAGGACAGATTATAGCCTTTCTCTTCTTTACTACCCTCAAAATTATTTGACTTCTAGTTAGTGGTACAAGCTTTACTGCTTTGACTAGATATGTGTATAGGGCTGGATTATGTAGTGAGTACTAAAGGGTACGTTTGAGCTGTGCTGTGGAAGGGAAAAAAGCACTGTTTGAAGTGCTAGGCTCTGTGTCAGTGGCAGTCTAGAAATGCATCCCTGTCTCCTTCTGAAGATCTTGCATCCCTATTTTTTTAAAGGGGAGTATGTGTCTTTGGCTAATCCACGTTGCTAGAGATCAGCTAGTAAAGTCCTCTCTTGGACTATCAACTTCTCTAATAGTGTTGTCTCAAGGAGCCTGGTAGCCACTTCATTATTACAAGTGCTCTCAATTTCGAGGCAAAAGATGGTATGAGGATCTAGCTGGATTTTATTTTATTTTTTTGCAAAGCTTGAAATTAAACTGTTGTATTAAACTGTTAACTATACTGTTAACTGTTAATTATAACAAACTATAATTACAGTTTAAATCTGATTTAAAATATTTTGTTACAGAATGGAGGAGGGAAATACCAGAAAAGATGAAGGTAAAACTGTTTAGATGCAGAGGCTAAACTAGCAAAATTTCACCATGCTGAATGCAGCGTAGTCAACTCTTTTATTTTTGTTTGTTTGGTGGGTTTGGGTTTTTGTTTGTTTGGTTTTTGTTGGATTTTTTTGTTTTGTTTTAATTTCTGTGCTTGTTACTCTTAGCATAAAAATGGCACATCCCTATTAGATTTTTGTCAGAAGACAGTTTAGAGAATGTTTCTTAAATATTGTTTTACTTGTAGAGCTAACAACTGTGAAATAGTAGTAAGTGTGGAACAACCTCTCAGTTTAAAAAGTTATTCCACCTTTGATTCAGTACTGAGGGTTTCCTTTGTTCTTTCTGGGATTTCTTTTTTCTTTTTGCTAATTCTTCACTTGCTGGAGAGCCTACTGAGATAGAAAAGATGTTTTATACTTTGTAAGTGTTGTATTTTTAAAAAAATTAAAACCTTTTTTTTCTAAATTCTCACACTAACACCCAAAAGATGTTTTTCCTTGAACAGGTCACCAGTAACATTATAAGGGTTAAGTGTATGGCTGTTTTAATTGTGAGGAACATATCTAAGAGAAGGCTCTAAAATATTGGGATCTTCATCCCTTTTCCTCCCTTCTAATTCTATTATTCCTGCAACTTTTCCCCTGGCCCTGCTCTTCAGCTGCTGTGAACTGTCAGACACGGAAATATATGTGATGAAAATATAGAAACTGGAATTTAGCAGAGGCAGCCATGTTAATTTCTGTTCCATTTGAAATGCAGGAAAATATCATCTGCCAAATGGAAAAGGACAATCGGTGGGAAAAGAAATGTTCTTTTCAAGCTTCTAAGAGCAGTGACAATGGAGAGAAAATACTATAAAAAGTAGGCAGCTCCTTTTTCAAGATTTTGTTTTCAATGTATTATGCATGATTAACTGTACACAGTTGCTCTTTTGGAGTCTTGAATGACTGAATACTACATTGCAGGGCTTATACTGTCTTTACTGCATTGCACTTTGCATTTGGGGGGGAATAGGGCTTAGCCTCATGGCAGTTATGCCAGTCTTTAGTATAATTTCTGAATACATTCATAGTTCCCTTATTTGCCTTTTTTAATGTCAAGCATTGCACATAAGATGTTCTGCTGTTGCTATGCAACTGCTAAATCCAATATTTAATATTAATAAAACCGGAGTGGCATTAGCATCACTGAGAACAGTGGGCTAGCAAACTATGATTGTACAATATCCAAGCTGTAAAACTTGGCAGGGACTTCAGTGTGCAATTGCATGCACGGCAAACTGGGGGCCATGAGTCATTGGCAGTTACTATTTTAAGAGCAGTGAGTTTGAGTAAAATTTCTGAGCTCTTCTGATTTTTGTTGAGAGAGAGAGGAAAAAACACAATTTTTTAAACAAAAAGATAATGAGCTGTTTTCCCTAAGGTTTCATTTCGGATTCAAATTCTGAGGGGTCACTACCCATAAAGAGTCAGTGTTATAAACCTATGGGTCAATACCCTGATTCTCCTATTTTTCTTCTAGGTCAGGTTGGTCGACCCTTTCCCACTGTTCCTGCCACTTCCTGAAGCCTGAATTGGCTTTTTTTTGGAGGCAGTGCTACTTATCTGCCTGACAAGGTGCTGTTCAATGGGATGTTTTTCCAGTTTCTCCTCTTCCACCTGGTTTTCTGATCTCTCCCCTATTTCTCTTTATTCTTGACTGTTATTTCACCATCACTCTTTCACCTTTTGTTTTGTTCTCTACTCGGTCCTTTCTGAGATTAGATTTTTAGTATCAGCCTCTGATAGGGCTTAGATGAAGGATGGTGGTGTGCCCTGGCAATGCTTTGGCAGTCTAACTGATGTTGCAGGCTGCAAATTCTGTAGGGTCCTACGTCTGATATCTGAAGATGTGAATGCACTGGCGCTCTTGCTGTCACCCGGAGGGATGTAATGCTACTTGTCCTTTCCTTTTGAAGACTGCTGTCCGAAAGATAACTTTGATATTAGATCTGTGTACAGTCAGAGTTATTTTAGAATTAGTTCTCTTTTGCAATATAACTACTGATCTCCTTCATAGCATTGTGATAATTTAGATTTTGAATGGCTTCTTAGAAGGAATATTTCAGCGTATCTGTCCCCGATGCACTCATGCAAGTTTCTGTAAACTTAAAACCGTATTTTATGCCTTAGATTCTTTTTTTTAAATTTCTTTTTCTGCATCTCAAAGATTCAGGCAGGTAGGAGAAGCTGCCTCTAGCTACATGCAAACTGTTATTAAACCTACAAAGCAAAATTATTAAGGGGGGGAGAAAGTAGTAAGTTGTAGTCTTGAGTTTTATGGTCATATCGGGAATACATTTTTATAAGCAGGTGGAATTTGTCTCTCCCCCTTAAAGTAGTCTTTGTACTTTTCATATTCACTCTGCTAACCTGTCTTCTCACAGGGTTCAGTAGTTAATAGCTCTCTGGATTTTACTGCCAGCAGGGGTTTAGTGTAATATTGATTTAACATTTCCAAATAATGGCAGTAATTTTGGTAAAGGTTTCTTCTCTTTTGGACTAACCTAAAATTGGTTAGATTTATTTTAAGTGAGGCATAAATCATGGCATTGAATTGGACTGTGTATCTTAGATGTGGATCTGTGATTGGAATTTAGTTCCTTAGTGGCATGGCACTGCTAAATCCCTTTCCTTTGAATTTTCTCTCTTCAAACCAGTAACTCTTCAGGAAACACTTAATTCTAACATTTGCTGAAATTCAGAAAAGTAACTGAATGCAACTCAGATGGAAGAATGTTGGTTTTTTTGTTTTGTTGTTTTTGTTTTTTTTTTTTTTTAATTGGGAAAACATCCGTTATTTCAGTTTGGAGGCTTAAGCAAGAGAATTTGTGTTTTGTACAGAAATTACCTGATCACGTTGTAGAACCTACAACTTCCTGTTTTCTTTTCGAAATGGTTTATTTCGATGTCATAATGTTCTCAGGTTTTAACCTAGCTATTTACAAAAGTACAGGAGTCGGTGGACTCTAGATTGTGCTATGATTTGTCAGTAGTTCAGTCATCACGGCTGACCCATGCATCTTGTAATACTTAGAGAAAACACGTTGAGCTCTGTTCTTGGAACAGATAAATATAGAACTGCTATTGTGAATAGTCTTGTAGTGACGTACTTAATCTAGAAAGCTAACTATTCTTTTATTTGCTTTTAGGGTTTGAAAGTATTCTAGAAGGCCTGTTTGGACCTGGATTATTAAAAGATCTCAGTTTGTTTAAAGGTATTCAATCTCTATTTTTGTATCTTGTTCTGCATTTCTAATGACAGAAGCAGCCCCAGCTCTGCCTCTAGAAAATGTGTGTTACCGTGGTGATTTGTGCTTTTTTCCCCCTCCCCCAGGCAGTGCTCACAGTTAGTTTCATATTGGCTAAAATTACTAATGAGTGTGCGTTCATCTTTATGTAGCTGGGAGTGTATTTGGCAGTGCTCGGAAAAGCAGATTTGTTGTGCATAGATAAAATGTATACAGTTTGGTAATCTGGGGATTTAGAAAAATGGCCGAAATGAAGCCTGCATCCTCAGAATGCAGGCAAGAATGTTGCGAAACAGGTATTTAATTCGGCATTTCTCTTTTGGCTCCAGTTGTGTCGCGGTTTATGAATATGAAGTAATTTGCTATTCCTCTGATTTACAGACTGTGAGCCTGAAGGTGTTTCTGATTGGTCTTTTGATGAAAATTGTCTTTTCTGCTGCCTGAGAAGAGAAAAAGTGAAGGTAACAATGCAGATGTGTGAAGCTAGTAGTTGTAGGGGAGGGACAAAGGGAGGGAGTTTGCTGCTCCTAGTTAACTGAACATAGAAAACCTGCAACCTCCTACCCCTTTTCCCCTCCTTCGGAAAAAGGATTTCTGAATTAAAATAATGCAAGTTAATGAACAGACTTGCCTCTTCTCAGCAACTTTTTCTTTGTAGTATGTGATGCAGATTCTTTTTTTTCCCCTTCTGTGTAGTCGCTCTTTCTGTTTGGTGTTTTTCGTTTGTTCTGGGTTTTTTTCTTTTGAGTTCTTTGTAAGAGATCTTATTGGGCTCATGAAACCCTTCCCAAGGGAGCCAAACTGTGGTTTGTGCATGTTTACTACAGTCAGATGCTGGGCTTATCTTCAGTATGGAAATCTGGTCCATTTTAACAATCTGTATCTTGGAATCTCTTTCCCTGTGGGCCGTATCCTTCTATTAAAGGGCTCATGTGTATGGTAGGTTCTGTACTGTGCTTGTTTATAACCAAGTCAGAGCCTAAACGTGGACAAGTCAGCTTTGCCAACATAATATACTTGCAGTTTTTTTTCTTAACGAGATTATAGCTATATACGAAACAAAGGCTACCATGCTATACGTGATTGTTGCTCAGCCCATGTGTTGAAATAATGATTGTTCTATAACATAAGAAGGAAGGTTGATCTGTCTTGGCAAAACTTCATTTGCTGGAACTCTTTACTACTACTGCTTCTTCCTGCACAATGTAAAATAACATGTAGAGTGTATCTCTGTCAACTTAGAAATGAAACAAAAGCACCCTTCCCTCTGCAGCAGCTAACATGTATGGCTGCTTGGCTTGTTCGTAAAGAAGGGACTTTGTTCGCACTGATACTTGCCATGTTGCCAGTTTATGCTTGGTTTTGTATTACAGTTTTTATTAAGGCATGGGGTGGAGGGTTAGGAACGCTTGCGTTAGAACAGATGTAAGGCATAATGCTTTCTTTCATTGAGACTGACAGCAGGTAAGCTGTATGTACGCTTGTGCTGTAAGGAGTTCTGTCTTGTTTGACTTATGTCTTGTCGTAAAAAGACAAAGATCAGTGTTTAGCACAGTTCAAATTAAGCTACGGAATTGATTCAGAAATTAATTCTGTGTTGTGGTCGGAGACTGGTCATAGTCTGGGAGAATCTAACAGTCTATGGGTAGGTCTTTAAAAAGGCTGTTTACATCTCAGTTGTCCTCACAGGTCCACAATAACTAAAATACAGCTCCTGAAAATAGGTGATTTTTAGGTGAAGACAAAAACAAAGAACATGACTGTCCACTGTACAGCATGGTAGTTAGGCAGGGTTATCTTGTCCTTTTCAAGCTTCTACACAACCTTTGGGCAGAAGCTGAGATATCACTGTTTATATTTTCATGTACTTCTGGCATTTCTTTCTAGTTTCACATAGTAAAGTGTAGCCCATGATTGTGAGTATCACTGATAATCTGGCAATGTATTCTTTATGCTAGCAGTAGTTACCATTTATGTTAAGGTTCCTCACGTGGTTTCCCATTGTACTGTGTGGTGGCTTTTAAACGGGCGAAAGACAAGATGCAGATGTGGTCACATCTGGTGTGCTCTTTGGTGTTTTCACATCAGGGGTCTAAGGGGATTTTAGGATTGCGTACAGATTGACACAGAACGTGGCAGGGGCGTGCAGCATCGCTAGACAAAGGCAGTAAGTGAAGGGGAAGGAGGTCATAAGTTCTGAGCAGGCTGGAGAGAAATGTGAGCTAAAGGCTGTGGTAGTGTCAGTCTGCCGCTCTGGGCTTGGGTAGAATAATTTTTATAAATAAAACCCAAGCAATTTCTGTCACTTTACATTTCAGTTAAACATTACCTGTTTAATTTAAACATTACCTGTTTAAACCATTTTTCTTACAGCTGATTGGTAAACAGGGACAGCAAAAGAGCGCTTTGTACACACGCTTTTTTGCTGCATGGCCAGGGATCACGGCTTGTTTCAGGGAATGGGGAAGGAGGGTGAACCAATCCATTCAAATCAGTCTTGTGACTTCTCTGTTAATGCTGGTGATTCTCCTCATGCTTGGCATGGGGCTTCTTTGGAGTACATAGGATCGTTTTAGAGCTCGGGGTTTGTGGGTGTTCTTCTGTTGGTTTTCTGTCCCTGCCCCCCAGCCTTTATATCAGCTCTGTTGGGTTTGGGGGTTTTGGGTTGTTTGGGGGTGTGTGTGTGTGTTAATTTTTTTTGTTTTGTTTTGAAGCAAGAATATGGCTCCTTTTAGACCTAGTGAGTTCTTGTATGTCAGTCTAGATGGCAGGGTAGGAGTACTTCCTTTCCTCTGTGGGCATGCCAGAGTGGTGCACTGCTGGCCGTTGCTGATGTCATTAGCTTGCAATACAGAGGTAAATATTGCTTTTTTATAGGAGCCTTCAAGTAGTATGGATTTAACAAAATCATAATTTGAATTAAAACATCAGAGACTTAATTGTTACAAAAAAGTTTGTAACTTCATTTGATATTTAGCCAAATGATGGACAGTCTTCAGATGATGGGCTGAACTAAATTAGAAATTGTAGTAGTTTATCTGAAATATCTTCCATTCAACATCTGTAACGGTATCTCTAATTCCTCTTCTTTTTAGGGAGCTGCAGGCTCAGTCTGCTGTAACAGCTAAAACTTGTCTGTTCCTGTACATAAAGTGGGTAGCAGTTGTCCTTTCTGTGCCACATCCTCTATTCTGCTTTTTTTTATTGTTGATGTGCATCATCTTACCTTTTTAGGAAAAGAACTGGGCAGGATGGAATGGTTTGGGTTTGTGCTTGTATACTGCTGAGTTACAGAATTAAAAGGTCTGCTGTTGATGTTGTA
This sequence comes from Phalacrocorax carbo, assembly GCF_963921805.1. Lineage (NCBI taxonomy): Eukaryota > Metazoa > Chordata > Aves > Suliformes > Phalacrocoracidae > Phalacrocorax > Phalacrocorax carbo. Next base: position 7,623,903 of record NC_087524.1, on the reverse strand, counting down.
GCTGGGATCAAGGTAGCCACAAATCACACATTACAACAGTGCGTGGCTATGGCTGGCCTTTTTTTTCCAATGAGGACATCTCTACCAATACTCCTTTTTGGATTAGTGGAATAATTAATCAGTGTACTTGATTTTCACCTTTGAGTGACACATAGGTACCTGGTCAGAGACGTTCAAAACCAATAAAAATCTTCAGGGTCGTCTTTTGGATTTCATTTGTCCTTTAGAATTACCTGTAGCTTAAGAGACCAGTAGTTGTGCTTAAGGAGGACTGAGTTCTGGACTGCAGGATGAGAATTGGAGGCCAAGATTAGTTTATTGGCAGAGCTGTTTAAGGAAAAAAAAACAACTGTGCTTGCGCTCCCACCCATTTCAGTGATGTTGGTTCTTGCTTTTACAAGCAATCAGATTCAATTACATGCATTCTTCAAAGGACAGAGAACCATCTGCTGAAGTATTCTGAAAAGATTAATTTATTTGTAGCAGCAGTTCTACTTGCAAATACTGAGCAAATGCATGGATTTTTTGGCAGTCAAAATACAAGACAGTTTTTGATAGAGAAATAGGCTTAAGTGCCTTCATTTGAAAGGGTAAATATAAATGCATATAATAGAATACAAAGTAGGGAGCTAAAATCTTCCCAGATATTTTTGCCCAAATCCAAAGGGTTATGTGCAATAACATAAAGCTTTTAGAAATTGGATTTTTTTTCTTCCATCATATAACGCAGGATACACAATTGTTTCAGTATGGTATGATCAGAGAGAATAACTAGTTACCTAAGGAGCTGCTACCAAGTTGTTAACACAGGTGCCTGTGTGCAGAAATGTAAGGGTATGCTGATGAGCATGAAAGACAAAAAAGACAAAGTTAGCAGCTCCAGCTGCCAACTCATAGTGAGAGGAAGTAGTTCAGGTTCTATGGGATCAAACCTGATGAGTTCTCATTTGATTAATCTGCAAATGTGGTAACTTAGTTCTTGCTTGGTTTTTTGGTTGTTGTTGGTTTGTTGTTTTTGTCTTTTTTTTTTAATGAAGCTTTTCCTTCTAAAAGGTTGTTGTACAGAGAAGACCCATCAATTCAGACAAATTGAACTTTAAGAGTACTTGACTTATCTCTTTTTAATTATGGTTCTTAACTTTTCAGTGTGGCTTGTTGAATAAACTGACAGAGCTATCATTACAGAAGAAATCTGTGGCTCCATGTAGAATGTTTGTATCAAATGAGATAGTCTGTACTGTCATTTGCTTATACTTAGAGCTCAAGTGTAGTTTAAGATTTTTTTTTAAAAAGATGCAGATAGATAAGGTTAGAAGAAAGCACCAGTAATAAGAGGGGAGATTGGGAAAAGAATCCTTAAAGAGGATTCAGTTAAGTATATTAATTTGGAAAAGAAAACACTATTGTCTAAGGCTTCATAAAGCAATGCCTATGTATTAAAAAAAGGGGGGGGAGACACACATGACTAATCTCATTAGTTGGTGAGAGCAGAACAAGAAGGATAATACTCCTAAGCACATTAACTATTTTGTAGATATATTTAAGCTACAAAAATAGCACGAGGGAAAATGACTTCTAGGAGCATATTCTGGAGTTTGATGCTGTTGACGGCAGAAGGTCGAGTCTGGTCTTTGAAGTACTGTAAAATATGTGGGCTTCAGCGTAAGGGCCTGTAACAATTCTTTCGGTTGCGAAGAAGGGTGCTAGGGTACAGCACGTGAAGGAGTAATTTTAAAGTTCAAAGTTATTCTGATATGATTTGGATATTTCGAAAAGCTTGTAAGTAATTGCTTCACACAAACATCTAAAAGGTAATATCACACCATTACTCGATTATGATTAGTCATAATAAAAGCTTCTGAATCTGGTGTCCTTTCACTATGGAGGAACATAAACAATAAGAAGTAAACGGTGGTGTCTGAATAATTCCGAAGAGAAGCCACCACTATTGTTTAGACCATTAACTCGTAGAATAATTGAAGATGGCAAAGGAAATGTATGAAAATTAGTTGAAGTTGTGGAACTCTTAAGATTTTTTGATGGCTTTAGAATGTGTTTAAACTGTGTACAGAGATCCTAAGTGTGCTGGAAGATGCTCTAAAACATTTTTAATGGATTTCATTGCTTCAAAGAACTCAAGCATTTAGAATGTCAATTTTGTATTGGGTGGTTTTAAAATAATTTGATATGGAGGCTAAAACCTGAAGAGGCTGTTTGTGATAATCTCCAGCTGTGTTTAGTAGTAATGCATGGTTAGTTTTTCTTGTGCATAAGTATGAATGTAAGCATGTTGTATTTCCACTGGTTTGTTTTTTTTTCCTCTCCCCCTGCTATAGGTAGTAAATGATATTCAATAGCTATGGAGTAGTCAAGTTAAGTTTGTTTTTAATTTGATAAATCTGACATCAGTCATCTTAATAAGGAAATAATACTGCTTCTTACTATAAAAGTATGTATGCTCAGTAAGTGAGGGACATCTTAAAACTATATGGATTTTTAGTTGATGCCAAGCTGGGAACAGTTCTAGATGCTTTAAAGGGCATACTCAGAATTGAAAATGATCTTGATAAATTTGAGAAACAGGACACACAGACTTGTTTTGTCAAGTCACAAGTTACACACGTCTGAAAAGTGTTAGCGTTGTAAAAGTAGTAAACTATTTTTGGGGCTGTATCAAGAGACTGGAGAGAAATTTCTTCTCTCACCTAAATCCTTGTGAAGCCTCGGCTGGGTGTAGCATTTTGAGAGGTGTAGACAAACTGAATAGCATTGAGATTACAGCAACAAGAATCACTTGGTCTTGAAGGAAGAAGGAAAGAAGACAATCTGTGGTGCCCTTAAGGCTTGTCTACAGGAAATAGTAGTTTATTCTCCTTTGCAATGGCTAAAAGGACTGTACAGTCTTAAGAAAAATGAAGCATTGGAGAAGACAACCTAGAGATGCTGAAACATTCCTTTTTTATTCGCTGTTTCTGACCTTGCCTTGAGGTGGGAGGATAGATTGTATCCCTAGGATCTGTGGGCTTGGCCGGTCGGCCACAGGTGGTCTGTGGGAAACCTCCCTCCATTTTCTCCTCAAAGATGGATAGGAATTATCTCACACTATTTGAGCTTGTGGGCACTTCCCGCTCCATCTGCATGTGGCCTGTGGCTTAAACACAAAGCTGCTGTTGCCATGTCTGTAGAAAAACAGCCTGCATCATACTTGTCGCTTCATGCTAGGGGTTTTGCATTTAGAATTGCTGTATCAACGTTTCCCGCGAGGATTCTGCGCTAGTGCGAACAAGGACGGGCTCTGCAGGGTTAGGTGGTCTCTCAAGGTCACGCATTGACCTTGCATTTTGAAAGCCTGAGCTCTGTATTTCTAAGGCTCTTTGACTTAATGATATAGTTATGCTCTATACCTTAGCGTACAAGAAGAGCTTTAGCCCTTTGGGAGCATGTGCAAACCACTCCAAGTATCTTTTCCTGAAGTTTTATTGTTCAAAACAGTGGGACTGCATGTTCACTGATGGGATTCCAGGGATGCTCTGGGGCATGGTTCCCACCTGAAGAGAAGCACAAAGAGACTAGAATGAATGCTGTATTATAAATAATATGTAAAAGTAACTGGTTGTTTGTTTTCCTTGGGTATTTGTAACCAGTGACAGTGGTATCTAAATAAATATTAATAGATTTTCAATCTTCCTACTGCCTGCATGTTGGTACCAAAAACTTTGATGTGATTTGGGACTGTAGAGTGCGAAGATAAGACTGAAGACATTGGGTCCAAATAATGGCTATTGGAAAGAAATGGTAGAAAATGTTTAAAAAAAAAAAAACCAAACCAAAAAACCCCCACCCAACAACAAAACCCAAGGTAAAACCCAAAAACCCCCAAAACCAAATCAACCAACCAAACGCACACCTCCAAAACAAACAAAAAAAACACCACTTTTGGAAGTTGAGTTTGAATAGCAATTGCAGTCAAATACTTAGTGTGGAAAGTTGACGTTTCCTTCTAGGGGTGAACTAGCTGCAAAGACTGCTGGAATAATTGTGACACAGTTGATAAGAAAATAATTTAAAAAAGCAATAAACAGAAATCTCTCCAGTATATTTTGTTTCACGTAGTCAGTGCTGTACTGCAGATGCCAGAAAGTAGCTGAAGATATTTTTTTTTTCTATGCACAAGGTTAAATCCAACTCCTTTATATAACTGTATTTCTTTATATTTTGATGTATGGTTTTTATCAATGTCCAAGCTAAGACATGTAAAGAGTTGCATGCTCCTTAGTTTGAGGGGTAAGAACTAAGCACTGTCGTGGCTTGCTATTCCCCTCTTCTCCTGAATGCAGATCAAATGATCCTTTATTCAGCCATTCACCAGTGTAAGCCACTTAAAATTTTTTTTTCAGGCTGATCCCTTCATTCCTTCTCTATGTCGAAAATGTACAGCTTTAGTTAGCCGAGGTGGATGAAATTGTACTCTTTACATTACTCATATAAAGGTAATGTATGAAGTACGCTTGTTTATGGTGCGGCATACTGCCACTGAACTCTGTTTCCACCTAGTTGCTAGGCTAGTAGGTACTGCAAATTGTCTTAGTTGCAAAAAGTACTAGGATGATTTGAAATGCATTGTGTTGGCCAAGGGTTATTTTTATTTTGGGCTTCTTCCAGAGCTATAGGCTGTCAAAGGGCGGAGTATCAGATCAGGTTGAAGGGGTAATGTTTCCTTCAATTCTGAATTCTCTGTTTGTCCTTTGAATTAAAGGAAGGGTTTTTGCGATGGCTTGTGGAACTTTAGCTAGAGGATGCTAATTAACTCAAATGGATCTTATCTAGCGAAATCTCTGTGCATCAGTTTGCAGAGATTCCTTTTAAAGTAAAACTTAAAGCAGTTTGTCTGTAAATGCTTAGATATTCCAGTGATTGTTCCAACATTTCTGTATGCCTAGATTACTCCTGTTGTTAGTTAATTTGCACAAATATCTTTTTTACACAAACTGATAAACTGAGTTTATAATTATCCTGATAATGCCTAAAAGGTAATGGAGCTTGACTTGGAATGGCTGTCAATAACTGGGACAGATCCTGCATTAAACTTTATCAGCTGCAGAAACACAGCTTCAAAAAGAAGATGCAAGTATGTTCTATGAAATCTCACCTGAAGAGTAACTCTTATAAAAATGCTGGACTTACTCTCCACAAACATTTTTATTGTGAATTCCTGTACAGATACTTAAAATATGTGAAGTATCAGAAAAGTACAACTGCATTTTCAGTCTGTCCATAAAATGCCAGTGAACTGTGGGAGCACTACTACTAGTACAGGAACACCTGGCACAGAGGTGAACGCTTTTATTATATTTAATCCATCAGTTCAAATTCATATCCTTTAAGACTATCTCAAAAGCTCTAATCTTTCCTTTGAGAGCCGTCAGGTTTGAGAGCAAGCCTGGAATCTCTCCGGTATGGCAAAAAAGCATCAGTCACTTTGTGAGGTCTTAACTTCTGCAGACTCTTACCTTCACCCCAAACATGTTGTTTTACTCACCTGTCACCTCTGTCACTGCATGCTCCTCATCTTCTGATTTAGCATAAACACTGCTTTATCTGTGTACCCTGTCTGAGATAGTGTCTCCTTTACTTTTGATAGAGAACTTTTGAAAGCTGTTGAGTTTCAAATCTGAGGTGAGACCCCATGTTGTTCAGGCCAGAGTCCACAGCATTTCGTATTGTTACCCTTTGCACGTAGTTCACGTGACTGCAGTGTTTGTTAATTTACTATGGGCTGGTTATGTAACCTTTCTTCATTAAACCTCTTGAAGGTGAGACGGCACAAACTTAAGAATGACTTCTTCTTTTCATTTATTGTGAATTATAAATGAATCGCCAGTTCTTCCCTTCTAGTACCTCGGGGAAATGAACCTGAAATCAACTTGTAGAGTAGAGGCCAAAAACCGAGATGTAGCCTAGATATTATGGTAACTGATACGTTGTAAAGGTTAACAAAACAAAACACTCCCTAAACCCAAAGAGTGGTTGTGTATGCATTCCTGCAGTAGGTAAATACAGGTAACTTTAAATGCAAGTGGAGGGAGAGGGCCAGGGAAGAGATTGTTCTAAGCAGGAGCAAGGCATTAAACTGAAAGAAACGAGAAAAGGGGTGTGTGTCTTGGGGGAATCAAACTGGTTTGTAACCACTGTCTTCTGATTTCTTGAGTTGTATGTAAAATTAGTAATTTATTCTGGCATCTCAGACAATTTAATTGTCCTAGTTCAAACACTTGTTTTGAAATATTCTTGAGAACTCAGTTGTTTCCAGTTGTAAGAGAGAGAATGAATTTTAATTCACTGTGGGTGCTGTAAGCAGCTACCTTCAGTTTGTTTCACTTAAAAGTAGCTACTACTGAGCCTTCTCACAAAAGGACCTGTTTTGTGCTAATGCTTGGTCATTTGTTGCTCAGTTTGCGTGAATGCTGTGTAGAGTAAGGAGAACTCTCTGTGTTTTGCCATCCGCAGTTATTTCTTGGAACTGAAAGTAATATCCAAAGAACAAGTGCTGGATATGAGATTTGCAGCCAAATGTTGTAAAATATCTATGTCATCTTCTTTATAATGGGCTCTTATTTCCCATAATGTTATCAAATCTTACAGGCTTCTGCTGCATTTACAACAAGAAAATAGGACAAAGTACAATGTTCTGGAGCAGTCAAAAATCAAGTTGTGATTTCAATAGATTCAACTCTGTGCTGAGTACCTAACAAAGTTTTGAATTTAGTAAAATATTTAATGCCTAAGGAACTTTATTAATTTTGGAGTCAGGAAAATCTTACAAATGTTAAATATCTTTACAGGAACACTTAGTCAGTCTGGATGAGCCAGCCTCGGAAGCTGGACAAGAAGCTCTGCTTAGACAAGAGCAAGCAAAAATCATTCGTTTTGAAAGGCAAGCGGAAGAGTTCCTCAATGCAGTCTTTTACAGAAAAGGTTGGTTCTAATGGGGGGGAAATGGTATCTCTCGCTGGTCTTTATGCATGCAATGTAGGTATCAAAGATCTGACGTTCAAGTTGTCATTGTATGATCAACGTTTTTCAGTTGTCATATATTTATCAAGTGTAAAAATCGACTCTCAAATAATGTAGCAATACAACAGTGTGGGCTTGGGACAGAGGAAGAGAGTACAACATATTTCTCAAACCAAATCTATGAGAACACTGGTATTTCACCCTTTTGGAGGAATGGCTCCATTCCTACCCAGCAGAACTGCTCCCCTGAAACCAATGTTTAGGTGAGTGGGCTGCGTGGAAGGAGGGGCAAGTGGTGGTGTTTTTGGGTTTTGTGTGTTTTTTAATTTTAATGGGATCTGTACTAATGCAGTTTTTCTTAAAGGTCAGCAGTCTCCTCACTGTGGTCTGTAGTGATTACCCACCCCCCGCAATCTACAGTATAAAATATTGTTGCAGTAGTGCTAAGGGGGATGTATGGGGAATTCAAAACGTGATCAGCAAATGAATTGGGAAATCAGTACTGTAGAATATGCTGAGAACAATAACAGTAGCTCAATGCTAGGAAATCCTGTAAATCTCTTCTAGAGAGTTATGTCAGTTATGGGCTCTTAGGAAGACACGAAACTAATTTCACTGTTTTCTACCAGTCTGAGAAACAGGAATCCAGAGGTTGCTTCCAAATGCATCCTGAATGAAAGTACGTCGTACTTATCAGTCTAACCCATGTGTGAGAAAATCTGCCAAATCAGTAATTCCAACCTGTCTGTTGGGGGACAATGAGAGGCTTCAGTTTAACAAATTAGAAATTGCTGTAGCCAGTCCTCCTAGTGACCAAAATATTTAAAGGTGTTTTAAGTAGATAACAGTATCTTAGCCTTTCTTTTATGACTTGAATGAATACAAACTATACATTATGATGTATTGCATAAAGTATAGAAGCATGTAGGATGGTAGGAAGGATAGTTATTGCATTACTGCTGATAGTTCAGATAATGCTTGTATTCCAAGTCTTCTTTTTCGGTGTTTGGGGTTTTGGTTTTGTTTTGTTTTGTTTTGGGTTTTTTTTTCCCTTTTCTTTTAAAGTTAAGGTTTCCTTTTACTTTTAGATTTATCCCATCTCTCTTTAAATCCAGAAGAGATTTAAGAAAACAGAAATCTAGAGGAAATATACTTTTTCCCATATTACTTTTCTCGTGAGAGGGGAAAAAAATGCAGTTCTATCACTTACAAATTGTTTAAAGACTTCATCCCTTTAACCCTGGGCTTAAATTTTTATGTATGACTTGTGTGCATGTCTTGTTAGAAATGCATACTTCCCTAATTGTTGGAAAACTATTGGCAGATATTGCAGTGTGGTAATGAGGGGTTTAACACTCTGTCCACAGTCAGGTATGCAGAATGAAGATAATGAAACCACTTCAGGTGTCTAAGAATCTTTGAGAATTTTTTTAGTACACTCTTGTTTTCCTTCCTCTGGCAGAGCTGTGCTTGGTGCAAGAGTAATAAGGGAGGGGAAGAAGCCTGGCAGGAAGACGGTTCTGAATCCTTAATGCATTGTTGTTAAGCTTGGCTGTATTTAGATTGCTTGAAAGGTTATTCTAACTCATGCCACTGCCACAAGATCCTCAGGCACTGTCATACCAGAGAGGACACAAAGAATGGCAGAACTCTGACGCTCCTACATTGCTCAGAGATGCTTGGCTCTCCTGGTTTCATGCCAGCGATTAGTTCTTTTTTTCTTTCCATCCTCACTGCCAGTAACATTTGAGACTGGTATTTTGTAGCCCAGGCAGATCAGAGAAAATAGAGATGTTCTGTGAATAGATGCCTGTTGCACGTCAAGGGCATGCACTGGTGCACTTAAGATACATAGGTAATTAGCAGGATCGGCAAACTTTCTGAACAGGTTTACTATCCATTAATCTTACATACTTTCTCTCTGCTTTGAGCCCATGGCACTCTGACTCAGTAATGATTCTTCCAAATATTCATACTTGCCAGTGAAACAGAGCGGTAGTACCTACTTGTCTGTTAACTCTACCTTGTGGGAGGATCAGACCTTCATTGGATGGTTTAATGAAATCATACCTTTTTTTTTTTTAATACTGCCCTTCTGAGATTTCAGTATAGATAAAATACACAAAAGCTATTAAAGTTCTAAAGCTCAGAGGTACTGCTTTAGACTATTTATAGCTGATAAATGTTTGCTGTATCTTCTCTGAGAATCTCTGTTTTAGTTAATTTTAGTTTAGTTGATTTATTTTTTGAAAAACAATTTCAAAAAGCCTAGACACTTAGAGTCAAAATAAACATGTGGCTGATTTCAAGTGATGCTGCAGAGGCACCATCAAATATTTTGCACTTGCTTTTGAACAGCTTTAATCCTTAGCATTTAGGCTTTGTATTAAGCAAGAAGCCTTTAATGTGCTAGGTAACTACCCTCCTGGTTGAAAATTGAGGTTTTTGTGTCCTGAATTAGAGAGTTTATCTTGAGCAGCACTAGAAAGCTCTCAGTAGTCACTCTGCACATTCTTTGAAGTTGCAGATTATAAAGAGGCATGGCGGTAGGCGTATGTAATATTTTCTCCCTGAATTTGGAAATATGTTTAGCTCTAAGCATTACTGAGTTGTACGTATGAACATGGGTGCACAGTAAAGGCACGACTCTTCTTCAGCAAACATAGGCGCCATAGCACTCTGCATTCCTGCCAGCCCCGCTTGTATACACTACAAGCACATGCCAGATAGTTGGCATCAGTGTGATCACACCATTGGTTTGTGTGCCTCTGGGCTTTCCTAGAGCCTTTCACACATCCTTCAGTGGGTTATAGTGGAGAGCTTAGAAATGGAAGAAATGTCACCATAGCAGGAAAAAGCCTCCATCCTTCTCCAGGCTTGTGTCCTTGTAGACCATTTGGGAAGACAGTGACAGTATAAATATACCTAAATTTAAGTTTGGCTCATCTCTTGGTGATTTCTTAAAATTCTAGTGTCTTGTCCTTAGCAACAATAAGACATCCTGTAGATTTTACAAGAAAAAGATTAAGTATTTACATAATCAGCCCAGAATTTTACAGCTACTGCACTCCTAAAAGAATACAAGTGTTGACTGTATTAAGTCTTATATATAGAAGCTGTACTTAACAGGAAGGAATTTGGGCTTGATTAAGTATTTAAAGCTCAGTATGGTTTTTCATCAAGAAACACAGTAGCTGCTTACTGCTGCTTTCTAGTTTGGGGGCAACTACATGCTCAAACCTTTGTGTCAATCATTCTTTACAGATACTCTAAAGCTGGTTTGTTGGATTGATGCATTTTTGGAAAAAAAAATGGTGGTAAAAGGCAAATCTAATGCTGAAATGTCCCACAGAAGATTCTGCTAATGCTTCTAATAGTTCAATCTCAATAGATTACCTTTCAACCTGGGCAATTTTTTTTAAAGATGTAGTAAACACTTTTCTATTGTTCCATTTGAGAGATGCTTTTAAAGATTTGTTTGGTCATCTACTGCACAATTTTCTCTGAATGTTTCTTCAGAAATAGAAAATCAAACCTTTTGAGCCATTTGTGGAGGAGATGTGTGGTTGTGGTGTGTTACTTGCTTTGTTTGTATGGTGTGTGTGGTTTGCTGTTTTTTGTAGTTTTTGTTTTTTTTTTTTTTTTTTTGTTTTTTTAAAAACAAGACAAAACAAACAAAAAAACCCAACCCCAACACTGATTTGGCCAGAGAACATAAGCAGTGTTTGAGGTGAAATGGCATGACTTTGCTTCTGTGATTTAGGAGTTACAGATTTGCTTTCACATCCTGAACTACTATTGGTCTAAAATAGTAATTTTTGCCAATGTATTTTTGTGTTGCCCACATCCCCAAATACCTTTGTATTTATACACTGTTTCATATAAACAAATTGGAATGTCTACCTGTTCCGTTTCACAGTTCTTGCTAATAGATTTACCAGCTCTTCTAGAAATAGAATTACTTTTCATGTGACACATCTTGGATTTTTGTGCATGTGAAAGTTCTTTGGGTAATCCCTGATGCTGCATTGATTATAATGATAGACATGTCAAAAGGAATAGATAAATGGGGTGGAAGACACTTGAACGTTTGATCTTCATGTGAAATATTTTGAAGAATCAGAACTATAGGGCTTTATTTCCCAGTAAATTTGTAGGGGACTGCTGCAACTCTGTTCCCCCTTCTCCCCTTCTGTAGCTGCAGGTAAGTTACTCAATTCTTCCGCTGAATAACCTGCTCAATTTTTTTTTGAATGAGCTTCAGTACTTGGTACTTTTCTTCATGAGTCTAGCTCTCCTTTCCACTTCCACACCTCTTAAAGGTCTGGTCAAATATATTTATATTTGAAAGCAAAAGATGAGATTGCATATTTCTCATAGGAAACGGTTATTTTGGGAAGGTTATACCAGAATCAGCAATGGTTCTTGTTGAGGTATTCTAAGACTAACGTACATTTTCTACAGAAACTATTTTATCTTTTGGCTTTCATTTTTTCCCTAGATTTTTTTTTAATTAACAATGACTTAATATAATAAACTGTTTTACTTAAAGTGCTTCCTTAAAAAAAATCTCTAATATTTACAGACAGTCCTAGGGTCTCTGACCCCAATATTCCCCTAGTGGCCCGTGAGATCATGCAGCGAATGATCCGACAGTTTGCTGCTGAATATACCTCAAAAAATAGCTCTACTCAGGACTCCAGCCAGCCCAATAGCACAAAGAACCAAAGCCTGCTGAAAGCATCTCTGGTCGCCTCCTCTCCCACGGCTGCAACTGCTCAGAACCCTGTGCTCAGCAAACTTCTCATGGCTGACCAAGACTCACCTCTGGACCTTACTGTCAGAAAGTCTCAGTCAGAACCTAGTGAACAAGGTAGGACTCTTCTCAGTGTCTTGCATCCTACAGCAATCCGTTCATGGCATTCTTGTTGCAAAAAACCAGAGATGTTTTTGCTTTTACATAAAATGCAAAGTGGAAAAGCGGTGGATGTTTACAGTGAAATGATGACGAGCCTAGATGTGGCTGGGAGAGAAGGGTCTTCTTGAAAGAATGTCAGCCCATAGACGTCAGTGATTTTTCTGAAGAAGGGCAAAGGGGCTGGATATGCTCCAAACTCAAGTGTGCTGTTCCTGCTGGGAGCTGCAAGAAACAGTCTGCCAAAATAGACTGATGCTTGCTGATAAGACAAGTTCATGTGGTCATGAAAACCATAATGTTGTCTCCTTTCTGAAGATCAATATACAGTCTGAGCGAGGGACTCATTTATTTTCTTTCCGGTCATAGTGTGAAAACAGTACCTTTTAAAAGTCTGTGAGAGATTACTTTGTGAAGGCTGTGAAAATGATGCCCATGAACTGTACAAAACTTCCAGGTTTATGCATTTGGAAGAAATGTCTCTTTTCTACCTTAAAAATAGACTTGTTCTACAGAGCACAGATTGAATAACTTGTAACAGTGTTGCAGAGCTTGTTTTAATTAGAAAACATTGCTTTCCATCAAAAATGTTTTTAACAAGCAAATTCTGTGAGTAATTATAGTATTTGAATGGGTTTTTCTGAAACTCTTGAATAGAGGTTATCATAAGTGTATCCTACTGATAGGATTAAAATTAGCCCCTTTACCCTTCTTTAGAAATATGTTAGCGTCTGAAATAATTTATCAAATACAAAGTAGTCTGTTCATCCTCAAGTGGAAAAGGTGCCTTAAAAAAAAAAAAAGCCTTTTGCTAGCTAGTACAGACTTGTAGGTATCCCTTTATTCTTTGAATTTACGTTTATGAAGCCTTTTGTAAAAAAGGTTGATTTTATGTGTCCAACAATATGCAGCTTGGGCACCTGGACACTTTTTGTACTTACGGCGCTTACTGAAAGTCATTGCCATGCTTCAGTTACAAAACTGCAGTGAAAGGTTGTATGGTGTCTTTCCTGAAGTGAGGACCTGTACATTTAGCTGAGAGGCGTTTGATTCTAGCTAATTTTATTATAAATGTATTTCAGGAGTGTCTTTTGCATGTATGTTTATAAATGTTGAGCTGTCCTCATATTGAAGCTTTTTGCTGAGAGGGAAAGAATCAGTTTTGCTTCTGGGTTTTGGGGTTTTTTTTTTTGTTTGTTTTTCTTTTTTAATTAGAGGATTGTATGGTGAAGAAGAAAGCATGTACATGAACTGTTCTTTAGCTACCATGTGACAACAAAGCTGTAAGATAATTTATAATGTTCATAACACTTGTTATGGAATTAGAGCATGTGCATATTAAATCATACAGTAATCTGTTTGCTGATGCAATTTTTTTTAATATCATTTACACTTGATGTAATTGGAAGAAGTTTTGCCAAACTTGTTAATGAGAGCTTTAAGAGGCTGTCATGAAAGGCTGCTAGTGGTGCTTTTTGTTATAGTTCTCTTCTAGTGGGTTGAGGGGAACCCAGCTAGTTATAAACTTCTCCGTGGGGTATGAGGCTGGCCCTGCTTGCCCTTGGAGACTTCTAGGTCGTAATGACCCTTCTGATGGAGGAAGCGTGGACACAAGTGCCTTTGGCAGCAGCCTGTGCTTTTCAGTGTAGCCCCTTGAAAAGGAGGTGCTGCTTGATCCAGCCTCTGTATCTTGTGGCTGCCTAAGTGGTGTTCAAAATGAAGATGGAATTCTCTGCTTGCTTAAGTTTAGGTTACGGTGTGTTCCCAAATGCAGTGGGTGGAACAGCTTTCAGTAAGTTAATTCTAGTTCACTGTTTATCATGTTTTTTTCTCCATATGTCAAATGAGATCTTTAAGCAATCTGAGAGCCATCTTACATTGTTCTTGTGTTGGATGGTATTTACTTGAGTAGATGGAATGAGTGAAGAGCTCCAAAATGTCACTAGTTTACCTTGCCAACAGGTTTCATTTTGTCTTTGCCTCGTATATTCCTTGTTTCAAAGTTTCCAGGAATTTCAGGTGTCTGTGCTGCTTCTATGACAATGTTGCCCTTATTAAAATGACCAGAATTTCAAGTTGTTTCAGTGTGGTTGGGAGCAAGGCTTTTCTAGCAAAAAGCACTCCCTTTTATGTTGCCTAGAAATGCAGAGTTTATGTAAGGGAGGAGCATGGATGAGCATGAGGAAGTGCCATTAGTGAGAATGGAAGAAGCAGTCTAGCAGGAAAAACAATTTGATATATGGAAGAAGAGAGGGGGTTAAAATGTCAAAACAGAGAGGGGAAAGGCAGCAGCTTTGCCAGTAGGAACCCACTGGAGACATGGGAAAAAGGATGAAGCTAGCTGCCAGGTGAGGAAGAGTCTCACATTTGTGTGTGTTCATTTGAAAGTGAGTTTCCTGTATGAAAAATTTGTCATGAATTTTCCTAGAGATGTGGATTAAAAAAAAAAAAAAGTCAAATACTGGCTTAAAGCCACCTCTTAAGGGGGGGAATATCTCAGGAATTTTAAGATTGTCTCATTTTGGGACTGCTGAGGGTTAGCTATGCAGTGGGCTGTGTTGTATCCTGAACTGTCATTTGTATGTCATCTTTTATTCTCTGGCTCTTATAACAAATGCACTTTTAATTTTGCCAAATTTTATTGTGACTTCTGAGGACTATGCTGAAGTCACTTGTAAGCCAAATTACAAACAAATCCAAGCCTTAGTTTGTTTAAAAATAAAATAACATACAAAATGCCATGTGCTAAATATGACTTTAGCCCAAAAGAATTTTTTTGTTAAGGGACAATGTAGCTGATCCTGCTTCTTCAAACACTGAAGTCGTTCTTTTGTCTCTACAGACGGTGTGCTTGATTTATCCACTAAGAAGAGTCCTTGTGCCGGCAGCACCTCTCTAAGTCATTCTCCAGGGTGCTCCAGTACTCCGGGAAATGGGTAAGAGAAAGCAACTTACTATGACCTTCTAAAACTGTTTTTTACAAAAAACATGTGCTTGCCTCCTGTTAATTTTAATTTACTTTTGATGTTAACCCTTTGGAGTAGTGTTCTTCAACTTGTACCTTTGGCAAATACCTTCACCCCACCTGCCAAATAAGAGTTGTTGCAAACTGAGACAGGTTTAACTTGCAGTTAAGAATTCCAGTATCTGTGATTTTGGCCAATTTAGTACTTAGCCAAAGATCTTCCCATTACCTGCTTCTTGGGTTTAGTGATAAGTGATGTCTGTGAAGATGCAAGTTCAGTTAAATATAGCTTAGATTTCATTTCACTTAAGGGAAAGTTAGCTAACAGGAAGGTTCATTTTATGGATAGCAATGATTTGAGTGATGATATCCAAGCTGAATTAGTGATGTAAATCACTGCATGTTCTTTGTTAATATTTCCTATCATAAACCACAACTTGAAAAAAGAAAAGGCTGGGGGGGCAATCTGGTAGTTCAGAAAACTTTAAATATGCCTTTTTGGTTTTACGATTGTACTGTAGCATTGAACAAGTTTTTTGTTTGTTTTTATTTTTTCTTTTTTTAAAATTATAAAATATGTGGTGTCCTACTCTTGCCTTAATTAGTACGAGGTGTGAAAGAATGTTATATCACAAAAACTTCCTTTAGATTTCATATTTCTAGTGGTCACTGTTTGCGTAAATTCAGAAACCCTTTACTCTTAGCTAGGATTGAGTTAATTGTACTGCAGAGGCTGACGGAGAGTAAGAGGTATTTGGGGTGTCAATGGAGAATTTTATCTTGAAGCTACTATGAACAGTAATTTTATTTTTTTAGTGAAGTACAGAAACAATATATGGTTTCAGCTGCTATTTAATTGCTGGATTTAGCTTTACAATAGCCTTTGAAAAACTTGACATTTTAAACTAACA
The DNA here is from genome assembly GCF_963921805.1 of Phalacrocorax carbo. Taxonomy (NCBI): domain Eukaryota; kingdom Metazoa; phylum Chordata; class Aves; order Suliformes; family Phalacrocoracidae; genus Phalacrocorax; species Phalacrocorax carbo. The sequence goes on along the minus strand of NC_087524.1, from coordinate 7,608,098 downwards.
ACCGACCACCACCACCAATCCCATGTACTGCTAACAACTGATTTAACTTTTGCATTTCTCTTTGGAAAAATATTACTGTCTCATATTTCTCTGTTCAAGATCACTTTTTCCATTTAATATTTCTATTAATAAAATACTTCAATCCTCGTTTAAAAGTTAGTCTTAATACGTTTCCACAATTCCTTAGCTTAACCTTCTCCATCAGCTCTTCTCTTTCAATTCTGAACTGGTTATTTCCAGCTTTATTTTCCTAGGAAGGCAGCAGAAACTACCAAGGCTGTGTATCATTTGTTCCCTTGTTTGTGTGTCAAGTGAGGGCCAAAGTCCAACACACAGCGATGACAGGGCCAGCATCTGGCACGGTCCTGATCAGTTCTGTGGGTCCGGAGAGGATGCGGCAATCTGGCACCTGTGGTTACTTGCACAGGTGTGTGGTAAATGAGAGTGACTGCAGTCTGCTTAGTGTCAATGAAATCAGGAGTGACCCTCTGACCTAGTTAGTTGCCAGTATGACCTTTATTTAGGGTAGGATCTCTGGTGCACATTCTGATGCTGGTACATGCTGTAGGAGGGGCAGAGAATGCACATTGCTTGAGCGAGTTCTCTGGAATAGCAAACTTTTCATTCATGTCTCTGGAATTTGTTCTGAATCCTTGTTGACTCTTGTTACCCACTTCAACTATGACCTATTGCATCCTGGAGAGAAGCTAGCAGTATGCGTATTAAGCACTGTGTATATTACATGCCAGGTCCTTTCAGTGGATGTCTTTTCTCTAAAGACTTTTTTTATCTCACTGTGATGTTAAAACTAATAACGTAGCTTTTCAGCAGTACGAATCCTATCCTTAAATAATGCTGACTTAGCTAGAGGGCTGTACCCCGGTGTAGTGTCCCAGAGCATTAAAATGGAATCGCTTACTAGTCTCTTCATTAATCTGTATGTTGAACATGGAAGAGATTGGGGGTGGATTTTGGAAGTAGTGTGACTTATACTACAGGGGGCTAAGCAAGCAAAATATTAAAATACACATCTTTATCTGCAGTAGTAGTACTTTGTGTCGTAGAAAGAACACCTGTGCCCAAAGGGAAATGGTAAAAATACATACCGCTTTTTCTGCTATTAACCCTAGATCTGGATGACAGTTGGAACTTAGATTTTTTTTTTTTTTTCCCTAGCCATGCTATGTATCAAATGAGAATTGGGGGCATATATATATGCAATTAGTTGTTAAGAGAGCAATTAGGTAAGTCTAGTGCAATGCAGTGCTTTCATATGTGGTGCTTAATGAAAGTCAAGCAAATACCTTTAAGGCCTGCTAAGCACTCTTTTTTTTAACCTGAGCAGCAATTCTTCAATATGATGTAAGCAAACATCATCCAAGGTTTCCACCTATGTGTAGATACTGCAGGTGGCAGTCACATTTGCATGTTGAATTTGTTGCACTTTGGCTTACTCTTTTATTACTGTACTTGTTTAGTGGTAACGTCACACCAGTAACACAGTTGTGTGTAGATCTATGGCGATTGATTACTACTTTGTAATTAAGGTGCTATTTTCAGACGCTTGCGCGAAGTCTTTTCTACTCCGAGAATTTGTGAACCCAACCAGAGACCAGCCAACAGGTTTCATTTTTCTTTGCCCAAAAAGCTTCTCTTTTTTTGCGAACAAGTTTTAAAACTGATGCTGAGACTTAAAAAATTAAATAAATAAAAAAAAAAAGTAAAAAAATTTGTAGAGAAAAATAAATAACACAAAAAGTGATGTTACCCAAGCAAGGCCTTCTAATAAAGGAGTGGCCCCCTCACCCATCCCTCCCTACCTGTGCAAGTCCTGCTCACATCAGTTTCCTTCCATCCAATTAGGCGACCTGGGAGACCCAGCCAGCACCATCCGGAGGGACTACAGAGTGGTGATGGGGTACCTCCAAGAAGCTTGCAGGATGGAACCAGGGAAGGTTATGGTCACTCCACATCTCTTAAAGTACCGCTGGCTCGATCACTCCAGATTAGTGAAGAACTGCTGAGCAGAAACCAGTTTTCTACGGCTGCCAGCCATGGGCCATCTGGACTACAGAATCATGGACAGCACTTAATATTATCCAGGGAGGCTTCTTGGGCAAAACCACACTACGAATTCAATTTCAGCCGCATGAAATTCAGGGGAAATGGTGCACTCAGCAACATCAGTGACCTTCCTTTTCTTACAGAAAACTCTGCCTTTCAAAAAATGGCACTTCAAACTAAACAGGATGGGAAAAAGGACGTGAGCCATTCGTCTCCTGTGGATTTAAAGATACCACAAGTTCGAGGCATGGACCTTTCATGGGAGTCCCGCACTGGTGACCAGTACAGCTATAGCTCTTTGGTAATGGGTTCACAAACGGAGAGCGCGCTTAGCAAAAAGTTAAGGGCTATCCTTCCAAAACAAAACAGGAGAAGTTTGCTGGATGCTGGACCAGATTCCTGGGGCTCAGATGCTGAGCAGTCTACCTCTGGACAGCCATATCCCACCTCAGATCAAGAGGGAGATCCTGGCTCCAAGCAACCTAGGAAGAAAAGAGGGAGATACAGACAGTACAACAGCGAGATACTGGAGGAAGCAATCTCGGTGGTTATGAGCGGGAAAATGAGTGTTTCCAAAGCTCAGAGTATTTATGGGATCCCCCACAGTACACTGGAGTACAAAGTTAAAGAGAGGCTGGGCACTTTGAAAAACCCTCCAAAGAAAAAAATGAAATTAATGAGGTCGGAGGGGCAGGATGTTTCAGTAAAGATTGAATTAGATCCCCAGGGAGAAGCAGCACAAAGTGCGAATGAATTGAAAGATGAGTAGGGATGTTGTAGAGTGCCAATTACTTTGCAAACTGGGTGAGCACTACTGCATAGTTCAACCACCACTGAGCACACCTGATTCTCCTATTTACTGCAATGCTCTTTCCTTTGCAGTTTAGCATAGACTTGTGTGGACACAGGTGAAAGGTGTGCTCTGAATGTCACATTGTAAATTTTTCTAGCCTGGTATGGCGCAGTTTCCCTCCTTCACCTGCCCGCTACCCCCTTTTTTCTTTTTCTTTTTTCTTTTTTTTTTTTCCTTTTGCCTTTTGCATGTTTCTCTGTAATAGAGAGTTGAGTTACCTCACAAAGAATGCAGGTCTGTGGAAGTGGACGTCTTGCCTGTAGAGCCTGCCTGAACTTCTGGTGTTGGATTTTTCATGTCTGCCTTTATAGAAATAAGTCCACTTTGTTAAACTGATACTCTCTTAAAACCAGGCTTTTTTTGAATGAGAATCAGACTGTCATTCTTCAAAATGTTTCAGAAATCTTTTTTCTCCTCCTTTTCTTTGATCCAGTTGATTGAAAGAGCTAAGCTAAATCAAGTTATTTAGGGATGGTACCTCTCTTGAACTCAGAGATTTGTTTATTAGAAGGATAATCAATTGGGTCTCATTAGGCTCTCTGCTATTTTCTTTCTAAATTGAACATACTTACGTTTCACTGTCTGCTTAGTGCTCACCCGGAGGGGAGGGGAGGGAAAATTTACATACACTACCTTCAGAATATGTCAGTTAATTATTTGTAACACTACCTTTGCTGTAATTTTGTTTCATGTTTTTGAAGGGTGATATTTAGACTCACCTGCTTGAGGATGTAGCCTTATCTCATGGAAGACAAGCTTCTCACAGTCAGGAGCAGTCAGGGTACACTAAATGATGTATTAGGGTATGCCTCATTGTAACAGAACTATGGTTCTTTGTGACCTTTATGCTTTTTACAGGCTTGATTCTGAGTTTACTAAACTATGTGGTTCCAACAACTAGTTTAAATGACTCTAATCTGGGGAAGGGGGATTTGTGTAACAAACTACTGTGATATTGCAAAAAAGAAAAAGAAAAGAAAAAAAAAAAAAGAAAAACCCACAACAAAACAGTGATCTCAAACGTCACAACCTCAGTAGTCTGCCCAAATATCGACATTAGTGAAGGAGCTTGTTAACGTTCAGGGAAGAAGTAAAACACTGGTAGCCTGATTCAGGCTCTGCATCATATCTATCTGTAATACTGTCAGGGTCGAACACTCAATGAATGGGTGTTTCCTTTTTAAATATTACAGTTGCCAGTAGCAGGAATTAATCCAAGTCCTGCTTTTTTGTTGTTGTTTTTATTTAATCTGTTTTGATAGTGGTTTAGCACATGCTAGAATAAGCATTTAAACACCGTAAAAGCACTCCGTAAACCACAAATCCAGTTTTTTTCAATATGATGATATTGTTATCATTATATGGAGATCCAGGATAAGTTTTGTACAGAACTTTTATCTTTGATACTTTCTGCAGGAGTGGTCAGTGACTAGGTGGAGCTTACTGGACTTACCACAATATGACCAAATCAGAATTGCTGGTTCTTCAGGTAGAAACAATTTGGTCTTAGTCTGTGCAAAAGGTAGATAGAATGACTCTTTTTTTTTTTTTTTTTTTTTCATTTGCACAACCAAAAGAAGCATTGGAGTTTTTGTGTGAGAGCATTAAGTGATGTCAGTGATTGCAAGTGGTTTCTCAAAGTTCATGGGAGGGTGGCCTAGATAGCCCATGGGGAGCTGAATGATTTCTGGAACAGTCGATACTATTAGCCTCTCCCCCTCCCCAGCAACTTCATATTTTCAAAGGTTAGGCACACCATTGCTGTTGTTTTAAATATGCACTGCTCATTCTTGAAACGGATTGGGCGTTTGGCCCCAAGTATACTTTTGTTTTTGTTTACTTAGTATATTTTAATACTCAAAATCCTACTTCCTGGTAGCTCTCTAGTTGTCATCTTGGCATTGAAAGCAGTTTAAGCTCAGTACCAGTATATAAACTCTGCAATACGTTCCAGTTTAGCTGGTGATTGCAATAAAGGCGCAGTTAAACGTGTGGCTTCATCTGCTGTTGGAGGTTATGGTAGAAAGTTTGCTGCAAGTTTAAAAAAAAGTAACAACACAGTTTTACTGTTCAGAGAGGTTTAACCTTTTGCAGTTGTCTTTATTTAAGCAACATGAGTTGAGTTTTATAAAACTTGTCACTGTAGTGTATGTGGAGTGCTCATTTTACTAACCTAAATATTTTGTATGTGTATGTTTAAGTGGGTGACAATCGTGCAGCAGAAGAATGGTGTGCCTACCCTTTAATGCTGCAGTTTTAAAAAAGAATTTGTCTTGTCATTTCAGACTGTAGGCTAAGAATTGTAAATAGATAGTGAGAAGTTGAGTACTCTTTATTTGCTTTGGTTAGAAAGTGGATTTAAAAAAAAAAAAAACCCAACCAAACAACAAACCAAACGTGTAACTTTCTCAGCTTAAATGTCCTGAGACCTGAAGATTGTAATACTCATGTCTGCAAAGCTTTTAAACACAACACTTGATCTGTGATAACTTAATATTCAGGTAATCTTTCTTTTTCGAGAAGCTTTTGAACAACCATATTTCCTCCAAAGGTCTCTGTTTAAAAAGGAAAAAAAAGAAAAAAGTGTAGATTATTTTTTAAGCACTAATTGCATTACGTTGGTAACTGCAATATAAAATAGCCATTATTGTTTTGTGAAGCATGGTTGAGATTAGTTAGTGGTCCCTTTTTAAAATTTCATGAGCCTCTCAAAAAATAAAAACAAATTTAAAAAAAAGCTGCTGAATATTCAAAAGATATATATTTTACCTTATCGTAGGTTTTGTAAATTTAGTCTGTAATATTCAGGTGCACCTTTTAATGTTAACTTTTTGTTTCAAAGTCCCATCTAATGTATTTTCTCTGAGGTGATTCATCACGTAAGACTAGTATCACTCTAAGTGCTGCAGTGATCACTGATTTGTTTCATTTTTCACTACATATTTTTTACAGGCGCTTTCAGTGTAGCTAACTAGTAGTGTTTGGGATCATTTTAAATATATGATTGGAATTAATGTTTGTCCATTAGCATGCTTAATTTTCTGCTGACCAGCAGTTTGCATGGCCAAAATCCCTGGTTGACCATGTTTTGGTGTGGGAAGGTGTGATTCACTGCTGTCTTTGTAACAAAAGCCTCGTTTCTCATGTTATTTCTGGTAAGTGGATGCTTATGTTACTTGGATCACTTGGACAGGAGAGAAGGTTAAAAATCTTTCTTCTGCTGCTCTTTTGAGATCACATTAACGTGTAACTTAGACAAACTGCAACCCTGTAAAAATCGAGATGTCATTAGGAGGAGGCCTTTCGGGTATTTTTTGTCACTAGTTTTCTCTTATTGCTGAGAATGTCCATCCAATGTAGTTATTGGACTTAACAGTATTGTTGTGTACTACGTTGATGTAGCTGAAAAAGCCTGACAGCAAGAAACTGTGAATAATATTTGTGGCAGTCTCTGAAAACTAGTTTTTCAGTCCAAGTATCATGAAGGAGAATCCCTCTCCCCTACCCCATCCTAGAAAAGTAATTTTATATTTTGTGTGTATAAGGTTTTAAGAATCAAGTTTCATATTGTACTGAAGTTTAGGTGTCGCTTGGTAAATCTTTGCTGCAGCATATAATTGAAGATGAGTAAGGCTTAGTGTGGTAGGGGTCCTGGTGTGGAGTTAATTATCGTACAGTTCTGGTGAGAAAGCCCAACATGTATGAAATGTGTCCTTCTTTTCTTTTCTTTTTTTTTTTTTTTTTTTTTAATTTGGACTTGTAAGGTGTAAAAGTGGTTTTTTAGAACTCTGACCTATTACAAACTATTACCTCACTTTCAGCCAGCTGGATCCTCATTCCACAGTGTTGTAGGCATTATTGTGGCCGTAATGCTTGAGTACAGCTATAGAGTTGAACGTTTCCAGTTAGATATTGTAGGGACACGTTTCTGGACTTGTTTTTATTTCTGTCAAAAGATATTTTATTTTCCAGTCATTCCCTGAGTTTTTTTGTCTTTAAAGGCTCAAGACAGTTTCCTTTAGAATTTCTCATTTTTCCCTGTTACACAGGAGAAGTTGCTGCATAAGCAATACAGGTATGCCTTTACTTTCTTCTTGTTGCAGAACTCATAATTTGATGCTTGCTTTACCAGCCCTATTGCTAGATCTGAAGTCGAACTCTGAATTTTCATGGCAATTGGAGAACAAATGATTTTTAACAAATGTAGGTGTACAGGTAGGATAGTGCCTCTAGTAATGGAACACGTTCAGGTTCTGTGTTTTCAGGCAACTCTCTATACCACCTTTTCTGTGGACCTTTCCAGTGCTAAAGGATATTCCGAAACATGCGAGGCAACTGCACATGCGTTTAGACCTGTTGAGAGCAGACAACGAATAGTCTGTGCTTTGTCTTGTGGCAGGCTGACATTTGAGTCTAAATATTTCTTTCATGAGAACCTTCCCCTGGAAAGTCACGGGAACTGGCAAAGCGATTCAGGGGCTTTAGGGTTGAGTAAGCTTTGTATAGATTGGAACAACTTCTTAGTTCTGATTGAATTGCTTTTTATATCACCTGCAATGATTGTTATACAGGCAAAACTGGAATTATCGTGTGTTTCTTCCAGTTTACTTTGAAATAATGCTCTTAAGATGTCCTTGAATCTTAGGAGAACACAGTGCGCAAGGAGTGAAGGGAACGCTGCCGTTCCCTTGTTTCTCAAAAACAGTGTGGCTACATCTGTAATGTAAGGAGCTCTTTCTTCAGTGAAGACAAAATTTTAACCCTTCAGTGTAAGAATGCATGCGCTTGTTGCAGTCCAAATTCTTACGAAGGCAAATTTATTAACCTGTACTGAAAGCTTTGTCACAATATTTTAAAGGTCTTAAATTCTCTGCCAAATGTTAAGAGGTAGAATGGGACTGGTTGTTTCCCTCGTTTTCATGAGGATCAGGAACTTGAGGTTTTCGCTGCAAATGTTTAAAACTAAATGTAATTTCAGTCTAGGTCAATGTTGCTTCTTCTTGGCACCAGTAGATAACGTTGACTAATACTGCTTTAAAAACCTGAACCTAAAAAAAAATAAATTTGAGACTAGTTTGGGTGTTATAAAGGTTTCCACTTGACCTCAAATTACATTTAAAAATCCCCCATTAATTAGAACCTTCAGAAACCTGAAAAACTGCACTGCTAGTTATATGCAGTTCTGTCAGATGTAGCAAATAGAATAACCACTACAGTTATTAATTTCTAATTATCCAGTGTATAAACATGATGTACTGTGGTGATCACTAAGCAGAGAGATATTGCGGACTCAAAATGATCTGTAGATGCACTCCACACATACCAGAAAAAAACTGTAAGTAGTTAACAGCATTCCAGTGTCCATCTCTCTCCCTCTCTCCTGTTCTTGCTTTGACTGGGCCAAGTCTCTCTACCAGTATTAGAGCAGCAGCTTTGGACTTTGTGTCCTATTGAATTATGCCTCTATTCAGGTATTGTAATGAAAACCTTTGTATTAAGAGAGCTTTATCTAAATGTCATGAAAATCTCTTAGCCCCCTTGCAAAATCCGTTTTCCTGGGCGACGTACTAGGAGGAAGGATTTTTTCGGCCTGTCCAGGGCATTTTATTCACCTTCTTAAAAGGAAACTTTGCCGCCCTGTGCTTGTCTCTACAGCATTGGTAAGTGTAATTTAGAAAGACTCAAGATGGTAACTCTACCTGATGGGGCAGGGTTTAGGACACAGACTTCATTCTGACTGGAGCAGGGAAAGTTAATGTCAGAAAACAATTTCTGTAGTCATCAGCTAGTAGAGTCTAACTTAGTGTTTTTTCCTACTCAGAAGTAATGACGACACTGCTACAGCTACTAATACAGTTTATAAACTACTTGGTGCTACATTTCTCAATTATTTTTGCAGATAATATTTTGTATGCCTGCGTGAAAACATGTAAACTTTACCGTCACGATAAAAAGCACTTGTCTGACCTATTCTAAAGTACCAGAAAAGGGATAAATAACTGCAGCACTTTTTCTGTTACAACGCCAGAGTCTTAATTAAATCTGGTCTTCAGGTTTTGAGATATTCTAAACGTACAATCTAGGATCATTACCGGCTTTTCAGGTCAGATCACAAGTTCTCTTGGGATACTAATCTGTCTTTTAAAGACTAGTACAACAAAATATTCCGAAGTTCAGGCAGGGGATGTATATATACATGCCTGATATTTTTAACTAATCATTTCAGTAGGCCATTTCAGGGCTTGACATTTAGAATCTGGGATGATGGGTAGGGAAAGGGAAGTTTCCCAAACTGAAAAATCATTTTGGACCATTGTTTAACGTTCAGTTTGAAAACTATATCACAAGAAAAATGGGTAGGGATTCTTTCTCCCTTACGCCTTCAGGGAATGAGTAGTATTTAGAATCTCTGGCTGAAATTCAAGCCTTTTTACCATGTAAATTTTTAATATAAACTCATTGACATGCTTTTTACATCTGAGGACTGAAAATGGATCTTAATGTTTAAGTTGTGGAATGGTATATTTCTTAAATGAAGGGGGAACATTTAAAGAAAAATAGATTAGAATACCAGCATTAGTGAGCTTAAGGAATTTTAGTATGTAATAGCAAAGTATAGCAAAGTATTTGATTAAAAAAAATTAATCTTGAATTGCTAGTCTGTAACTAGGTGCATTCTAATTTAGCAGGTGAATATTCTTATCGATATATGATGGGCTTTTTGCAAATAGAAACCTTTATCTGAGTCCCACGTGTTGCTTGTACTGATGGGATGTATGCTTACAGCAGCTTACTGCTGCTTTAAAATGTATAAAATATGTTTTGAGTGTTTGCTCATAACTCTTTCTAACCTCCACTTGTTAAATTGTCAGACATTGGTATTTTATCAGTCCGCAGTGTAAGTTTGAACTAATGTTCTTAGGAATCCAACTTGTACACACACTGTTTAAAAACCCTCAGGGACAGTTTACACACTATCCTCACTCAATTCAGGTACTTGTACTCTCCTCTTAAACCTAGCAGTGACTTGTATTTTGTTTTGCTTTTCTTTTGACGTGCTGATAGCACATCCTTGATGAATGTCAACTTAAAACTCAGTTCAGGTATCCAGGTATAACTCAGCCAAACGGATTTTAAAGCTGCATATTTACTCTCCAGCACACAGTGCCTCAGACACTTATAGTGGCATTCTGTATATTCAGTTATTACTACTGAGCAGATCGTGTGGGGGTTCCTGGTATGTATTGTAAGAAATTCCTATGTATATTATATAATATGTATTATATTATATACATATATAGTATATATGTTATCTTAAACTTATATATTTTAAAATGCCACTACTAGCCAGCGCAGCTAAAAATGAAATACATTCCCAGCTGCTTCTGTGAACGGCAGAGGCAACTTCTTAACGTGGCTCTTGCTTCTCTCTCACCATAACTACTTCTAACCTCAAGCACGGGTCCTTGGCTGTCTGACCTCTACACTCTAGTTATGCAATGTCCTTAGAGAATTCTGTGCACTGGCCACTGTGATGGAAACCAATGGGCCGGGAGTGCTTTGAGTTTATTAGTAATTGTTCTGCCAAAGTTGGTGTTTGTATGACAAGCGTGTAAACCTGTCAGATAATCAGCAGAGGTCCGAGTCGGTAACAGCGTATGTGATCGCTTCCACCTAATCAGTAGGACCAGACCCTCAGCGGGTGTCTCCTCTCTAATGCCGAGCGCTAATTCCAGACGGGTTGGCGCTGAACATCTGCAGTGGCGGGCCTCCGTGCCGCGCTCGCGAGGAGGCAGAACTCGAAAGCGAAATCTGCCGTTCTGCTCTCGCAGTGATCTGTTGGCAGTCACGAGTCAGCAACACCTCTGCTTTATTATTTGACGCTTTACATCTAAAAAGTCTTCTCTTTCTATTTATGTAACCCATAGTCTTTGAAGAGTATGGAAAATGGCATTTCTCTCTGACCTCTAGAAGTTCAAGTGTCATGGGAAAAAGAAAAAAAGAAAAAAAAAAAAAAAACAGGAACCCCCCCTTTACTCTTATGGACCTCATTTCAATATACTGTTTACAGTTTGACGGAATTGTATAATTTAATATTTCTCTTGTACTGTAGTTTATATTTATTTACAGATTTTTTTTGTACTGTGTGATTTGAATTTTTTGTTCCTTGCTATGATCAATGTTTTATGTAGTAGAGCACTTATGATCACAAATTAAGGTTTTTGGTTTGATTGCACTACATTAATTTTTTTAATGCAGTTCTGATTTTTTGACTGGACTAAATAAGCTGTGTCTTAATGTATGTGATAAGTACTTTTAAATTTTTATTTCATGTGGTCCATTTATTTTTTGCATTGTATGTCAAAGCGCTAATTCTCTTGTTGTGCATGTGTAAGATTTAATGGCTCCATTGTATTATTTGACCATGTCATTTTGGAAACACATTCCCAGCTGTAACGTTGTGTATGGTAGTTTTCACTGGATGCTAGACTTTTCAAAACCACTATTCTTCTAATAAATTTTGTTGTGAAAAACTTTAAGGGGTTCCAATTCTGTTGTTTCTAGTGTGCCTTCTAAATGCCCACGCTAGTCACCCAAGGTTATGAGATGCAAACTATCACAAATCGAGAGAAGCAGGGGAGGAGGTGAAAATGGAAGGTAAAACAAATTCCAGCCAAAGGATTGAGCGTTGGAGTCTATGCACTCCGTTTGTTTCTTGTCCTAAATAGGATTGGTGATAAAGCTGCTTTAGCAGCTGGGTAGGGAATACATGCGAAAGCTGAAATGCTGTCTCGTAGCAGCCCGGTCTCATGAACTCCCGTACTCTAATTTCCTCTTCCCTACTGGCCGCCTTAATTTCTTTAATGGTAAATAATTTATCCGGTGAAGCACGAACAGTCTCTCGGAGCGGGGGGAGTGATGTAGGCTCGTTCATTGAGCACTTAGTAATGAGTCACAGTAGGGACGGTGATGATAAAAGCCTAGCTGGGAGCCCTGGCCGCTGCCGCGTGTGGTTCAGTTTTGGCTGCGGTGCATGCGTTGGGCCGGGCAGCGGGGCAGCATGCCTTTTGAGCAGCTGGGTGCCGTACCAGAGGAGACGGGGACAGCCTGAGGGAGGCTGCTTTGCTGCTCGCTTGCACCAGTAGACACTGGTGGTGTTTTTACTCTCTCTGCGGCCACCAGCTCTCCCTCTGCAGAGGGGGCAGGTCCCCAGCTCCCGATTAACACGTGGAAAGCTCCGGTGGCTGTCCTGCTGTCCTCCTGCACAGGGGCATAAGGCAACTCAGCAGTGAGGCCACGCTTCAGCTGGTCCTTGCTTGCAACCTGCCTTTGCTTTCTTGCGACCGTACTTCGGGTTGAACTACTTTTGACGTTATGCATTATTGATACTGAAATGCTGAATACTAAAAAGTAGGTTACAGTAAGTGGTGTATAATGGAACCCACGTGAGTTTAGGCATTTCTGTTCTGTCCTAGGATGATTTTTGAGAGTGATGCATAGGGACTTCCTTTCTTTAGGAAAATTTATAGTGCTGCACGCTGTCTAGCCCAGGTTTCGTTTCTCCTGAGAAATCGCCTTTCTCAGCTTGTGCTATTGAAAAGTAGGTAATTTAGGGTTTGCATTTGCTAATGTGATTTTTTTGGTGTGTGGGTTGGTTTTTTTTGTTTTGTTTTGTGTTACATTGCAAACGAGCTATTGTATTCCTTGTATGCTAATGCTGGTATTAAAAACAAAAAGCAAAATGGTAAGGTAGCTGGGTGTTGTCATTGGTTTAGCTTTACTGGGCAAATCTCTCTTAAATAAAAAACTTGGTTTGACTAGGACTACATCTTACTATTCCCGAATAAGTGTAAGTCTTTATGTGTAAATCGCTTGAAAGCCTTGTGCTGTAAACTAGCATTTATCATATTTTTTTCTGTATGTCTGAATACATCTGTCAAATCTATGAAAATAGCCTTTGAAAGTGATGAACCATATTCCCATCTGCCATTCTTTAGGATGTATTACACTCTGCAAGCTTTTCCCAGAACATTTTTAATCGACACTTTTAGTCCTGTGATTATCAAAAATACCAAGTTTTTTCTGGTTTTCCTGGAGGACTTGCTGATGGTCTTGCACTGTTAAGCTGAAGTTGTTCAGACTTAAAGCAACACAGTCTCGAATTCTTCTTTTAAAGCTGTTTTCTGTAATACAAATATGTGTCATGATGAGAGGGCACAAGATGCTGCACCCAGACCCAGAAAGAAGCATCTGTGCTGTGTTGTACAAGTAGAAAAGAAATGTAGTTAGCCCTGTGAGGCAGCTTAAACAGCGTTCTGCTAATTTCCCTCAGCTCATTTTGACTCGGGATAGGTTCTGAGCTGCTCCGGTTTGTTACTGGAAGAGGCAGCTGCCTCTTCTGAACCTGCAGGAGCGTATCTGGTCACCTTCTAAAGTAACAGATCCTTCATGGAGGAGCAGTGGACTGTACCCCCGATACATTTGGGTCACTTTTTACAATCCAGATGCTCCATCAGATGTGAGACAAGAGGCTCTGCTGATTGCTCTTTGTGAGAATGTGTGCCTCTGTGAAGGGAAGGGCAGAAAGCGTGGAGCCGCTACCTGCAAGTGTGGGGCTTAACACTAGATCTGAAAGTAGGTGACTCCTTGTCCTCGGCGGGAGGACCTGAAACACTCTTGTGTTGGAAATAAACTTACGTTTTGTGAACAAGGTTGATTTAATTAAGGAAATTCCCGAGCATCACAATTCCATCTTCTTGTGCAACCAAAACCAAGTCCTTATTTCATGGCTGCTCAGAGTCAAATGCAGCAATGCAAAGCCTGCTCTGGCCTCCCCAGGAAGACGGATCACCAGTGGTTTTCCTGCCTGAGCATGCTGAGCTCTCTAATTTCCTAGAGACCTGACAAAAATGGGTCTGGGGGGAGGGGGAGTATTTAAATCCCAGTTCAGGAGGATACTTCAGCAAATCACCAATTTCTTAATCTGCAAACTCTGCTCTGGCAGATGCCCAGCAATGCTACTTGCTGAACTGTGGTTTTAACTGGAAGTGAGTAGCAGGTTCTTGGACCTGTGTAGGAATGTGATTCATGTACACAGTAACAGAGGTACAGACCAACAGCAATTTCAGAAACAGAGCTTGAAGTGTCAGGGGCAAATCCAGGAATATAGAGTTTGATACAATGAAGATTGCAAAGAGAATAAAATAAAAGTTGATCTTTTTAATATAGTTATTCTCAAAATACTTTAATAGATGTTACAGTGCTGGAAGGATCCCATATAACACTGTTTGTGGGAGTACTGTTTCCCCTGATCTGGTTCTCTTGATGCAGCCTCTCTGACTTAAAATCTAAGATGTTCTTAATCATCAAGTAGGAAATTCAGAAGAAATCTGAATTACTTCATACTTGTGAATTATAAATTGATCAAGTTCCCTCTTGCCCGCCTTCCCGAAAACCCCAGACGACATAGCCTTTAAAAGCTCTCTTTCAGTATCATGAAGAGGGAGCACAAAGCAATTGCATCTTATTTTTACAGGTCACTTTTAAAGTATCAAAATTTACGGGTCATGTTTGAAGGAAAACGTCTAAAGCCTTCTCTTGCCGCCTCCTCCTCTGCAGGTGTCGTGCAGCTCTGCAGGAGGTCTACTGAGTACGCACTTGACTAAAAGGCAGATTTTTGTATAAGATGGCTACAGCTTAAATCTCCAGGAACTGTTTAAAAGCTCAGCTAAAATTAGGAGCGCTTAAGGTATATTTCAGAGAGTAGAAATACGAGCAGTGCTGCCTAAAAATGCAGCGGTTGCCTATATGAAAATACAGCTGTGTCTCGGGCTGTCTGAGTGCCCACAGTAATGCAGCGAAGGACAGGGCAGAGGCTTCAGGTGCAGCCTGTGCACGCATGCCGTGGATGCAGCGACACGCTTCTCCCAGCCCGTGCTGAGGCTGCCGCCTTATCCCCCTTGCTGCTGTTACCTGGGCTAGCTCGGCCAAAGCTCGGCCTATCTTTGCTGGACTCCCGCCTCCAGGAGCAGATCAGCCAGCCTTGTGCCGACATGAGGTGTGGTTTTTATGTACAGGGTTAGCAGCAAACTGTCTATAAAAATTACAGTGCTGAATAGGCAGTTCTGTTACACCTTTTAAGGTCTGGGTTTGTTGGGGTTTTTTGCTGATGTGCATCAAGATCCCATCATCGCATGTCCCAGATCCCTCCTGCCCAGCTAATAAAGTGTAGGGCTTGCTTAAATCATTTTGGAATGACATTCGTAACTTTGAAAGGGACTTCTATGGTTTCCTTTCTTAAAGCCAAGCCTTTGACTGTGCTTTTCTTCTCACTGAGCTTTAGTGGGAGGCTCTGATGCTAACTGTTGAAAGTTACGCTGGCTCTTCAGGGGAAGAATTGATACTAGGAGAAGCTGAACAGCTTCCCCACACATGTGAAGTGGTTTCCATACACACAACTGATACCTGTTCTGGGACCCTTGCCTGAGGTGCTGCTTGCTTGGAGAATCCAGTAGTTTCTGCCACGTTCCCCTTTTAGGTGAAGGTGGTGGTATATTTTGGGGTTTGGTGTTTTGGTTTGGGGTTTTTTTGGGTTGGGTTCCCCCCCCCCCCCCCCCCCCCAGATGTTATGCTGTGGTCATATCTTACTCAGATTCCTTTCAGGTCTTTAAAGCAAGTAGCTGTGTTTGAGATGCTAGCAGTGGTTCAAAACAAGCTATTTGACTTTGAAAGGAGACTGTAAAAAAAGACACTGTAGGATTCTGGTTTTGCATAAGAAGCTTTCATAACAAACGTACTCTGCTTGTACGGAAATATAAGTTTTCTTCTGATTTCTAGCCATCAAACAGACCAAGATGTGAAACCTAAACCAGCTTGCTCAGTACCTGAAGTGTGTTCACCAATAACAAAGTTCTCGTTGGACCGTGGTGACAGCTACCTAACCTCACTGCTCGCTACCCGTAATTCAGTGAGCTTTTCTGCTGGTGCCTAAAAAAAAGTAGATTTTTGCTCCTGTTTCAGGGCCTGTGCTGGCATTTCTCTAATAGACAGACACAAGTGTGTACGGTAAGGGTGACTTCTCGACTGCTCTTTAATTCTAGCTTTCTTGCCTGTACCTGGCCTTATGTCGGTGCCTTTACTTTTGTTTGAGTGTAGACTGGATTGCTGATTGATAACAGCAAAAAGAACATAACCCTGGATTTAAAAGGAATACACCTTGCAGCTCCTTTAACTATCTTATTATTAAATTAGGAATAATAGTGTAGTAACAAAGTTTAAAATCAGTGTAACCTAGCACTAAGTGACAAAGGTAGTGGCTTAGTGCTGGCAAAGAGCAGCTTGACGAGATTTGGGTTTTGGCTGTTTCGTCTGTTCTTTTATAGCTCCCGAGTGAAAGAAAGGACTTTACTTGCAAGATTAATAAGTGTAGTGAGGCCTCAACAGGACAACAGGGAACCTGGCACTCAGCCTTTTTTGGGTCAAAAATGCCCACAGCATATGTGGTTTGGGCTCTGGCGTTACCGTCTGAATGTGCAAGTCACTGCAAGAAGGATTTTTCAGAGGTGGTTTTGCTGTAATTTCTGGGGATGGTCCCATTCTGTGTTTCTCAGGTTATATACAGCAGTAAAAATGCCAACATCCCGTTAGCGCTGTGGTCTCATTACCACCGTGCGGTTAAGTGTGAGTTCATTCCTCTGAGCTTTCAGGGTTTGTGTAGTGCACTTACTGTTAATATGATAGAGAACGTCTGTGGTAGAGGAGATCCGTGAGTGCTTGATGGGCTGCATGTGCTAATGGGTCATCATCACTTGAGTTTCCCCTGCGAAGGTTAGGGACTCATTTTCCTGCTGGTGGGAGCAGTGGGACCAGGGAGGTGCAGAAGTCAGAGGGAGGCAATCTGTGAAGGCATCTCGGGGGGTTTCTGCCTGGCTGTGGTGCTCACTCCTTCCTCACTGTGCGTGAGGAGTGATGAGTCACTTCGGCTTTTTCCGAAGGATCTGTTCCTTTGCAGGCATAAGCTGTTGCTGGTAAATTTTTTCCTTTTATTTTTCCCTTTATGGCAAACCAGCAATTGATGTGTTTTGTCCCCAGTATAAAGAAACAAATAATACATATCATTATGCTGAGGGAAGGAAAATTGCACAGAGATGAAGTACGTTTTAACTGTGGCATCCAATTATAAAGGGTAAACTGCCAAAATCGAGGAGCCTTTCAATATGGTAAATAACCCTAAAGAAAACTGGGTGTATTAGTGGTGATGGCATCTTACATGCTAAGCAAGGTGTAATTCCCTGCCTCAGATTGCCATGTAGCTGGACAGATACTCGATGAGTGGGGGTGATGGGACCTTTTTTAGTCGTGGTCGGATGAGGCTATTTGTTAGGGTTCCTTTAGCATAGAGATGTGTGACAATATAAACAAAGGGGAAAAAGAATTGTGGGCTGGGATACCAAGGTGAATTTTTGAGAGGAGAAGAGACTCTAAGAGGGGGAGGAAGGACAATAGTGTGTGATGACAAGGGTTAAAAAAAAGAGGTGATGTGAGGGATGTGCAGAAATGGAAGGATGAGAGGTTTGAGCTGAAGGGGAGGGGTGTGCATTAGCGCAGAGGAAACCTCTCCCCACTGGCATGCATAGAGACATTTCCTGCCTTATGTTTTGGTTTCTTAATAGTTATCTGACTATAAAATTAACCTACATCATTTAACGGTAGTTGAATGGCAGCTAAATTAACCCACTTTCAAAATAGAGCTTACCTAGCCCGTCAGCTCTGAGACAGCCTCGTCCCCAGGCATCCGGGGCTGCAATCCACTTCTCTGCCTTAACCTATTTCCCAAGCAGCCAGCCAAAGTGGTACATCAGAAACAGGGTTTGCTGCTCAGCCTGGCAGTTGACAGAGAATACGGACACGTATCAAACTGCTAATTCATATTTCACTAGGCATTTCCATGCAAGGAGGTATAGCATCGGCACGTGGGGAATGTTGCCGTTAGGAGTTGTGATAGAGCTTCTATTAACAGTATGGCCTTGATTATCTGAGGCCCAATTATCTGAATCTCCAGGTTATCTGAAATGGGGTCATATCCCCCAATGTCTGTTAATTACACCCAAGATACCCTCTGCTCTCCACATGTCTTCCACTGGCCCCTCCCAAGCTTTGGCGACCGGGTTGTGCTGCATGTGTTTAGCTCTAGCGAGTGCTCTACCTAGTTGCCGCATTTGGTTTTTCATATTTATGTTGGGGAAAAAAAAAAATCCTGGATGTTTGCAGACTTTAAAATCCTTGAAGACTTCTAGAAGCAGACAGTGGCTGTGCGCGGCACTGTGCCTGTCTGAGCTGGGACCAGCAATGCCTGCAGACAGGGCATCCGGGGTGTTCGGGTTTTCTTCCACCCCTCAGGTGTAGCCCCACGGTATAGGTGCAGTGTAGGAGGGGACGGTGGGATTTATCACAGCGCAGCGTATCCTGGTCGCAAGCCTTAATTTACTGCAGGCGAGTGTACCTTCGGTGGGGGGTTTGCCTGTTGTTGAATCTCTGCGGTTGCAATCGGGCTGGGTGGGGAGAGCTTTTTCCCTGGTTTTCTGCAGGACGGACGGGAAGCCGGCAGCGATGGGCTCGGGAGCGGGGAAGAGGCCACATGCCTGCCTCACCTTGGTCCAGAGCCAGCCTGCATTCCCACCTCATACCTGGGGCTGTTAAAGATACTCAGGGCATCCCTCCCTACTCCGTAGGACTGGTCCCTGTGGTTTGTTCTCCCTTGCCTTAACTGGGTGCTGCTTTTATTAAAACATGTAAAGCTGTGAAAATAATTTTTAAAACTTTTTTTTTTCCCCCTGCATGCTTTTGTTATCTGTCTTCTGGTGCTATCTGCTTTTCTATCTGTTCTGGTCTTCTGGTGATATCTATTCTTTTGGAGCACCTAGCTCAGGGAAGATGCTGAGTACTGCCTCAGAGAGAAACACTCATGGTAATTTTTTTTTTTTCCTTAAAGGGAAGATCCCAGATGTCCTTGATAATTAGAAAAATTAGCAAGGACAATTCTGGAAAGGCTTTGAAAGCTACTATGTAGAATAATGTTTCCAACATGATAAATTTCCCTTGGTTTTAAAGCAATAGTTCAGTGGTAAGATTTTTAATTAGTCATTAAATATTGCATTAGAAGTATCACAAATGATGATAAACTACTATATAATACAGTTGGGTTAGTTACTTGGGGAAGGTGGGAGTGGAGGAAGCTATGACAGGAATATAAAAAAGAAACTTATTTGAGGTTGCTATTGATTTTTTTAATGTAAAACCAACTTTGGTTTGTTTGATTTTTATTTGGCTACAGGTGGGGAGAAGGTGATTTTTAACGTTTAACTACTTTAAAAATAAATAAACAAACAAAAGACACTACTCTGAAGGGTTAAAAGTCTGATTCTGTAATGGATGTCTGTTGTTTATCCAGTCAGTTGGCTTATTGTACAACCTAGATACCTTGACAAATACATGCAGCTGACAAAAACCCCAATGAAACAAAACCCATCTATAACTTGTTTCTTCCTGCTTTTCATGCTTGAAATGCAAGCTCAGTCTATCCCCACACATGTCACCAAGGACGGCGTAAATTCAGGGGCCTTGAGAACCCAGCAACAATATTTCCATAGTTATTTTGGCTGTGCCTTGCACAACTTCAGCTTTTAATTTAGAGAAAAATGCATTTTCTCCTTTGTAGCTGTCGTGTGGAGCCTCAGCTCTTTCAGCACTGCTTTTCTATTTTTTTTCAGTGCAACAAGAGAGAATTACGGTAGCACCCACAGAGGTGTGAAGGGACTCATTCATCTGTGTGGGGAGTGTTAGGTGCCAGGCATATTTCTGAGGTTTGAAATACAGGCATTTAAACTGGTACATCCAGTGTCAGCCTTTAACTGGGGCTTTGAGAGATGAGCTCCAGAAAACCTTGCTGCAGTGGCTTACATGGCTGTTTTGCCCATCCCCTGCAAGGGATTGCCGCATCCCAGAGCGGTGCCGGCAGGAGAGAACGTGTCCCTCCACCTCTCAGAACACAAGGTCTTTGCTGCAGCTATGGGTGAAGATGGGTTTGAGCACGATACCGTGTGTCAAGTGACTGGGCAGGGAAGTTGCAACATGGGTTGCCTTTTGCTGCCCTGGGGTAATAGTTTCTGATGGAGAAGTGGCAGTAGCCACGGCTCTGGGCTCGCTGTGGTGACATTGGTGTGGGCAGCTGCTACAAGATGCAGTGCCTGCATCTGCCTGCCTCGGTCCAGTGACTTTCCCCACAGGTGTTTGCTTTTGCACAGCCTCTCCAGCAAGCCGAACCAGGGCCGGCAGAGAACTCATTTCCCCCTTCCGCTGGGCAAGAGCTTCGTGTGGCTCTGCATGCAGCTCCCCCGGCACCGGGGAAAGCAAGCCCACCTTTGGCAACCCACAGCCACAGCTGCTTTCAAGTGCAGATGTAGCACGAAGGATTCATAATGCCCCTGGGGCTGGGGTCAGCTCACCTGATTGCCAGTGGTGAGCAAGCTCCTTTTAAGAGGCTGCTTTTCCTTTGCAATCCCTCAAAATGGCATTTCCATTTGCCCTGAAAAATAAATTGTCTGAGGCCAGCGAGACACACTGCCTTGAACCTTGTGTCAAAGTGGGCATGGTCAGTGCTTTGAGTTCAGCTGATGGAGAGCATCATTCATGAGTTACACTTTCTTTTTAGTCATCCACATTTCTCAAATCTCCACTTTTAGCCAGGTTTCCAAGGCACCCTTCAGCTCGGTGGGGTACTCCAGTGGTACCTCTGGTTTTGGGTGGTGCAAGGCAGTGCTCCACCGGCTGGCACGAAGCCCACTGTGTGGCAGCAGGAGAGGGAGGGGAGAGGTCGTCCCCATAAAAATACTAAATTGGATTTTATAAGTTTATAGCTATGTTTTGTTTCTTTTACAGAACTATAATCCTGGTGCTTAGAGTGGTCTGAAAGGAACAGAAACACTTAGCCTTGAACTTTTGTTCTGCTGCTGCTTCTTGTGCCTCTGAGGTACAAAACATACCTGTAAACTTATAATCAATCAAACCGATGTTCAAGGGCTAAAAAAAAGAAACCCAAAAAGGGCACAGGCTTCATGTTCAATAGTGAGAAACTTGGGGTGGGCAAACCAGAAGATTGCAGTTGGCAATTGGCAGGTTTTCGGAGACCGGCTTCCCAGGTAGGTTGGTATGAACCAGTTGATTTCTTTCTTCCTCTCTTTTTTTTTCTCCCTTTGCTCCCCCCCCCCCAGAAATACACTGTTGAACCAGAGGTAGGCTGGGCTGCCCCTAAAGCTCTGTTTCTGGCATTCACAAGCAGAACAAGTGCAGTGTCACCCCGGTGCACCCATAAAAGGGGGGAGATGTGACAGCCCCACCAGCAGGTCGGGGGCATGGCTGGAGCTAGCTCTGCAAGGCGGGCAAAGCTCCTTGGGCTGCACAGGATGAAACGCAGATAACGTGTCCTTTCCCCCCACCATACTGTAAATCCTATACCTGTGCAGTCTATAGGTCTTACGGACAGACGAACCCCTGCCTTCCCTCAGCCCCGTCATCCCCAACCACCGTGGCCTTTGTTGAAAGCCCCGGGTCCCCCCCCAGCAAGAGCTGGGGGAGGGTAGATTTCAAACTCCACTGAACAGTAGAGGCACAATGCAAACAAATGTATTGCAGCACGCAGCTATGCAAATAGCTTTAGAGCACAGCACGTTTTCCCCGGCGTTAATTGCTGCAGCACCAGGGTTGCGTAGCAACAGCTCCGTTTGTGTCTCTGACAGCTCCTGCCCCTTGATGCCTCTGACACCTTCTGCGGCAGGCGGGGAAGGAGGAGAGAACAGGGCTGCCCTGGGAAAACTAGAAGGGCCAGGAGGTAGCGAGGGGCTCAGGTGACAAGATTTGCTTGAGACACCCGGGTGTCTTCTGCTGGCACAGGGTGACACATGCAGTGGTGCTGGAAGCTGGAAGAGGAGCCCCCAGCAGCCGCAGCCTTGTGTAGGCAGCTTTCAAGGTTGGTGGCCAGAAAGGGAACACCTGCCATCTCCCAGGCTCTGCAGGAAAGCATGCTGGCAGGTGGGTTGTCTCTCCCATCACAGTGAATCCTTCTGGGTACCCCATACTGGTTTGTGACTGCGCTTGCAGCTTGGCGATGGGGATAGAGGGTCCCCAGTAAGTCACCCCTCCCGGCCACAGAACCGCAGTAGGCTTGTAGCTTCTCCAGCCCTTGAGAGAGATGACACATTCTTCATGCACACCCAAAGCTAAGAGAGCCTCAGACCAAGCCCCATGAGAAGGGGTGAGCACAGACACCGAGGAGAAGGCTGCATATGGTATGGGCAGCCCTGGGCTCCCTTGCTTGTCTGCTGAGCCCAGCAGTTTCTGCCGGGCTGACCTGTGCTTCCTGAAAGGCAGGCTTTTCAGAGACAGGGCTGTCTGCCTCCTGAGAACAATTTTTCCTCCTGTTTAAAGCCACATAGCCAATTCCCATCCTCTGCATTTGCCAGTGAGCCTTCAGCTCCCACCGTGCCTTTGCCAGCAGGGCTGAAGAACCTGTTAGTAGCTGGCACCTTCCCCCAGCAAGGCACTTCAGCTCTGCAATCAGCTCACCTCTCCTCTCCTCTCTGATAAGCCACGTGAATAAATAGTTTCTCTGTTACAGTTTACACAGACCATAAGCAACCCTGCCTGAAGCTGTGGGGCACTTGAAATAAACTCTTGTATTACAACTGAACATGAAATAAGCTCTTCTCTGAAACTGCCTTAAGTAGTGAGGATGTGAGCAGTCCTGCGTCCATCGGCCACTGGGAGGAGAACGGCCGTGGGCACATTTTATTTAGTAGTAACGGCCAGAACAGACAGGAATGGTTGGAACTGCTGAGCAGCTACCAAGGCACACAGATTAGCAGATCCCAGGGAGCACAGGGCTGTGTCTGGGAGATATGGGGATGGAGAAGCACAGGCTGCGGCTCACTGCCCCAGAGGAATGGAGAGAGGAAGGACTGAGGTGGTATCCAGCCACGCTCAGAGCCCATCTGCAGGTGGCAGAGAGAGCTCTGCTTCAAGGTTATCCTCTGAAACTGAGAAAAAGGGGATACCGCCTGCAGTACCCAAGCAGGAGTGGGCTGGGGAAGGAGCAGATGAGTTCAAGGCGAGAAGTAGCAGCCTATCTTTGAGCTAGAGTGATGTGAAAGCAGAGGAACCTGAATGCAACGCACCCGCAAAAGCAGGGGAACTGTGTTTCTGAGTGTGAGATGGGTCTTCTAAGGACAAAGGGCATTGAGGCTGAATGGATTTATTTCCTTTATCAAGCAGGGAAAATATTTATCTGTTTTTTAGGTTTACAGCTTGACAAGCAGTATATATCTCAGTTTGACTCCTTGGAGTACAGTGAGGCAAATAAGGTGAAAAAGAGCACCATGGCCTCAGCTACACTTCAGAGGAAGAAACTAGGTGAAGGCAAGGCAGAAACGCCTCCCACAGGCTTTAGGACTAGGGAGCCCAAGTCGCTACTGCCGTACGAGCAGGACGTAGGTCTTTCCCAGCCCTGCATGCCGATGCAAAGCAAGCATGACCTGCGACTGGCTGCATTCAGCATTGCTACTGCCAGGCGAAGAAGGACCGTGCCTGGCCACTTTGGTCCTCTCTCCCAAACTAGGGACTCCATACACAGACCCACAATCTCCTCCCTCACCAGGCATCGCCCAGCTGGTATCTTGCCTTTTCTTCCTTGCCACCCACCCAAGCAACCACTTTGCTTATGCCATGGACTCTTTCTTCACAGCCGTTTGCGCGTAGCACCCAAAGGTGCCTGGGCAAGGAGGGACTTGGTTGTTTTGCCACCGTAACTGCTTCCCAAGGCTGCCCCAGGAGCGTGGCAGCGGCGTGGGCTGGGGCAGGGGCACACCTCTGCTGCTGCCCTACAAGTTCAGGCTCACTGGGGGAGATGGCTGTTGCTTTTAGGAGCTGGGCTTGCAAGCAGGTAAGAGGAAAGCAACTGCCCTCTTTGCACAGGTAGAAAAAAAGTGTGCTGAGCTCTGCCTGTTTGCAAAGCCCCCCTGCTCCAAGCCCTCCTCTTACAGCAGGCAAAAGGTTTTTTATCCCCTTTGTTATTCAGCAAGGCAAGGGGAGGAGCTGGGCTGTGTAAGAGATCCTGACTGACATAACCCTTCCCATGCAGGGCTCTGGAGAGGGGCCAGGTTGTACCTGAGCATTTTTATTTGAACTAATCCCAGGCGTTGCAAATTGAAAGTCATCGCAGCACCAGGTAGAACCAGTTGAGATGGTAGCTGGAAGGCGTTTTTCTCGTCTGGGTGTAGTAAAGCAGTCTTGAGGTATGTTGTTTATCGCTAACCCTGGGAGTATGTTCTGGAGATGCTGGGCCACATTCGGCGAGCCTAGCTTGCTCAGCCTTTCCAGGTGGTTTTGGGAAAACCTTGCCCAAGAAGCCTTTAAGGAAACTGAGTGGCTGTGATTGAGAGGCAAACCCTTGATATGCTTAAAAATTTGGGGAAACTGGAAAGCAAAGGGCTGGCTAGCAGATGCTCAGGGCAGGCTTGGCTGCAGCCTAGCATTTCTGGGTGAAGAGGAGGAGACCAGGTGCCACACAGACAGCCCGGAGCCCGAAGTGGCCCCTGAGCACCTTTCCCTGCCCTTCACTGAGTTTGGGAGCAGACCCCACGAACCTGGGGAAGCGGGTTGCTGGAGGTGTCTCCCTGGTGCTTGTCAGTTCAAAGAAAGCAGCCAGCAAGCAGTAAGTGAGCAGCAGGCGAGGGCTGCCTGGGGCCGGCTCCAGCACGCTGGCTGCCACCAAGCATGGACAGTCCC
This sequence comes from Phalacrocorax carbo, assembly GCF_963921805.1. Classification (NCBI taxonomy): domain Eukaryota; kingdom Metazoa; phylum Chordata; class Aves; order Suliformes; family Phalacrocoracidae; genus Phalacrocorax; species Phalacrocorax carbo. The sequence goes on along the minus strand of NC_087524.1, from coordinate 7,583,344 downwards.
TGTCCCTGGATGGGTCCTCTGACCTGGGACTTCTCCTCCCTGTCTGCTTGTCAAGCCCGGTGCCTGGCAGCATGGGGAGGGAAAACCCCACTCTAGATAAAGCCGCTTTTCCCCACCTGACCCCAAACCCTGTGATAAGCGTTGCCCTCCTTGACCCACATGAGTGAGCGAGGTCGGCATCCGATGCTGTGGGGGAAGAGCAAGGCTGTAGGCAGGGAAACGACTTTCACTCCTCTGGTACAAGGCCAGGAGGTACAAAGTGCAACCGTTACTGCAAAGCAACCTGGCGTTGCTGGCAAAGTTCCTGTGCCAAACAGCATGGGCGCCAAGACGTGCAGCCCCCTCGGCGTGGCAGGGACTGGCTTGGCATTGCCTGTGCTGCCGTTAGGAGCAAATAGGCTCTGTAACAGCGCCTGGCGTTGCACTTCTAACATGTTCATGCAAACACCGGGTAATTACCCCTGAACATCTCCACTGATAAGTCCTAATTAATTGCCTCTGCCAAGCAGTTAAATGATAATCGCCTTGGTTTGAGAGCTAGCTAGTGGCAGTGATCCTGTGCCGTAGAAGCCCAACTTTCTGAGCGACCACTGCACGTTGACAGACAGCTCATCAGCTGCAGAGCCACTTTATTAAACAGCAGTAAATCAAAGGTCAGTGCAAATGGCAAGGCACTGCAACACACAAGGGTGCATTGCTGCCTGCATGTCCTGCAGGCTGGGAGCTCGCCAGAATTTCTGCGCCTATTATAGAGGAGGCTCGGATCTGCTTAGTTTGCCCTAGACCCCTCTTCTGCCACTGAGACATAAGTAGAATTGGAAGACTTAGAGTAGTTCAAGATTTCTGGCATCTGGCTACCTAATTGGGATGCTGCTCTGCTCCCACGCAGCCTAGCAGAGGTGTGCAATCGTCCTGGTGGGTCCCAGAACTGCTGGGACCATGCAGATACTAAATCTGATTCTCACTGAGAAATTTAGGTTTGTTTTGAACATGTCACATGGTGCCTACACAGCAGGATGTCCTAGGCAGAAGTCTAATAATGGGTGCTCTGGCAGTGGGAGACAAATGAAAGTGCAGTCCGTGTCCTGCCAGCTGTGTGCATGCATAAGAGTGCATGCTGGGGACAGAAGGGATACCTGCCAGCCCCATGACAACAGGGTGCTTGATCTCGCCTGGAGGTCAGGCAAGCGATATGCCCGAGTGGGAGGAGAAGGGTTATTCCAGTTTTGCAGCATAAACTTGTATTCCCTGGGACATATTACTGATTGCTTCTTTCTTTGTCTCTCTAGTGAGGATGCAGCAGAGACAATAGCAATAGACTCTAACAATCAGCCGAAGTCTCCACTGGAAAAGTTTATGGTCAGACTGTGTACACATCACCAGAAGCAATTCATTCGTGTGCTAAACGACATCTACACTGAAGTACAACCAGACTCTGAAGGCCAGCAGTTGTCTGAATCGGAGAGCATGGAGGCCTCCACCTGTGGTTCGGGTTGTAGCCAGCAAAGCACTGAAAATCAAGATAAGGGTGCTATTTGTACTGAATCAAAGCCCCCTTATTCCTCGGACCCAGGACAGTCGGGGTCCGATGGCCTCCTGCATGTTACAGGACAAGCCCCGAAGCAGCCGGTGGAGCTGAAGTCTCTGGACAGAGCAGAGAGCTCCAGTCTTGCTTTGAGAAGGGACTTTTCCGAGCTCCCCGTCACCAGGCTTCATTCTGCTAGTCCAAAGGATAGCTCCACCCAAGGATACCTCAGCACGTTGAACTCTTCCTCTTTGAATTTCCATCATGCCGCAAAGAGCCTGGAAGGGCAGCAAGCTGCTGGACACGAACAAGAATCCAGTGTCAGAAAGTGTGAGGACAATAAAGAGCAGCTAGCAGGTAAGACTCTCATGGAAGGTTATATCTCGGTCAAAATGGCAAATGTGAACGGCAGCGAGGACAGCTTAGACAGCTGTCTGGGGTCCCAAAAGAGCTCTTTCAGAGCTCTGCCGGAAGAGTCGTGGGATCCCAGCTTTGCGGTGACCTCTCCTCGCAGAGCTGACAAAGAAAACACTTTGCAATGCAGCTCAAAAGCATCTTTGCACCAGGACTTAGACACAAAAGAACAAGATGCAAGACCAAAGCAAGAAAACCACCTGCATGCCATGGCCAAGGTCAAGGCAGGCTGCCACCTGCACCCGGCCGACAAGAGCCCGCTTGACAAGTCCAAAGAGGGCTGGCTGCCTGCTGGCGCCGCGCCAGCCGCTCACCGGACCCCCGGCGGGCACCCCCGCGCCAAGGCAGCCTCCCTCAGATCCACTCGGAAGAGCAAGAAAGCGTCAGGGCTGAGGATCAATGACTACGACAACCAGTGCGACGTGGTCTACATCAGCCAGCCCATCACCGAGTGCCATTTCGAGAGCCAGCGGTCGGTGTCATCCCGCAAGACAGCAAGGAAGAGCACACGGGGGTACTACTTCAACGGGGAGTGCTGCGAGCTCCCGACTGTCCGCACACTGGTTAAGAGCTCCCGGGCGGAGGAGAAGGGGAGCAGCCCGGCGCTGCGAACTGAGACCCTTGTAAGCGCTAAGCCGTCCCTGGTGCTCTCAGTGGGGGGGTCTGCAGGGGCAGGACGGGAAGGCGAGAAAAGGGTTTCCCTGAGGCTCCTGGCTAAAGGGGCACCAACCAACCGAGAAACGAAAGAGAGAGCTGAGCCAGGCTCCGTGCAGCCCCGGGATACCCGGGCACTGCGGTCGAGGGAAGCCGCTATGGCCCTGCCCTTCTTCTCCCTCTCTGCTCCACCCAGCCCCCAGAAAGAGGACAGCTTGGCTGGCTCGCCACCCCCTGGCTCCCCTCCCACTGGAGGAGCAGGGACGAGAGCGGGAGGCACCGTCCCCATGGAGGCTGGCAGCAGCCTGGGCTCCTCCGGGGATGGCAGCAGCAGCGGGCAGGCTGCCAATTTTGCTGCCCCTCCTGTCTCAGAAGCATCCGGTGGCGAGAAAGGTTGCCCAGGCTCTGATGTACAAACTGATCTGGACGTCCCTGCCAGCCCGGAGCCAAAGTTCCCCTCGCAGCCCTCCGCCGCTGCAGGCACATCACCCCTGGCCCACGATGGTGCCAGCGATCCTGCCCAGCTTCCAGGTGTGGGAGATGCAGAGCCCTGCGGGCTGTGTCCGGCAGAGCCCTCCCCATGCTCTGCAGGCCAGCATGCGCCTGATGAGCCCCCTGCCACCATGGAAGGGGTGAGCCCCCCAGAACCCCCTGCCACCTTGCAGTGTGTGGATGTGAACAAAAGCATCGATCCTGAACCAGAAGCCGAATCATCGGGCATGGCGGGTGACAGCTCCCTTGAGCAAACGGAGGCTGTGCTTGCCATCACAGCCCTCCCTGAAATCTCGGAAGGGGAGGCGGTGACAAATAACAGCCCAGCAGGTGAAAAAGAGCCCACTGAAGGGGAGATGCCACCTGAACCTGATGGCTCAGACACTGCAGGGAAAGACTCTGTCTCTTCCAAAGACAGTCTAGACAAGAAACGAAAGAAAGGCAGGAGAGTCCTTGTGGCATCAGACCGGCGTCTCCGAAGCCAGCAATTCCAGTCACCCACCGAGGGCAGTGCTGAGGATACTGGTTCTTCCAGCTCTGTGCAGCTTCCTTGCCTTCAGGTCAAACTCTCCAAGAGCCCTGGCGCTAAGCGGTTCAAGAGAGAAGCGCACCTGGATGGGGCAGCATCCATGCACTTCCCAAATGACTGCTTCCCCAACACGCTGCTCAAAACCAGTGAGGGGCTGGGCACTGGTCAGGCCCCAGAGAGCATCGCTGAGCAGCAGCCAGGCGAGGAGAATGGTGTCACTACCAGACAAACTTATAAAAGCATCTTAGCAAAAGAAACTGTGGCAGAGGGAGAAAATTTCTCTAAAGACAACCCCCCTGCTAATTGCAGCCAAAATCAACCGGGTGAGATGCTGGAAATCAGTGTCCACACTGACTCTGAGAGGCAAAGCACTCTCCTCCCTCCAGAGAGCAGCATGCCTGCAAATGATGCCAAGCAAGTGGATGTGAAACCGGACGATGCCAGCACAAAGGACGAGGAGAGCTCCAACAGTGCCATGAACACAGGCAAGCTGGAGAGCTTCAAGCCAGTGGCCAGTTCACCTCCATGTCCCGGCAGCAGAGGTGGGAGCAAGCATCTTCCAGCAAAGGCTGCAACGCATAAAAAGGTTGCCCTCCAGTTTTATAACTTAAGGCACGCACCCACACCCATAGACACAGCAAAAAAGAGCACACCAGGGAAGGAGTCTATGCAAGCGATCCCGAAGTCAAGGGACGAATGCAGTTCAGGGAATGACGACTCCCTGGCGTTGGAGGACACAGACATGGCTGACAGCAAACCAAAGTTCATGGAGTGGTGTGCTGAAGAGGAGACCCAGGAACTCATTGCTCAGTTCAACACCCAGTACATGAAAGTTCAGAAGGGCTGGATTCAGCTGGAGAAGGAGGTGCAGCCAACCCCCAAGGTAAAGAACAAAGCCGACAAACTAAAAGAGATTTGGAAAAGCAAGAAAAGGACACGGAAAAGTAGGGGCTCTCTGGAAGTGCAGAAGCTTTCTCCTGTCCAGATGCTGTTTATGAAGGCCTTCAAGCTGTCCGACATCTGTCAGTGGTTTCTGGAGACAACTGAAACCAGGTCTCTAGTGATCGTGAAGAAACTCAACACCCGTCTCCCAGGGGAGATTCCCCCCATCAAAGTCCCCATGCAGAAATATTCCTCTTCCAGTCTCTACCCCAGCTCACTGCAAGCCGAACGGTTGAAAAAACACCTCAAGAAGTTTGCCGCCACTACCCCGGCTCGGAATAACCTGAAGAACCAAAAGCTTTGGGCCAAAATTCGGGAGAATGCTGATAAAGCGGAGGCTGAAGAAGCCACTGCTCCCAGCCAGACGTCTCCCACTGGCACCGGCGCCGAGGACCTGAGCGAAGACAAAACCATCCAGCCTGCCCCCAGTTTGCCCACGCAGGCTAGCACCAGGATCCTGCGCAAGTACTCCAACCTGCGGGGCAAGCTGCGAGCCCAGCACCGCATGGTGAAGGCAGAGAAGAAAAGTGATGGCCCGGGGGACCACCCATCCCTGGAGAGCAAGCAAAGCAGGAAGAGCGTGTGCATCAACCCACTGATGTCTCCAAAGCTGGCCTTGCAGATCAAAGCAGACGCCTTTCCTGCTAAATCTCTGTCAGTGGATGGGTCGGGGAAGGGGCGGAAGGGGAAGAGCAGGTCCCAGGAGGACCCCTCACCCAAAGCTGATCTCCAGCTCAGCAGGAAGAAGAGGATGCTGAAGGAGAGTGGGAGCACCCAGGAGCGGTCAGGCTCCTCCACCAAGGACAAGCTGCCTGCCAAGAAGGCCAGTAAAATAAAGCATTCGGAGGTCAGCACGAAAGCTCCTGCCACCCGAAAGCAGGCTGCCATGGAGAGGAGCAGTAAGCTGGCTAGAAAAATGTCTTTGAAAGAGAAGAGAGCCCCGAAAAGGCAGCTGGAGAAGGTGCGACTCCCCATGCGGAAGGGCAAGGAGAACACGAGCAGACGGGCTGTGCTGCCCCCCAGCTTTGAGGAGCTGGCCAAGTCCCCAAAGCAGAAGCCCCTGGGGGAGTCCTCCACACGGTCGCAGAAGATGGCCAACAAGAAGCCCAGCAGTGGGAAGACCCTGACGAGGTCCATGAAGAAGTTGCAGGAGAGCAGCGGGTCGCAGGGCAAGAGGAAGCTGAGGGCAAAAGTGGACTGTTCTCACAGCAAGCGCTCGCGACTGGATCCGAAATAGTGAAGAACTGGTAGCCATGTACAAAACTGATGTATAGTAGTAACCCTTTACCATGCATTAACTAAAGCTGCTTTTATAAGCTGTAGCAAGCCTTTAAAAATCCGCAGTTAAAGGATAATGCCCGTGATTTGAGGCATCGGCAGATGTGTCTCGGACAGAGAAGAGGTTGGCCTGTCTGGCTCTGCTGTTCATAAGGAAGTTTCTGCAGTTTGAACGTTCCTTGGGTTTTTTTTTTAAACTTGGAACCAGGCAGTTTTAGTTAAAAGTACAGTGCCTTATTTATCACTTTAAAAATAAAAATAAGAAGCTCGTCTGTGTGATTTGGAGGCTTGCGTTTTATACTTGAGGCACAAGCACTTGTACTGTAGCAGAAAGAAAAACCACCTTTGTGCACATGAAGTAGCTTTCGGCAGCCTTTGGGTGCACGCAAACATTTCCTTTTCCTTCAGAGTCCTTCTAATGTCTGTCTTCTTAGTGGCATTTAAAGCAAAACCAAAACCATTTCCCATCACTGAGGGAGAGAAAGGCGAATCTACCCTTTGTCAGTTTGTTCAGTAGTGGCTGCTGGCGTCCCATACTGTTACCTGCATAAAAGTATTAATTAGCTACTGCTGTGTGTACTGCTGATGGCTGCCTTGCTCCCCCATTGCACAGCCCATGGGGTGGGGAGGTCCCGCTCAGGCGGGGGCAGCAGAGGAGGTGCTGCGGGTACCAGGTTGCCGCATCCCCTGCTGCCAGGCAGGCGCGCTGGGCTGTATCCATCTTTATTTCTTGCTGGCTTCAGGGATGAATCAGTCCTGCCATGCCCTGCTTTTGGACAGACCTCTGTCTCCCATTTTGCTGCGCTCATGGTGATTTCTGTAGTGTCTGACAGTAAAGCAGTCTCTGCAGCACTTCGGTAAAGGTTGAATCTCTCTCTTTATACGAGCTCAACACCCTCCTGATGTTGGTGCTCTGCGGCAGGGGAGACCTGGCCCTCGCCCTGTGCTCTTGTGCACATCTTGCCTAGCACCCTCCTAAGCCAGGATTTGCAGCTGGAATAGGGTTGAGAGAAGGAACTAACTTAAGTTTATTTTTTACTGTAATTTGCATTGCATCCTTTTACTAGCAAGGTGCAGTTGGTTTGTCCTTGCCTGTGTCTGGTGCTGTGGAGTCTGAAAGCAGCCAAGACTCTGCCCTGTCCTGCATGACACCTTTGCAGGGCTCTTCTGCAAGCCTCTGCAGCACGTTTGAAAGTCGACGGGGGAGTCTGCAGTGGCAGAACAGGGTCACGATGCCTAGCACCTCTGAGAAAAACCTGCTAGAAGTGCAGAGTGCATGGCTGTGCTGGCTCAGCCGGGCAGGGATGCTCAGTGGCTGAGAAGGGACTGCTGCAGTCTGCGCTTGAGGAGAGGACCCGGCTCAGCCATTGAATCTCCAGGGTTTCACTTGTTTGTTGCTGCACAAAGTCTGTTTGCATGAATCCCGATGCAAGCCTCCTCCCGTGCAGAAAGCAGCGATGCCTGAGAGGGCACTGCACAGGCCCTGGGGTTGCCTGACCTTTAACAGCCTTGCTGGTCCTCGCTTAAGCTCCTTGTCCCTGCTGAGAGCAAGGCTCCGGGGCAGGCCACACGTTAGAGATGCCTGCCTTGGTGGCAGAGGCTAGAGGGGGCTCGGCTGCAATGGGAATTGCTTTTCACGGTTGGCATTGAACCCCAGATCCCAAAGCCTGTGGACTGGAGGTGGAAAGCAGATAATCATCTTGAAATCTTTCATTGTACCCATTTAGTGTAGAGGATCAAACAAGGCGTTTGAGATTTGCATGTCCTTCGCAGGGCACCTCTGGCTCTATTGCAGGTATTCCCTTCCCCCAGCACTGACGCATATGAGGCTGCGGCACATTTTTCTCTTACTATGAAATGGCTGATTTAAAAAAAAAAAATTCTTTACCTTTCCTTTGAATCATGCCAGAATAAGTTAACTCTCTGAACAGCTAGGAAGTGATTAAATCTAGCCTGTCAGTCCCTGTACAGATTAATATGAAGTTATCTATTACTTTAATTTTTACTGCATGCATTAAATATGTCAAACATTCCATCAGAAAGGATTTAAAAGCGTTTCAGGAGAGGTGTGAGGCAGGAGGGCACTGATGGCAGTTAAATGACTGTCTGTACCTTTCTTACAGATTGTCTTTCCCTCTTGCTTCTCCATCTGTACTTACAGCCCTCCTCTTCCCTCCGCCTGGGGCAGCCTCTCTGCAGGCGCACAGGCCCAGGATTTCCCCTCCTTCCCCTGGGCCAAGTGTGTGTGTGAGCACCCCTCTTACCTCCACTCCTCACACCACTCCCCTGCAGCAAAACCCCCTTTCCCCATCCTTCGCCGTCACTCCCAGAGCGCCTGCGCTGGGCTGTGCACGCAGAGCCGTGCAGGGCACCACATGCCGAGCACTCCTCAGGGCTTTCCCCCTCTTTTGTTCTCTTTCATTTTTTAGCTGCTAGTCAATGCAGGCTGTCCTGCTCTCCATCTTCTGTGCTTCTGGGAGTGGCATCCTCATTAGGATAAAAACCTCAACAAAGCAAGTGGAAAGAGTCTTTCTAGATGGGGTGCTGCTGCGCCAGCCTCCCGGCTGCCTTCCTGCGCCCTGGGGCTCCACCAGCGCCAGCTGGCTCAGCATGGCAAGGGTGGGAGACGGCAGGCGTCACAGTGGTGCGGGAACGGAGCAGCATCTGGGTGTCTGTCCCAATTCGGTGCACACTGCTTGGCTTAGGTGGTGGTGGGATCAGCACGCCGAGGTTCCCGGCAGTGTCCCTGCCAGGTGTCAACTCTGGAGAGGAATGGCCAGGACCCGTCATGGGAAGAAATCAGAGATGCTAAAAGGAAAATCATATTCCTTCCACCCCTCCCCTTTGAACTTCCATTCTTGATCTGTAGCTTTCCATCACATCGTATTTTGGCTTGGTTTGATGGAGCTTTTCTGTGCTGACAGCAGGTCCCCATGGGACAAAGCCTTGTCAGCAAGATGCTGTAGGAGTCGCAGGGCTCTGGGAAGGAGCGAGATGACATTGGCCATGCTGGGCAGTATGCAGGCAAGGTGGCCTCTGTGTGACCTGTGTGCCTACAGCTTGTCCTGGGCTCCCATCGCCTTCAGCCAGCAGTTCTGTCCCTCCCTGGGTGAGTCCTGGCTTTCCCACGTTAGATCCAGTGTGTCCTGCTCATGAAATCTGCGCAAAGATCCTACTGACTTTTAATAGAAGCTGGGCTGTGCCTTGTGGGTGTAAATCTGAATTTCTGCTCCCTTTAATGAGAAAAGGTAGGGGGTGTGTTTTTTGTCAGGATGGGGCTGAAAAGGGGATTCCAGACTGGGCTGTGGGTTGTTATTCTTGTCTTCAAAAAATGAATGAAGAGAAAGCAAATAATTTTGAGTTTTTTTCAAGGAAAACCATTTTAAATAGAGTTGGCCCAGCTGGGGGCAGGGAGCAGTGGTTTTGCAGGATATGCTCAGCTAGGCCAGGGGTGAGATGGCCAGCAGAGACCCTCCTGGCTCCCGGCTCCACTCTCCGTGGGTCCGGTCCCTGGCGCTGCAACCCCTGCAGGGCTCTTCCTGGCTGGGCACATAAACCCTGCTCAGAGCTGCTCTGCCCTCTGCCTCCTCCTTTCCTCCCAACAACTCCACCTTATTTAAAAATTACAGTTTTGAGGAAAACCAGGGTGATTGTTCTCTACATCATGCTGTTTGTGAGGAGCTGGCAGGAGTGTTTCCTCCCACAGCTGCTGCCCTGAGTGGTGGGTGTAACTCACACAGGTAGCTTTTACGGAGAGCAGGCTTGTTTGCCAAGGGATGGGTAGGGTGAAGCCATCCCCTGTGGCTCAGTTATTGCAGCAAGCACTTGGGGCATGACCTCTCCAGCCCACCTCGAGGTGGGAATGTCAGTGCATTAATAAAAGTTCTCTGAATGACAGATTTGTGCAATCCTTTGAGATACCCCAGGGAAGGGTGCCCCAGGGGTGAGGCAGGCCAGGGCTCATCATCATCTCTAGAAAAGCATTGAAGCCTTTTGCTGTGAGGAAACCCCAGCTCCTTGCCGGGCTCCTTTCCTTGCTGACACTGCTCCAGGAGATGCCATCTTTGGCCCTTCTGCCTCTCCTGTGTGTGTTCTCCACTTGACACCAGTAGTAGCTTCCAGGTCTTGCTGACTACAAGACCTGCTTTTAATGTGCTTCCCACTTTTGTAAGTGCTTTATTTTGGGGCAGGAAGAAGGAATGCTGTAATTTGCTAGAAAATTAAATTTCAATTTAATTTGCTAGTAAATTAAAGGGTCTGCATGTGAGATGCATGGGTGGCATTGCCTGGGTAGCTCCATTTTCTTCATCAGTGCTCAGATGTTTGAATTTTTAACCCTTTTCTTTTTTTCCCTATCAGTCCTCATGTTGCATTGCTCTGTTCCCAATATACTTCCTGATTTCCTCTCTCCACTCAGCCACGTTTCAGCTATAATGGTGCACAGGAGATTAAAAAAAAATAAGTAGAGGTAATGCTATATGTATAACCTGTTGCTCTTTGTTAATGACTTGGGACATGCACTACTCATTTCTCTTTATCCAGCAGCGAGGCAACCGTGGCGCGCTGCTGAGGCATGGCCCCTGCTTTAGAGCAGCCTGTTTGCAATCAGTGCAGCTTCTGTGCGGTGCAAGGGATGCACAGGGAGCTGCAGACCATCCGAATGAATGCGAGGAAATAAGCAACGTGATTTATCACCTTATTCCATACTGGCATTGAGTGCATTCCTGTTTGCTACGGTGCAGAGCTGCCCACTGGCACTACCACAGTGCCATCCTCAGCTCCACAGCCTCATTGCGCTCCTCCTCCTCTGGGCCACCCGCAGCTCTCTGCTCTGCATCCTCAGCCCCGGTTTCAGCACAAGTGCTGTGTCCCACAAAACAGACCTCTCTTTCTGTTACTTTGGCTTTCCTTGCTGGCCACTTTCTCATCCTAGTCTTGAAACTAGTCTCCACCCCAGCTCCCTGGTCCATGTAGCAGAAGCAGCGTCTTCTTAGCTCTGCACCGCCACAGATGTCCTTGCCGCTGCTCTGCTGCCAGCCCCCCTCTCTCACTTGCGCGGTTACCTTTTCCCCTCTCACCTTGTCATTGGCATCTCCAGGTCTTCACACTTCACCTAGTCTGGAATTCACCATCTTACCTAGCCTCCTGGAGGGGCTGGGTTTGCCGAGCTCAGAGTCAGAATGTATGTGTTGGGGACTTGAGGGCTGCATCAAAAGCAGAGCCCAGGATGGCTCCTTCTATCTGTAGCTGTTAGGGCATTGTCTAGTAATGCTAACCCTGGAATGGGTTCCTCTGCTGACAGTGTGCGCAGTACATCCAAGGTGTGCATGTGTTTATATTCACCACTAATTCATCACTAATAAGGTCCTTTTCACACGTGTTTGCTGCGTGCAGTGGTGTTTCTGTGTTCGACTGCCAACACATCAGTGAGACGCATTTGCAGCAAACCTCCAAAGAGCCGTTTAGCTGGCACTAACGCTTTCAGCAAACTCTCTGCCGTGTTGCCAGTCATCCTCTGTGAGCTGGGAGAGCACGGAGAGCTCGTCCCCGCTGCTCTCCACCTCCCTGTCCCCCCTGTGCCGGGGGGAGCCGCACGGCACTGGACCGAGCGGGCTGGCGAGCTGCTCGAGACGCTTTTTGCCAGCGTGAAGATGAGCAAAGCTGCAGCCCAGCTCATGTCCCAGCCGTTCACATGGTACCGCTGGACATGCCAGTGTTTCCGAAAGCTCTGCCAGCCTCTAGTAACCTCCCGGGAAATAGAGACGCAATCTCAGACGGACACAGACGTACTGCTGCCCTACTTTAACTGATGGACAGTTTCTCTCTCCAGCTCATGTTCTTTCAGCCTGACAACTGCATTCCCAGTTGAAGGCGACTGGGAAAGCCGCGGTTCCCAGCCTCCCGAAGGCATGAGCAGTGCCTGGGGCAGCAGGGAGGCGTGTGCGGCCATCCAGCTCATGCTCTCGCCTTTCCGCTGCTGGTGGTCGTGCTGGGGGAAGAGGTCTGAGCCCCGGCCAAGGCATCCTCAGGTCCGCATCCTTGGGCTGTATGCCTGGAGGGCCTGGGAGCAAGGTGGGTGTAGGCTTCCCCCTGCCAGGGAACACCACTGCAGCTTTTCTTGTAGCAGTAGGTTTTTTGAGCAACCCAGAAGGCTACAATGTCCCCGCATCGCGCGCGTCCCCCCTCCCCGTGTGTTGTAGCTTCCGTTTGGCCCATCCCTTAGCTTGGTGGTTGTGAAATGAATCCATCTGTTCTAAGATGTTCTCAGGAGTTCTTGTTTGTATTAAGCTCACCCCTAGGCTTAGCAGAAATCACGGTCCCCATCCTCCCTCCTCCCCTCCCTGCGGACAAGCCCTCTCTCTCACGAGCACTTCCACCCCCTCCCCGAAGGGCGGCGGGGGGGGCAGCTGGCGGTTTTGATTCAGGGCACGTTGGCAGCTTGGGGGCAGCCGGAGGAGCTGGGATGCAGCCGGCCAGCTTTGGCCACATGGGTCCGGAGGCCAGGCAGTCCCTTGGGCTGTGTTGCTAGCCAATGTTTTCTAAGTCTGTTTGTAAGAGTACCTAATTTTAAAATGAAATGTGAATATATATTATGTGTAGGTGCCATGTAAGATAGTGTTGTGCTAGGCGGCAGGATGCTAACCTACTTTTTAAGCTTTTTTGGGGCAGGAAAAGTCATTTTTCTCTCACTTCATGCTTACAGATCTAATATTGTAAATAGTTTTTTAAAATATTTATTTCATGGGCTTTCCACAGGTTCTTGTTCTGACTGGTGTGTCGGTTGGTGGGGCTTTATTGCCCAGTGTGCCGCAACCAAAGGGCTGGCTATTGCGTGGGGGGGATGGGACGGGGTGGGTGGTGGTGGTGGTTGGTTTGGGTTTTTTATGTCGCATCAAAGTTGAAGCATTAACTCTTTCTCTTCATCTCATTTTGATAATGTCAGACCTGGTTGATGGCCACGGTCCCCAGGGGACGATGAGCTCCCGTGGCCAGCCGGGATGGCCGTTCCCCGGGGTGGGCGGCACTGCAAGCAATAAGATTTGTAGTAATAATGTCTGCTTCAATAGCAGGGGCTCTCGGGACTCAGGGCCGGGTGGGAATGACCCTGCTCCTGGCAGGGGCTTGGTCCAGCATGGGACCGGGGGGTTGTCTCTTGGCCTGGGGACACCCAAGGAGGAGTCCACAGGGGTGCAGGAGGTGGGGGCTGCCGTCACCCCCAGGGAACACCCCCAAAATGGCCGGGGTAGGGTAGTTAGTGACCTATAGCAAGCTCCCGCTAGCAAATTCCTGCAGTGAGCAGCTGCCTCCGGGGCTCCCAGGCTTCCTGCGGGGATGGGTGACCCAAGGGAGCGCACTGCTGTTGCCGCTACAATTACAGTGCCGGCTCTGGAAGGTCGTTTGCTTATTTGCTTGCTGTTCTGCTATTTTTATTCACCTTCTAGGGGGTTTGAGGTCATTGGGTTGTTTCTTCCTAAGTGGGTTTGGATTTTTCTTCTTTTTTTTTTTTTTTTTTAACCCCTTTTGCCTGGAAGAGTTTGCTGGCTGCTTCCCGCCCAGCCCACTGTCTGTGTGGGGCAGCGTCAGCAGGATCGTTGCTGCTTTTATGGTGCTGGGTCCCTGACTTTGGAGGGTGTAACGGGATGTGCTGCCAGGTTCCATCCCTGCAGGACCCCTCGCCAGCCCCATGCTTCCTTTGCCTTTGGAACAGGTGTGTTATAAAAGAAAAAAGAAAAGTCAAAAACAGCAACAACCCAGTAATTTTTTCCTTAAGAAAATGTTTAAATATTATCTCCAGCCTGATGGCAAATGCTTTTTCCTTCATCTGTGTCTGCGTCCCTGGGAGAGTTTTGTTTCTCTGTTTGTTTCTATATGAATTTTAGACACTGAGCTGAAAAGTCCTCCTGTCCGGTACTGTATGTTTGAGCCTAAGCAATGTGAACTGTACAGACCAGCGGTGGGAAATAGGAGCAGGTGGCTGCGCCTGGGAGAGCCGTGGCTTGGGACGGCATTCCCGGTTGCTCTGGGGAGCGGGAAGTACTGCATCGCGAGTTGGGAAAATGAACTGTCTGCTGTGAATTCTTGGTTGGAAATGTGGAGAGGGGTTTCCATTAGATAATGTTTACATACCTCACCTGACGAACCTTTGAAAGTGTATATAAAAAAAAAAAGAAAATAAAATTATATTAAGTTGCTTTAAATCAATATGTATAGCTATAAGAGCTGGGTCATTTGAACTTTGACTATGTATCGACTTTCTAAATGTTGACATTTTGTGAACTCTGTGCTCCTGTCTTTTATTTCATCCTAGCCTATGGAAGAAGTTGTGTTCTTGTTCCAGGTAAAGGTCCCTGACTCAGATCTGAACTCCTCAAGGATTCCCACCTCTTTGGTTTCTTTTCTTTCTCCATTGTTGATATTCACCCTATGAGCTTTCTAAAGGTCCGTATTTTATTGCAGCTTATTAAACGTCTCTTTGATATCAACGTTTGTTTGGTGTGATAACTGGGGAAGGGCAAAGGTGAGTGAGTGCACAAGGTGGGGCAGCAGGCTGGCACCCTCTGGCTGGGACCACCCCCGCCCCCGGAGAGGGGGATATAAATGCATGGGTGGGATTTGCTTGCTCCCACACCTGTGCCTGAGCTGGTGGTGCCTCCTTCTGCGGCAGATTTGTATTTGCGGTCTGAACAGTGCAACCCCTCAGTGCTCCCAGGGACTGCTTCCCAGGCCCCTCTCCCCTTCCCTGAAGAGTTACCGGTGCCCAGCATCCCCTGCAGCCCACCCCATCCCCACAGCAGACTCCGGGCCTTTCGGCTTCTCATGCTTCCCCATGCACGATCCAGGCAGCGATGGCTCCTTTTGCAAGGCATTGAACCAATAACCCCGGCTCTCCCCAGCGATGAGCCCGCAGCCCGGGGCCACGTGTCCCTGCACCCTGCGGGCAATGCTCTGGCCAGGAGAGGTGGCCAGGGCTGCTCCAGGAGCAGCAAATCATCACCCATGGCACGACCAACTCTCCCCAGCCTGTGCCACCTCCTCGTATGCCCAGCAGCTCCCAAGCACCAGCTGTCCCCTTCCTCACCCCAGGAAAGAAGAGGCCAAGCCTCTGAATGAATAAATGTCATGTTCACATGGAAGACAACATAGACAATACCAAACATCTCCTAAAACAATACAGCCTCTGCCAGCGGAAGGATGCTCGGTGCCTCCCTCGCCAGCCTAGTAACAAACCAGCGTCTTCAACAGTGACACACACACAAACCCCACGGGCCAAACAAAGCCACCGTCATGTTCCTGCCCAGTAGCATCTGTAAACAAAAAGAAAACATCATTTGTTGACCCCGAACATATAAAAATACTATAACAAAATGAAATACAAATATATATTAGAATCTGTAAGTATTCTGTATAAAGAGATACTTTAGCGGTTAGCTTACAGCGAGAACAGAAACACAACACAACCAAGCCCTGGCCAGGCCACGGGCAAAATGAGACGCATCCCGGCTCCTCCGTAGGGCAGAGGGGCTCCTGTGGAGAGGGCGTTTGTGGCAGAAACACGTCCCTGTGGTAGTGGGAACATCCTGGATACTCGTGGTGAGCAGGGATGGTGACAGCCCCCATGGAGCTGGCTGTACCCGGCGAAGATGCCCGGAGCCCAGCCGCAGCCAGTGGTGCAGACCTGGAAGCCGATGTGCTGGAGCAGTGCAATGCGGGACCTGGGGCTGCCGTCCTGGGATGTTTGTTTACCCAGGTGACATGGTGACGCGTTGTCCAGCTGCGTGTGGTGTCTCAGGTCAGGCCCCCACCATCCTTGGCCCCCGTGGGCATAGAAGCGGTGCTGCTGAGGAGGTTGGGCAGATGTGCTTCCCTGGTACAGGCTCCCTGTGCTGCAGCGGCACTGCCCCTGCTCCCACACCAGCCCTGCACATCCCCTGGCACTGCAGGCTTTAGAGAGGTGCCGCCCAGGCACAGCACCTGAGCCCGGGAGCTGGTGGGACCTGCCTTGGCAGTGGTGTCAGCTCCAGGCTTGCAGGCTTGGGCATCTTCAGCCTCTTCAGCTGGCCTTGGCACCCATGAGACTGAAGCCCCGGTGATAGGCATGGCAAACCTGCACCCCAGCTGTTCCAGCAGCCTCCTGCCCTGGCTGGCTGGGCCAGCGGGACACGGGGCACCCCTGCCCAGCTGCAGAGCCCCCCTGGAGCTGAGCGTGGAGGAAAGGGGTTCCCGTGCTGCCCCACACGGCTCCTACCTCTGTGCAGAGCCACCTGGCCGGGCCAGGGCTCTTTGGGGCCCCCTCCACATTAACAGCACAGTGCTGGCCCCCACAGCACAGGGTGGGGCTGGCACTAGGTTCCCCACGGACATCTGCACCCCACTGCCCGTGACCCACTCAGCACACCTGGGATCACCCTGGTCCTGCTCCACCCAGCGTAGCCCTGATGCCACTGCAATGGGCTGGAGCCATGCCCCATCTCTGGGCACGGTGGGATGCTCCCCAGAGCCCAGCCAGCAAGCACAGCCCCGGGGGTGCCACCAGCGGGTTAGGCTGCAGCCACGGAGCCGGTGGCATTACTTGGGGTGCTCTGGGCTCCAGCACCCCAGCTACAGCAGCAGGGAGCTGCTTCCTGCCATTGGAGGGGTGGCAGGTCCTCAGCAGGGAGGCCAAGGCCGGCAGAGGATGGGGAGCTGGGCTCTGGGCTCACCAGGACCATGGGATGATGGCTACACTACACAGCCCTCTGCCAGTCCTGGCTTGCCACAGCCCAGGCCCCAGCGCTCCAGCCCCAGGTGATGGAAAAGCCCCTGGCTCACCTGGCTGGATGGAAGGGACAGGGCTGCCAGGAATGGGACACACGGGGGACACAGGCACTGCCCTCCGTGGCTGCGGGGCTGTGCCGGGGGGAAGGCAGAGTGCCGCAGGGAGCAGACAGGGAGCAGCTGGGCAGAGTGCCCACCCCGTATCCACACATCTGTGTAGCTGCAGTTCTTAAAAAATTCTCTATCTACACATTTGCTTTGTTTGTGGGGTATTTTTTTTTCTTTTCTTTTTTTTTTTTTTTCCAACCCTCTAGATGCAACAGCTCTACCCCTCCGCTGGGCTCCTCCAGTGCAGCTGTGGTTCAGGAGCACCTGGATGGTGGTGCCGCCGCCACAGGGCAAAGCGAGGTCCTTGGCTCTGGGTGGGGCTCCTTGCTGGCCCCCCAGCTCTCCGGGGCCGGTGGCCGCTCACAGGCACTGGCTGCAGCCACACTTGCTGGGCTTCTCCACCTCCTCCACGAAGGTCGCGCCGTTGCTGCACTCGAAGGCGTATTTCCTGCGCCGGAGCCGCAGCCCGGTGCAGCAGCCAGCACCGGGGCTGCCGCAGGCCCCCCGGCACTCCACCCAGGCCACCGGCCGCGTCGTCTGGCAGATGGCATAGCCCCGCTGCACCTGGTGGTAGTCCCGCACCGGTTCCCCGCGGCACTTCAGCTCTGCAGGAAAGCGATGCTCAGCCTGGCGTTCCAGCGTGGGGCTGCCCCCCCCGCCCGGGGCATCCACCTCCCCGGCGCCTACCTTGGTCACAGAGAGCTCCGGCATAGCCACTGTGGCACTCACAGGTGGGCTGGCTGCCTGGGGCGAGGTGGCAGCGGCCGTGGACGCAGGGCCAGCGGCGGCAGGGGTCAGGCGGCTCGGCAGGCTGGTTGCAGAGGGCCCCCTGGTAGCCCTCGTGGCACTGGCAGCTGTAGGAGAGGGCGTCGAGGGGCAGGCACAGCCCGTGCACACACCTGCGGGCAGCCGGTGCCGTCAGGCACCCGCCAGCACGGCACGGCACAGCACCAGCACGCACGGCCCACCGGCACGGAGCGTGGCACGGCTCGGCACCGGCATAGCACCAGCACAGTGTTGCACAGGGAACGACATGGCACTGCCACAGCACGGCACAGCCATCGTGGCACGGCGCTGCCACAGCACCGGTGTGGCTCTGGCACGGCACCACCGGCACAGTATGGCCCTGGCACATCTCAGTGCCAGCGCCACAGCACGGCACCACCGGCGCGACCCAGTCCCAGGGGAGGGCGACTGGCAGCCAATGGGAGGGGTGGGCAGGGCAGGCAGTGAGGAGGGACAGCCAATGGGGAGGGCAGGGATGAGAGGGGTGGCCACTGAGGGGCGGCCAATGACAGTGACAAGGCAGCCAATGAGGAAGGTGCTGCCAATGAGCCAATGGCAGTTGCGGTGGGGCAGCCAATGAAGTGGGGTAGCCAAAGACCCAATGGGACAGGTGGATCACTGTGGGGCAGCCAATGGGGCAGGACCATTGCTGTGGGACAGCCAATGGGGCAGTGCTGCTGCTTCGGGACAGCCAATGGGACAGATGGGTCACTCTGGGACAGCCAGTGGGACAGAGCCATTGCTGCGGGGCAGCCGTCAGGGCGGGGGCACTCACTTGTGGCCCTGGCAGGGGCCGCCGTGGGGCTGGTCACAGTGGGGCCCGTCCCAGCCGGGCTCGCAGTGGCAGACGGGGCCCTGGGCACCGGCAGGCTGGCAGATGCCGTGCAGGCAGTAGAGCTTGCGGCAGGGCTCGCAGCCCGGCACCACCCCTGGCGTCATCCGCGTCTTGGTGAAGTCCTGCAGCTCGTTGTTGATGTAAAGGTTGCGGATGCACCCGTGGAAGCTGGTGCCGTTGAGGAGCTGCCAGAGGCGGAAGGCGGCCGAGTTGACGTCCACGGGCATCCCTGGGGAGAACAGGGCTGTCAGCATGCCTGGCTGCCCCCCGCCATCCTCCCAGCCCCTGTCCTACCTCCCACGTAGAGGGGAGCCTCGCTGTTCAGCGTGTAGTGCTTGCCCGAGTTGTCCATGGTCATGGGGCTGCCACCGTCAATGGAGAGGTTCACCATCTGGTCGAAGGTCACCAGCTCCACGGTGTGGAACTGCCCGTCATTGATGGTCTCGGCACTAGCGGGGAGGGCTGGGTCACTGGGGGCCCCCCCAAGCCCATGGAATGGGGGTGGCAGCCCCCAGCGAGTGGGGAAGGGGTGGCAGGTACCTGTAGATGGCTGAGCTGGGGTGGGTGCCAGGGTCATAGCTGACCCTGACGTGGCCCTGGTACAGCTCCACTGCCATGTGGTCGCTGTCACCATTGTACAGCAGGATGCCGTTGCCTTCAGCTGTGGAGACCTGGCAGATGGAGAGGTGGGAGCCCACATCTCTGCAGCAGCACCCCCAATGCCACCCCCCTGATGCCCCACACCCCCCCCAGACCTCACCTGCAGAGTGATATTGGCCCGGGGCCAGTCCTGCAGGTCGGTGAACTGCAGGTACGTGTCACGGTCCACAAAGTTAACGCTCAGCAGCTTCTCACACTTGGGGCCACCAAAGCCGGGCAGGCACTGGCAGAGGGCACGGGCACCCCGCTCCACACACGGGGCCCCGTTCTGGCACTCGGCTCGCTCGCAGAGGCCGGGCTGGCTGGCGGTGCGGGGTGGCATCTCGCAGAGCTGGCCGCTGCAGGGCCAAGGGTGCTACTGGGCACAGGGCTGGGAAAATACCCTCCCACATGCCCACCATCCCATCGGTCTCTGACAGCACCCCTCTGTTTTGGGGTCCCTGGGGAGGCTCTCCAGTCAGCAGCATCAGAGGGATGCCTGGATTCTGAGCCTCATCCTGGGGTCCCTATCCAGGAACGCTGGGTCCCCTCCACCTCCATCCCTGGGGACCCACAGCCCCAGGCCCACTCCATCCTCTTGCACTGGGATGGATGGGTGGATGGATGGATGGATGGATGGATGGATGGATGGATGGATGGATGGATGGATGGATGTGGTAGCCAGGACTGGTCCCTGCTGCACAGTGACATGTAACCATGCCCGTTATCCCCTGGTGCCCCTGTCTCCCTGACAGTACCTGTAGCCCTCGGTGCAGAGGCAGGAGTAGCCATTCACCTCGTCCAGGCAGCGGGCGTTGTTCTGGCACCGGTGGTCCTGGCAGTCGTTGAAGTCCTCACTGCAGTTGCTCCCCACATAGCCGGGCATGCACTCGCACCTGGGGCAGGCAGGGGGCTCGTGGCTACCCCTTCCCTTCCCACCTGCTCCTCCCGGCGGCCCCCTCCCCATGCCCCCTTGCCAGCCTGCAAGCTGCAGCCCCAAAAAAGCAAATCTCCCCTGTGAGGTAGCCAGGAGAAACTGGTTTGGGGCAGGAGGGGCTCACCTGGGCCCCTGGCTGGTGGAGATGCAGGTGGAGCCGTGTTGGCATGGGCTGAGCTCAGCCGAGCAGAAATCCGGCGGCTGCTCACAGAAATCCCCTGCAGGGCAGAATAGGGGGTGCCAGGGGGTGCCCAGCAGCTCCAGGACCCCGTGGGGCAGGCAGAGCCCAGCTCAAGGCAGGGAGCTGCTGAGCCTGCAGCTCGCACTGCCGCGGGCACAGGGCTGTGATCTGCCAGAGGCAGCTCTCGCCCCAGCCAGGTAGTGATGCCATCCGAGGGTACAGGGCCTCAGCTGGGCATAGCCAAACGTGAGGCAGCTGGGCCCAGGGGAGCCCAGAGGCCAGTGACGGGCACTGGGACAGCAGGCAGAGGAGCTATCGGCCCTCATTGCTGGGAAGGGGGGAGCACTGGGCACATCACCCTGCCAGGCCCATGAGGTTTGGGGCCAGCCAGCCCTCATGCCAGGTACCTGTGTAGTGGGCAGGGCACAGGCAGGTGTAGTTGGTGGCACTGGGTACGCAGGAGCCCCCATTCTCGCAGCTGTGCTCCTTGCAGGGGTCACTGGCGGTGTGGCAGCTCGGGCCCTCGAAGCCCACTGGGCACAGACACCTGCCGTGGAGCACGGGGCAGCGTCATGGGGCAGAAAATGGACTGTTTTGGGGTGGTTCCCCCCAGAATGGCAGCTCAGGATCTTGGTTGTAGAGCATGCATGCATGCATGCCAAGAAGCTCCGGGGGGGGCAGGGTTCGGTGCCCCCTGCCGAACACCAGGCACAGGGGACAGTGGCAGCACGCAGCCCCACACAGAGCCCACAGTGAGGATGCTGAGTTGCCACGACAACGGGCTGAGAGGCCACTCAGCACGGGGAGGGGGGCCCAGCGGCTGCGCAGCCCACCTCCTCACCCCCACCCTGCTGTCTATTTTTAGCTGCTAATTGCACCCCAGTTCCCAGAATGGCCTGAAGCGTTCAGGGTAGTGAGGGCTGCACGGGGGCACAGCAGCTCGGCAGGGAGCAGCAGCAACCCCAGAGCTGCACCCTGCCCCATCTCACAGTCAGCCCTGCTGCAGCAGCCGGATCCCAGCCCCAAATCCTGCTGCCCTTTGCCTCCCCATACCTCCTGTGGTGGTGGGACCCCCCTCTTCTCCCCACGCCCTCAGCCCAGGAGCCTGCAAGAGCTGGGAGCACAGGGGAGCAAAGCCAGCACGCTGCCCTGCTGATGCTGCGCTGGCAGGAGGTGCAGAAAGGGCTGCAGAGAGCAGGCAGCATGGGCCGGAGCTGCTGGGTGAATGCAATGTCCCAGCTATATGGCCAAGTGAGCATGCAGGATGGGAAGGAAGCATCACTTTATCTCTGCGGGATGCCACCACTCCACACCACTGCCCAAACACCCATCTTCTGTGGGTCCAGCACTCACCTGAACCCGGCTCCTTCCCCTTCCTGAGGCTGGCAGGTCCCCCTGTTGCTGCAGGGGTTGGAGGAGCAGCCGCTGAGTGCTACCTCACAGTCCCTGCCCTGGGAAAGGAGGGAGAGGTGGGAGTGAGGAGGGTGCCACAGCAGCATGCCCAGCTCTCCCTGCCCCATCCCACTCGGCAGGGCACTGCGGTTTGCAGAGAAGGGGAACGGTCCTGCAGGCAGCGAGCCCCGGGGGCACGGCAGAGCCCCAGCGCTACAGCATTCCCCTCTGCAGGGAGACATCCCCCTGCGCTTGGGACCCCTGGGACCAGGGTACCTTGTAGCCACTGGGGCAGGTGCAGCGGTAGGAGCCGAGGGGGTCATTATGGCAGGTGCCCTGGTTCCGGCAGGGGCTGGAGAGGCAGGGATTGCACTTGGCCTGGACGCTCAGGGAGGGCGGGCCTGCGGGATGGGAGGCGCAGAGATGACCGGCAGTGCAGGGAGTGATGGAGAGGTGTTCATTTGTGGGCATCCACATGGCGGGCAGAGCCCCAGCCATTTCTGGGCGCAGAGCCTGCCCTGCCATGGAGCTGTGCACCAGGCAATGGTACAGCCACGTGCATGCCCAGTCACCAGGTATGTGCCACCTGTCAGGTAAGGGGACAGAAGCATCCCAGTCCCCCTCCTCAAGGCAGCTCAGTGGATGAAATGTTGGAGTCTGGATGCAGGGCAGGAGTCAGCCTGTCTCCCTGTGATGTCTGCTGCCCTGCCTGAGGAGGGCATGGGTGGACAGACGGGCAGCACGGGCGCTTCTCACCTTGGCACTCAAACTTCTTGGCAGGGGTGGTGAGCAGCAGCTTGCCTTCCATGTCAGGGGGCCCAGCGCAGCGGGCGATGCCTGGCTCCTTGTACCCTGTCTTGACCCAGCTGGAGAGCCAGCGCAGGTTGCAGCTGCAGTACAGGGGGTTGGCCCCAATGGCTCTGCAGCGGAAGGAAAGGCAAAACTGCACCCACAGCCCTCGGCAGGGAGCTGGGCTCAGAGACCTTGGGACTGGACAGGACTTGGTCACTTGGCTGGGCTGCCATGTGATGGGAGGACCTGGTGCTCCTCCATTTCTAGACCAACCAGAGTGAGATACTGACTGCAGTGGGAGGACTGGGGCGCCCACTCAGCCCCACACTGCTGCCCAGTTAGACGACCTTCCTGCCAGCCCCACAGCCCACGCAGTGCCCTGTGACTCCCTGCTGGGGCTCTCCTCTGGCTGCCCACACAGAAACGCTCGGGGGTCCCTCTCCAGCACTCGGGCAAAGCTGCCTGGGCTCAGCGCAAACCAGGCAAAGCACCTTGAGGCTGTGCAGAAACCACAGGACCATTGCATGGGAGCTGCAGGGCCAGCCTGGGCTCTGCTGCACAAGCCTGCAGGGCAGGGACATGGGAGTGAGCAGCTGGGGACAAGCAGTGGGTCACGGCTGGAGCTTGTGGGGACAGCATCGGGGGATAGGAAGGAATTGCTCTGAGAGAGGAGAAGGAGAGGGAGAGTTGCTTTGCTCCACAGCAGAGCAGGGTAGGGAGCAGCATGGGAGGCTGAGGCGTTGGATGCCTCTCTGCATCCTCCTTCACTGCAAAGGCCAGCAGTGACGGAGGGCTGGTGTGACTGACACCTGTGACGAAGGAAGGAGATGGCAGCCCAGAAGGCAGGCGGTAGGGACAGCTGATCTGCTGGCGCTGACAAACCCAGTCCTACAGCACCAACAGCGCCGGCTGCTGACACAGCTCAGCCCTGCGGGAGCTGTCAGCGCTGGCTGACAGTGCAAAGGCAAAGGCAGCACCATGCTTCGGCAAGGGAAATTGGTGAAGAGTCAGGAAGACCAGACCAAGCAGTGCTGTTCCCAGAAAACACAGGGAGGCCAGGACTGAAAATCAAGATGCTCTCCGCAGGCTGGAGGAACAGCCTGACACCCCCAGGATACCAGGAGCTGGACCAGCCACCGGCAGGCGGGTGAGAATGGCTTAGCAGGGGCAGGGAAGGGACCAAAAAGTCACTGTGAGCCCCTGCCCTGGGTGGTGGGTACGGGGCTGTGTTCCTGGGCTATGGGCTCCTGCAAAGAGGGGCTGAAACATCGCCACCGGCAGGAGGATGCTTGATGATGGATTTGGGGGGGCTGCTGCAGGGAAGCACCCTGGCAGGAGGCTAAAACGACTTGCTGGCATGGGTCAGAGCAGCCCCTGCCAACCCACAGCCATGCCAGCACCTTGCTTGGCTTGACCTGCATGCTAGGGGACCCCAGGAACCCGGCAGGTTCAGCAAGGACCATAAGGCTATCCCAGCAGCACTGGGAGGCTCAGCTGCATGCCCAGACCTGGGAGCTGAGCACAGGGAGACCAGGCACGGCATGGCACTGCTCCGCAAACACTGTCCCAAGTACCAGCCCAGAGAAGAGAGGAGGCAGCTCAGCCCTCAGAGAAGCTGGGCTCACCCCCATGGTTTTTAAAGGTCTTCTTAGCCTGCCTCCAGCCCTGCACCCTGCAGACAGGGAGATACTCACAGGTGGGACAGGGAGGTGACATCTGCGAAGATGCCCTCAGGGAGGCTGGAGATGTCATTGCCATGGAGAGACCTGCAGAGAACAGAGGGTCCTGCGATCCCCATGGCTCCAGGGTGGGCAGCAAGGACTGTGACCAGCTGGGCTCCCCCCACCCCATGGTCCAGGCATGGGTGGCAGAGCCAGACCCCACTGCACTGTCACTGTTGTGAATGTACCATCTGCTGCCAGAGGCTGATACAGCTTCCCTTGCTCCTCCTGCAGCCTGTACCCTGCCCACCTGCCTACACCCACCTCCAGGCAGGCACGGGGGACATGGGGACACAGTCAGCAGCAGAGAAGGGGCTGAGCGGGGCTGTGAGCAGGGCTACAGGCAGGTACTTACAGCAGCCGGAGGGAGCGGAGGCCCTCAAAGGCCAGCGGAGGGATGCACTGCAGGGAGTTGTAGCTGAGGATCCTGTGGAAGGGAAGGAGGAGGTAACAGCGCCATGGGCACCGCTGTGGGCATTGCTGTGTGCTCCCCCAGCCACCCCCTGCCACCACGTCAGCTCCAGCTCAAACCACAGCTTCACCCAGGCGGAAGCAGGGAGACCCTGGTGCCCCCAGCAACCCCCGTCTTTGGGGTCCCCAAGGAACAACACGGCAGGGACCACACTTACAGGGTGGTGAGCTGGCTCATGTTGGTGAAGGAGGAGTTGCTCAGTGAGCTAATCTTGTTGTTGCTCAGATCACTGGAAAACAGAAACCCCAGGGTTGGAGCCAGCTGGGTCCCACCCCCCCTCACTGCTCCCCCACTAGCACATCTGCAATGGGGTGCAAACAGCAGCACGGCACAGCCTCCAAGGGAGCAGCAGGGCTGTCACACAGGGTGCCGGCAGCAATGCTGCTGTCGCTGCTCTGCCCCGTGCGCAGCCCCAGCAGACGCTGTAAGTACCCAGGGGCTGAACATTGCTGCCAGCCGGCTGTGTCCCAGTGCAGAGGGGGGACACAGAGGGCTGTCGGGGGTCCCTGCACACTGTCGGGCCCCTCCTTGGGATCATGCATGATGGGGACAGCCCCTGTCCTTGCCCACAAGTCCCAGCAGCGGGACCGGCTGCCTGGGCTCCTCCTCCTGGCTACTTACACAAGCTGCAGGTACTTGAAGGTGGAGAGCTGCCCCGGGACTTGGGTGAACTGGTTTCCATCCAGGTAGCTGCAAGGGAGAATGAAAGCACCTTGGAGTGGTGAAAAAGCAGGAGGTCCCTCTCTCCACCCTCCCATTTCCCCTGAGGAGGCACCCCTATAGACTTTGGGCTGTGAGGAGAGTCTCCAGCATATCACCCTCCCGGCACCCGGGGCCCACACCCCTGGGCTGGTGGGGGAGCCAGCGTGCAAGCACATTAGCACACCTGGGGGCTCTGCACATGGGTCCCTGGGGGCAGTCTCCCAGCAGTCTGAGTGTGCGAGCACAGCCAGCCACGTGCTGCGTTTACACATCCGATGTGAGCGTGGGCGGCTGTAACCATTCCCAAGGCACGTGTGAGAGAGAACGGAGGATGTGAAAGAGAGAAGGGGTGTGCGAGACAGCGCAGGGGTGTAAGGGGGTGTATACATATGCATGTGCACAAACAGTGCCTACACCCCCTGCACACAGGACTTGCTGCATCCCAGATGGGTGCAGAGGTGCAATGAGCATCACAATCCCTGCACGTCCAGACCTGGCACGGCTGCCTGGGTATCTCCCTGACACCATGCTGATGGGTGGCTGACCCCAAGCAAATCGCACCCCTGTGTGCTCGGAGCTGGCGCTGCCAAGACCACCCCTGCAGCCGTGGGGAGACGCGGCGGCAGAGCAGGACCAGGGAGCTGGCAGAGGCAGGGTGGCCCCATCCTGTTGCTGATGGCAGGCTGCTGGGGACCAAGAGCCCTGGGGTTCATGGCAGCATGGGGACTGCAGATGCAGGGGGCAGCTGTCCCACACTTCCTCCTCCCACAGACCCAGCTGCTGTGACAACACCCCTTACACATCTCCTTTGGTCTCCCTGAGTTGGCAGAGAGGCTCTTGCTGAGCCCCTCACTGGGGCTGGGGCTGGACAGGGTTCCTTGGCTGGGTGGGGGCCCTGCTCCCACTACCAGTCCAGGATGGGGGTGTGGGAGGGAGCGTCTCTGCCCTGACACCTGCAACCCCACAGCTGAGCCCCCCCACCCAGAGCCACAAAGTCACTGGAGGTGGGGGGGAGAGCCTGGGCACTCGCCCACCACTCACAGCTCCGTGACGTTCTTGGGGATCCCCTTGGGCAGGGCCTTGAGGTGCTTGTTGCTGCAGCGGACGACGGTGTCGAGGCAGGTGCACTCCTGCGGGCACTGGGGCCGGGGGATGCAGCTGGTCTCCTCCTGACCTGCACGGGGCACAAAGAGCCACAAAGTCACTGAGGCCCAGCCTTCAGGCACCATGTGAGGCTGGACTCGGTGCCTTTTGCCTGCCTAGGACTGCTCCCCTCCCATGCCGACCATCTCCCCTCACCCCCAAAGCAGGGTGCTGCAGGCAGCCCACTTGCGGGGAATAGCCCCAGCCTGGCTGAGAGTCAGTGGAGCAGGAACCTCTCCTGTGCCCAGAAATCACCTGCTCCACCAGGATGGATTAAACCAGCCAGCTCAAGGCTGCCCTGATTTTCACCATTTTCAAGCAAAAATGCAGCCGCAGGAAGGGCAGAGAGGAGGGCACAGAGGAAGGAGCTCAGCCCTGCAGATCCTCTTGAAATAACACTTCACCCATCTCCCAGACACAGACGAGAGGGCGAGGTGCCTGTGCCGAGCACCCAGAGGAGCTGGCATTGCTCCCCCTTCCCCGCCGCAGCCCTGGGCTCCTGCGGGAGATGCATCCCCAGGACGACCGTATGTTATCTCGCACCACTAGCAAAGGTGCAGGATGCAACCCTTCAGTCTTTGACATGGTGGAGAAAGGAAAGCAGAAGAAATGATGATTTGTTTGTAAATATTTTCCTGAGGGCTCAAAAAGCTGTTCTAAACTAGAATAAATAAACAAATAAAGGCTTTTCTCTTGACATGCACACTCTTTGCCTGCTCCGTCTGCCCGGCTCTGGCATGTATGCGGGGCTGGGAGGGGAAGGAGGGGAGGAGCAGGACGGATGCTTGTGGGCTTTGCCTACACATCTGCTCCTGCCAGCACCCAGGTCACAGTGTTTTCCAGCACAGACCTGCCTATGTACAAGGGCCACGCGGTTTGGTGGGTGCAAACTCCTCTCCGGGCTTCAGAGCAGCCCATGGGTATTTAAGTGCAGCCCTGAGGGCTGGGTACCAGGAAGGGAAATGCATGCATCTTTAGGGGAGGATGTTAAAGGGGTGAGGGACCCCTTGAGCTACCAGCTTGCTATGGGACACTGCCGGACATCGTGGGAACAGGGATGGTTCTAGGACAGGGAGCATGGTGCCAGCCCGGGAGGAGCAGCCCGGTTCTCCCTCACCCCCAACGCCACAGGGCCCATGAGTTACCTTCCTCACACCTGAAGTCGGGGAAAGCCACGTCCTGGAGCGGGATCTGCCGGAGGAAGTCAGGGTTTTGGCACCGCGGGTTCCCTGTCACAATCTTCCTCTTGCGCAGCCAGTCCCCGAGCCAGGCCAGCTGGCAGTTGCAGTTGAAGGGGTTGGCGAGTAGGTTCCTGCACGCGGGAGGGAGCATGAAGGCATCACCTGAGCAGCCATCAGGCAAGGGGACCTGCTTCAGCCCTCTGCCGTGATGGGGACAGCCTGGGAGCATTCCCCCTGGGGCCCAAGACATACAGTGTGGAGAGGGACTGCAGCGTGTCGAAGGCACCCGGAGCAATGGTGCTGATCTGGTTGTCATACAGGGACAGCAGGCGGACATTGCGCAGCCCCGTGAAACTGTCATTGTGGATGCAGCTGATGCGGTTGTTCCTCAGCATCCTGCAGAGGGAAGGGGACAAGGGCATCTAATGAACCGGGTGGGCACCTTGGAGGAAACCCACCTCAGCAGTGCCTGGGCTGTGCCCGCCTTGCTGTCAGGCAGCAGGATGAGCTTGAGCCAGACCCTGAGCAGCAAAACTCAGCCCTTCCCCAGCTCTGGATATGGCCAGACGATGGGTAAGGTGCTCCCGAGCTGGCCCCGCAGTCATGCAGACAGCACCAGCCTGGCAGCATAGGCAGAGCAGGGGAGCAAGGAGCAGGGACATGCCCATCCCCATGCCCACAGCAGAGTGGGGACTCACAGGGTCCTCAGCCCATCCAGGCCCCTGAACATGCCGCTCCGCACTGACTCCAACTGGTTGACGGTCAGGTGCAGCTCACTGACGGAGGATGCCCCCTCGAATGCCCCATCCTCAATCTCCGACACCTTGTTGTTGCTGAGGTTGCTGTGGAGAGGGGAAAGCAGGCTGCAACAGGGGGCTCTGCCTCAACCTCATCCTGAACCCTGCCTTCCCCAGGTCCCACTGAGCACCCTGTGATGCCCAGGTCCTCAGGGGACCCTTGGGTTGGGATGTGCCCCCCCATTTTACACCCCAGGCTACCCTGGCACCAGGACCCCCATGTGCCTTCCCAGCCCCTGGGCACTCCTGACGGAGCTGTGCCTGCCCAATACTCACATTTTCTTCAGATGCGGGAGTTTCTTGAAGATGCCAGTGGCCTCCAGGACAGAGATTTCATTGTTGTTCAGGCGCCTGGGGTGGGTGACAGGGAAAACAGCTCAGGAGATAATTGTGAAGGGCCTGGCACAGACCAAACCCTGAGCCAAAGCCAGCACCGGTGATGCTCTGGCTGCAGGAGGAAAAGCAGAGTGGGAGAGAGGAGGGTCTTACAGCTCAGCCGTGGACTGAGGGATGCGTTCTGGGATCTTGGTGAGCTTCAGGTTGGAGCACTCAACCACACTGGATTCACAGCGGCACTTCGGGGGGCAGATCACATCGCTGTTGCACTCACTGTTCAGCTGGTAATTCTCCGTCCCTGCACGACAACACAGACAGAGGCATGGGGGCTGCGCCTGCCCTTCCCTCCTCTGATCCTCCCACACCCCAGCCATGCTCCGTCTCTTCCCCAGCTCCCCTCATCCCAGCTGCTGCACACATTATTCCTCTCCATGCCCAAAGCAGCTTATTTGCAGGGATACTTGCCCTGGGTACACAGGGTGCTGCGCTGCCCACCACCCTCCCCCTTCCTGCAGTGAGAGGTGGATCCCTTTCATGGGGGCACAATGGGAGATGCTGCAACACATCCCAGTACCCAGCACTTTTGTTACCGCAGCACCTGGGAACTCAGCAAGCAGAAACTATGGGAAATGCAGCGTGGCCCTGCCAGGCTAGACCATGGGGCTCTGGCACAACCACACCCACAGGCAGCCTGGCTGAACGGGCACTGCACATGCACCCACAAACACCCGTGCGTGGCTCTTCCCCTTACCTGGGATGAAGTACTGCTCTTTGGCTGCGGAGAAAAAAGCACGTCAGCACCCTGAGCACATGGACACCAGGCTGGGGCAGGGCTGCGGACAGCCATGCCACAGGACACCTGTGGCAGGGACGGGGACAGCTCTCACCTGAGCAGCGGAACTTTTTGCTCTTGATCTGGCCAATGCGCTTGTTGGCCAGGCGCCGGGGGCTGGCACAGCGGGCGCCGCTGGTCTCGATGGGGTTGGCGCGGAGGAAGTCTGCCAGCCACTTCAGGTTGCAGTCACAGACGAAGGGGTTCTGGGCCAGATGCCTGTGCCAGGGACAGTAGGTGACACACCGCTGGGGACAGCAGGCGACCAGCTCCAGTCCCAGCTACCCACCGAGATGCTCCTCCCCAGGCACCCCCCACACAGGTGTTGGAGCCAGTGTGGGCACTCACAGGGTCTGGATGGCCCGCAGGGAGGTGAAGGTGCCCTTGGCCAGGCTCTGGATCTTGTTGTCATAGAGTGAGAGCAGCGAGAGGTTCTGCAGGTCCTGGAAGGCATCTGCCCGCACGCAGTTGATCTTGTTGGCGTTGAGGAGCCTGGCAGGGAGGGAGGGAGGTGAGGCTGGGGAGGCTAGGGACCCCCTTCCCTGCACCACAGGTGTTAGAGATCTCAGCCCTGCTTCCCAGTGTCCCCGCAGAGCATCCCACCCAGCCACCAGTGCCTTACAGCAGCTGCAGGGCAAAAAGTCCCCCGAAGACGCCCTTGGGGAGGTCCATGATCTTGTTGCCGTACAGCACCCTAGGAGAGGAAGGCTGGTGTGAGAGGGATGGGGGCAGCAGTGGGGGGCACGGTTCTGCGGGCAGAGCATCTGCCCCACACACCCCAGCGTGGGTACTTACAGGGAGTTCAGTGAGCGCAGTCCTTGGAAGGCATCGGGGGCGATCTCTGAGATCTGGTTGTTGCTCAGGTCTCTGAAACCCAAAGGGGAAAGGTGGCCTGGACCCCTCTTCTCTCACCCCATGCCCCCATCGTCCTGCTGGGTCCAGGGGACCACCCGCAGCACCTACATACAGAGCTGGGTGTATCTGAGACCCCATCCCAGTGCTGCCATGTGGCGCACCCATGTTACAGCAAGTGCCCCATGCCTGTTGGAGTGGGGGTCTGTGGGCTCACAGCAGTGGACAGCAGGGTGAAGGGTGGCTGGGGTTCAGGATAGGCTGGTGGAGGCCGTACACTTACATCCTCCGCAGCTTCTTGTAGGGAGAGAAGGCGCCTGGGGGGATGGACTTGATGCCATTGAGCTCCAGGCGTCTGCAAAGAGAAGGGGGAGACATGAAGGCTGTAGGGCTGGCTGAGCCCCAACACCCCATTGGCAGGGCTGGAGGACTGAAACACCCCCAGGCTTGCAGTAAGTTACCCCGCCAGTGTGGCACCACGCACTCCAAGAACCACTTGCAGCCTGTGGTCAGGGCTTTCTCCATCGGGGGGGGTGCCATGTGTGGGGTCACTGTGCTGGCTGGGGCAGAAGGAGCTCCTCCACCCCCCCATCAGCCAAGGTCTGGGGGTGCCTGCTGCCTCCCATGTGTTCTGTGTGCCATGCCAATGGGGGCTTTGCTCCTTAATTGGATTCCCCTAAGGAGATTATTTCTCTATTTACATTTTTAATGCAGCTAAATCCAGGGCTAAATCTGGGCAGTATGCGAGAAAGGCAAGGCCTGCTGCCCCATGCAGTGGCTGAGCCTTAGGACTTGCCCTCACGTCCCTAATGCCTCAAGCCACCCAGAGCCTGGCACGGGGCCGTACTCACATCTCCGTCATGGTCTCGGGCAGGTTGGCGGGGATGGCCGTCAGCCCCTTGCCCCGACAGTCCACGATGCCATTGCTGCAAGTACACATGGCCGGGCAGGAGCCAGAGGACAAGCTGCAGAGCTGGGCACGCGCTGGGTCCGTTTGTCCTGCCGGAGAAGCAGCCAGCATAGGAGTCACAAAGAGCTGGGCCAGGAGAGTGGATGGTGGCACCCCAAGGAAGGAGCCCTGGTGACAGCTCAGCATGCTGGGACAGCTCATGGCACCCTTGAGCAGATGCACAAGGTCCTGGTGCGCCCCAACCCCATGCAAAAGGCACTCAGCTCCAAGGGCACAGACTGATGCACCCTTTGTCACACTGACAGGGTGGTGTTGCCCCCATGTTGTCCCCACACCAGGGATGGTGCTGACCTGAGCTGACCCCACAGCGTGCATCCAGTCTCTGGGCTGGGGCATGTGGCAGGGAGTGGTGGTGGGCTGCATTGATGAGACAGGCTTTGTCCCCCCACCCATGTCTCTGCCCTGGCACCCACCGGCTCCCCATCCCCCTCACCAGAGCAGCTGAACTCATTCTTCTGGATCTCAGCCACATTGAGGCCACGGAGCTGGGCTGGAGCAGCACACTGGGTGAAGAGCCCAATGGTGGGACGCTGGCGCAGCCACTGTGAGAGCCAGGCCAGGTGGCAGTCACAGAAGAGGTGGTTGGAGTGCAGGCGGCTGTGGGTAGATGAGGCTGTCAGCTCCTGCCCACCCGCCTGCCCTCCAGCTGCCCCAGCCTGGCTCATCCCAAAGGCTGGGAGCACACAGAGTAGGACATGGAGGAGCCCGAGAGCATCTGCGCTGGCTGCCAAGGCCACCTTGCTCGACAGTGCTTGGTGATGTTCTGCGGGGGTGTCCCCTCTATCCCCTCCCCACAGTGCTGTCCCACCTTCATGGCCCCTGCACTCACAATGTCCGCAGCTTGGGCATGTGGTTGAAGCTGGACACGGGGATGGAAGTGATATTGTTGTTATTCAGGGTCCTGCAGGAAGGCAGAGGGGGGCAGGTCAGGGCAGCCAGGCCAGGAGCATGAGATGGTCCAGGTGGCACCAAACCCCTGGGAGCAACAGCACCCGCCCACCCCCAGCACAGCGTGGGTGGATGGAGAGGTGAGGGAGGGGGACAGCCCAAATCCCAGGCAGGGCTTGCTGCCCTTTCC
The DNA here is from genome assembly GCF_963921805.1 of Phalacrocorax carbo. NCBI lineage: Eukaryota > Metazoa > Chordata > Aves > Suliformes > Phalacrocoracidae > Phalacrocorax > Phalacrocorax carbo. The sequence goes on along the minus strand of NC_087524.1, from coordinate 7,551,001 downwards.
AGGCTTCTCCCCTCCACAGCCAGCTGCAGGCAGGTGGACTCCCTGGGGCAGGATCAGGCCCCGATGCACAGCCCAACGTACCAGACCCCTGCTCAGTCCCTCCTCAGGGCCCGGGAGAAATGGCACGCTGGGGGTGTCCCTGCAGCGCCTCGGTGAGCAGGGAGTACCCGGGCACACCCTCAACCTACACAGGGCTTGTGGGCTGGAGGCTCCAGCCGGCCCCTGGCCACTTACAGGACCTCCAGCCCCCGCAGGGCGCGGAAAGCCCCATCCTCAATGCAGCTGATCTGGTTCTTGTCCAGTTGCCTGTGGGAGAAAGACGGAGGGAGCATTGCTGGGGCAGCCCATGCAGAGAGCAACTGGTGGCTCCTGATGCCTCCTGCCACCAGACCTGACCCCAAACTCCCCCGTGCCACCCGTGCCCATCCCCGCCAGGACTCACAGGTTCTTGAGGTCGGTGGCCCCACGGAAAGCTTTCCTGGGGATGGCCTGGATGAAGTTCTCACTCAGGTCCCTGCAGAAGAAAGAGGCAGGAAGGAAAATGAGCAGTGCCTGCAAAAAAGCATGATGCCCTGTGGGACCAGGGCATCCGCAGGCAGGGGCATGCCCCGGCACTCAGTGATCCCTGAGGAGCTCTGGGAAACTATAATCTGGCTTCAGGTCCTTGGTTGCCCACCGCCCTGCTGTCCATCCCAAGGCGAGGCTTGCTCCATCCATGGTGGCTGCCAAGTGGCTGGGGCTCCTGGGGCACTGCTGTCCCCAGCTCTGACAAGCAGAGCAGCAGGGCACAGCTCTGGGAAAACACTCCGTACTTAAATACCCTGTGACTGCTGTAAGTACGGGTCCCTGCTGATTAACTGGTAATTATACTTAGTGGCTCCAGCAGGCATTCCCATGGCGCCTGCCCCGCACTTTAGAGGGCACAAATAATCAGGTCATTAATTACTTCATCACTACATGGCACTGTCCTTGTAATCACCCACTCTGCAGTGTCGGGGTGTGCCGGGCCAGCACGGGCTCTGTGTTTGCAGGGCTGGCAGCAGGTCAGATCCCCTGCCATGCCTGGGCTGGCTTTTAACAACTATGAATGCCAAAAATCCCACTGCAAAGTAGGGTCTGGGTGGACTGGCTCAGCTCACCCCATTCTCAGGGGGACCTGCCTATCATATTTGTGCCCCACAGCGCCTATGCTGCCATTCCCTCTCCCACCCCCAAGGCCAGGAGGTCCTCTGAGCTCAGCAGGTGCCTGCATTGCCTGCCCCCAGCCCCATGCCAGCACAGCCCCGCTCCAGCCGCTCACAGGGCAGGAGGCCAAGTCCCCAGCTCCCTCCTGGCACAGGGAAACTGAGGCATAGCATGGCATTTGTCCTATTCAGCAAGTCCATGGGTGAGCGGGGAGCAGGACCAGGGCATCCCACATGGATTCAGCTCCCCCCAGCATTACACAGGCCACAGAGACATGCCCCCATCCCAGCCCCAAGGGGTGGTTTGGGGTGTCCCTGGATGCCAGCATTTCACACTCAGTGCTCACCAGCTCTGCTTCAACATAACAAAGCCTGTTCACTACTGATGTCCCAGGGCAGTTGGGCTGGTTCAGGATGGATGCACAGCATCCACACTCCTCCCCATGCTCCCATTTCCTCCAGAAAATGGACTCAGTGTGGCCCACCATCTGCTTACAAAAGACCTGGAGGTCTCCAAATTGGGACTTCACCGCAGTCGAAAGCTTCACTGGCACAACAGGGAAAGATTGCCAGAGGGAAGCACCAGCATTGCTTGCACAGATGTATGTGGAGAAGAAAAATCCAAGGGCAGTGGGCTTGCCCAGCCTTCTGGTGAGGTGCCCAGCCACCAAGGAGCCGCCATAACGTGTCAGAGCAGTGCACCAGCCCCTGCCCCCTGCTCACTTCGTGCAGAGCAGGGGCTGGTGCATCACTCTGGCACCGTATGCAGGGAGCAGGGACTGGTGCTTCGCTCTGGGTTGATCCTGGGGGACCAAACCCGGCTGGCAAAATACCATTGCTGGGGCAGAAGAAGGGAGATGCCACCCCTGGAAGGGCCCGGGCTCCTGGGCGGGGTAAGTCCTGGCTCCCCTGCCAGCAGCCGGGCGCGCAGCAGGCGCAGTTTCACCGCTACCCGCGCGGCGGCGCTGCCAGGCTGCGCTGCCTGCCCTGCCTGCCCTGCCTGCCCTGCCTGCGCTGCCTGCGCTGCCTGCGCTGCCTGCCCTGCCTGCCCTGCCCGCCCTGCCCGCCCTGCCTGCGCTGCCTGCGCTGCCTGCGCTGCCTGCCCTGCCTGCCCTGCCTGCCCTGCCCGCCCTGCCCGCCCTGCCTGCCCTGCCTGCCCTGCCTGCCCTGCCTGCCCTGCCCGCCCTGCCCGCGCTGCCTGCCCTGCCTGCCCTGCCTGCCCTGCCCGCCCTGCCTGCCCTGCCTGCGCTGCCCGCCCTGCCTGCGCTGCCTGCGCTGCCTGCGCTGCCTGCGCTGCCTGCGCTGCCTGCCCTGCCTGCGCTGCCTGCCCTGCCTGCCCTGCCCGCCCTGCCTGCGCTGCCTGTGCTGCCTGCCCTGCCTGCGCTGCCTGCGCTGCCTGCCCTGCCTGCCCTGCCTGCGCTGCCCGCCCTGCCTGCGCTGCCTGCCCTGCCTGCCCTGCCTGCGCTGCCTGCCCTGCCTGCCCTGCCTGCCCTGCCTGCCCTGCCTGCGCTGCCTGCGCTGCCTGCCCTGCCTGCGCTGCCCGCCCTGCCTGCGCTGCCTGCGCTGCCTGCCCTGCCTGCGCTGCCTGCCCTGCCTGCCCTGCCTGCGCTGCCTGCGCTGCCTGCCCTGCCTGCCCTGCCTGCCCTGCCTGCGCTGCCTGCGCTGCCTGCGCTGCCTGCACTGCCTGCGCTGCCTGCGCTGCCTACGCTGCCCGCCCTGCCTGCCCTGCCTGCGCTGCCTGCCCTGCCTGCCCTGCCTGCGCTGCCTGCCCTGCCTGCGCTGCCTGCACTGCCTGCCCTGCCTGCCCTGCCTGCGCTGCCTGCCCTGCCTGCCCTGCCTGCCCTGCCTGCGCTGCCTGCCCTGCCTGCGCTGCCTGCGCTGCCTGCCCTGCCTGCGCTGCCTGCCCTGCCTGCGCTGCCTGCCCTGCCTGCCCTGCCTGCGCTGCCCGCCCTGCCTGCGCTGCCTGCCCTGCCTGCCCTGCCTGCGCTGCCCGCCCTGCCTGCCCTGCCCGCCCTGCCTGCGCTGCCTGCGCTGCCTGCCCTGCCTGCCCTGCCTGCCCTGCCTGCGCTGCCTGCGCTGCCTGCGCTGCCTGCCCTGCCTGCCCTGCCTGCCCTGCCCGCCCTGCCTGCGCTGCCTGCGCTGCCTGCGCTGCCTGCGCTGCCTGCCCTGCCTGCCCTGCCCGCCCTGCCTGCCCTGCCTGCCCTGCCTGCCCTGCCCGCCCTGCCCGCGCTGCCTGCCCTGCCTGCCCTGCCTGCCCTGCCCGCCCTGCCTGCCCTGCCTGCGCTGCCCGCCCTGCCTGCGCTGCCTGCGCTGCCTGCGCTGCCTGCGCTGCCTGCGCTGCCTGCCCTGCCTGCGCTGCCTGCCCTGCCTGCCCTGCCTGCCCTGCCCGCCCTGCCTGCGCTGCCTGTGCTGCCTGCCCTGCCTGCGCTGCCTGCGCTGCCTGCCCTGCCTGCCCTGCCTGCGCTGCCCGCCCTGCCTGCGCTGCCTGCCCTGCCTGCCCTGCCTGCGCTGCCTGCCCTGCCTGCCCTGCCTGCCCTGCCTGCCCTGCCTGCGCTGCCTGCGCTGCCTGCCCTGCCCGCCCTGCCTGCGCTGCCTGCGCTGCCTGCCCTGCCTGCGCTGCCCGCCCTGCCTGCGCTGCCTGCCCTGCCTGCCCTGCCTGCGCTGCCTGCGCTGCCTGCCCTGCCTGCCCTGCCTGCGCTGCCTGCCCTGCCTGCGCTGCCTGCGCTGCCTGCACTGCCTGCGCTGCCTGCGCTGCCTACGCTGCCCGCCCTGCCTGCCCTGCCTGCGCTGCCTGCCCTGCCTGCCCTGCCTGCGCTGCCTGCCCTGCCTGCGCTGCCTGCACTGCCTGCCCTGCCTGCCCTGCCTGCGCTGCCTGCCCTGCCTGCGCTGCCTGCGCTGCCTGCCCTGCCTGCGCTGCCTGCCCTGCCTGCCCTGCCTGCCCTGCCTGCGCTGCCTGCGCTGCCTGCCCTGCCTGCCCTGCCTGCCCTGCCTGCGCTGCCTGCGCTGCCTGCCCTGCCTGCCCTGCCTGCCCTGCCTGCGCTGCCTGCCCTGCCTGCCCTGCCTGCGCTGCCTGCCCTGCCTGCGCTGCCTGCGCTGCCTGCCCTGCCTGCCCTGCCTGCGCTGCCTGCGCTGCCTGCCCTGCCTGCCCTGCCTGCCCTGCCTGCGCTGCCTGCGCTGCCTGCGCTGCCTGCACTGCCTGCGCTGCCTGCGCTGCCTACGCTGCCCGCCCTGCCTGCCCTGCCTGCGCTGCCTGCCCTGCCTGCCCTGCCTGCGCTGCCTGCCCTGCCTGCGCTGCCTGCACTGCCTGCCCTGCCTGCCCTGCCTGCGCTGCCTGCCCTGCCTGCCCTGCCTGCGCTGCCTGCCCTGCCTGCGCTGCCTGCGCTGCCTGCCCTGCCTGCGCTGCCTGCCCTGCCTGCGCTGCCTGCCCTGCCTGCCCTGCCTGCGCTGCCCGCCCTGCCTGCGCTGCCTGCCCTGCCTGCCCTGCCTGCGCTGCCCGCCCTGCCTGCCCTGCCCGCCCTGCCTGCGCTGCCTGCGCTGCCTGCCCTGCCTGCGCTGCCTGCCCTGCCTGCGCTGCCTGCGCTGCCTGCCCTGCCTGCCCTGCCCGCCCTGCCCGCCCTGCCTGCCCTGCCTGCGCTGCCTGCGCTGCCTGCCCTGCCTGCGCTGCCTGCCCTGCCTGCCCTGCCTGCGCTGCCTGCGCTGCCCGCGCTGCCTGCCCTGCCCGCCCTGCCTGCGCTGCCTGCCCTGCCTGCGCTGCCTGCCCTGCCTGCGCTGCCTGCGCTGCCTGCGCTGCCTGCCCTGCCTGCGCTGCCTGCCCTGCCCGCCCTGCCTGCCCTGCCTGCGCTGCCTGCCCTGCCTGCCCTGCCCGCCCTGCCTGCCCTGCCTGCCCTGCCTGCCCTGCCCGCCCTGCCTGCCCTGCCTGCGCTGCCCGCCCTGCCCGCGCTGCCTGCCCTGCCCGCCCTGCCTGCGCTGCCTGCCCTGCCTGCGCTGCCTGCCCTGCCTGCCCTGCCCGCCCTGCCTGCACTGCCTGCACTGCCTGCGCTGCCTGCCCTGCCCGCCCTGCCTGCGCTGCCTGCCCTGCCCGCGCTGCCTGCGCTGCCTGCCCTGCCCACCCTGCCTGCGCTGCCTGCCCTGCCCGCGCTGCCCGCCCTGCCTGCGCTGCCTGCCCTGCCTGCGCTGCCCGCCCTGCCTGCGCTGCCTGCCCTGCCCGCGCTGCCTGCCCTGCCTGCGCTGCCTGCCCTGCCTGCGCTGCCTGCCCTGCCCGCCCTGCCTGCCCTGCCTGCGCTGCCTGCCCTGCCTGCGCTGCCTGCCCTGCCCGCCCTGCCCGCGCTGCCCGCGCTGCCTGCGCTGCCTGCCCTGCCCGCCCTGCCTGCGCTGCCTGCGCTGCCCGCGCTGCCTGCGCTGCCTGCCCTGCCTGCGCTGCCTGCGCTGCCTGCCCTGCCCGCCCTGCCCGCGCTGCCTGCCCTGCCTGCGCTGCCTGCCCTGCCCGCGCTGCCTGCCCTGCCTGCGCTGCCTGCCCTGCCCGCCCTGCCTGCGCTGCCTGTGCTGCCTGCCCTGCCTGCGCTGCCTGCGCTGCCTGCGCTGCCTGCCCTGCCTGCGCTGCCTGCCCTGCCTGCGCTGCCCGCCCTGCCTGCGCTGCCTGCCCTGCCTGCCCTGCCTGCGCTGCCCGCCCTGCCTGCGCTGCCTGCACTGCCTGCCCTGCCTGCGCTGCCTGCGCTGCCCGCCCTGCCTGCCCTGCCTGCACTGCCTGCCCTGCCTGCCCTGCCTGCCCTGCCCGCCCTGCCTCGTCCCGCCCAGGCTGCTCCAGCCCTTCCCAAGGCAGCAACCCCCAGCACCCCTTAGATGCAAACTCCTCCCCATCCTCTGCTGGGACCGCGATGAGCCCGGGGACCTCCAGGAATTGCAACGACCTTTCAGGAAAGCACAGCATCACCCCAAATCCCCTTTTCCCTTTGGGTCCTAGAAGATGGAATCCCCTAGAAAATCCTCTGGAAACCCCCAGAAGTTTCCCACTCTTCCTAGCAAATGCGTTCAATGCAACACATTCCCTCTTGGCAGCTGCCTGGCCTCCAACATTAAACCAGTTGCAGCAGGGCCAAGCACGGAGCAACCCCCTCGCAGCTCCGGCACTGTCTGCCCAGACAGCTCCTGCCTGCAGCTTGTTTGGTTCCCCCATGGAAACCTCGCTCGTGTTCCTCCGCGCACAGCACCCAGGAGTCCCAGTACACCCAGGGAGTAAACCCAAGCATCTGCCTGCAAGCTGCTCACTTGCAGCTCGCGAGGGAAACGCTCCTAGAAGGTTGCAGCTGACTCTGTGAGGCTTCTCCCCTTCACAGCTTTTTGTGACAGTCACCAATGAAGCGCTGCCATTGGGGGTACTGAAGCCAAGATGGACAGACGCTGGATGTGAGGGTTTCAGCAAGGCCCTGGCGCAGGGCTTACATTGCCGGCACGGTTACACAGCTGACGACACCAGGACAAACACATGCTTTGCCTGCGGGATCCTCGGGCCCCAGTGTTGGAACAAGGCATGGCCCCTTTCCTCCTGGTGTTTCATAGCTCCCAGCTATGTTTGCTTTACACTTTAGCACTGAAGAAACAGCAGATGGCACGGCTTCTCCTCACTCCGCTGCGCGGCTTGTGGCACCCTCGGTGGCTGTGCCGGTGCCACCTCACACCCTGCCAAATACAAGCACGTCGCTGCCATCTGGTGCAGAGTGCCAGCAGTGACCACAAACGCTGACATGTCCGACAGCCCCGCTGGGGACTGGCCAGCAGACAGGCACAGTCAGGGAAGGGGGAAAGAAAGACACCTCTGCCCATTGTCACAGCTGCCCTTTTTGCCTTTTCTGGTTTCACTTCCAGATATTTTCCTAAAGCTCAAGTTTAAAGCTCCTGGTCACTGAAATCCAGGGGATGCCCAAGGAGCCAGGCCATCCACAGCACCGCTATCCTTGCATCCCCATGCCACAGGGACCATGCAGCTGGACTTTCTCCCCGCACCACACAGAGGGCTCCAGTAGTCCCAGGGGCTGCAAAGGCGGAAGGATGAAGAGGGGGTGAGCAGGTGATGGGGGACACACAACCTCCGCCCTGGAGTGGTGGCGACAGCCAGATGCCTGCGCTCGGACAGACCTTGCGGGGAGGCTGTAGCACATGTGCATGCCCCAATGGAAAGCTCTCAGCAGCCTGTCTGCAAAGCAGGGCCCCCACTTGCTCCCTGGGAACCCACTGCATTTCTACCCCTTCCTGGTCCAACCCCATCCCAGACCCCTTCTGTCCCCAGGCTCACCTCCCACAAGGGTTTCTGACCCAGCAGATGCCTGTTCAGCAGCAGCAGCCAGCCCCGGCCCACAGCTCTGCCATGGGGAGAAGGAGGGAACCTGCTTTGCTTCCATGTCCCCCAAAAGCCTCATGACTAAGCTACATCCACACAATTACCCCTTGGCTGGGCAGCGTGGGAGATGGCAGTCATTAAGGACTGGGATTTTGGAGACTTCCCTCCCCAGATCTTGTGCCCCACCGCCCTGCCCCACTGTGTGCACAATGGCTGCCAGTGCCATACGTGTGACAGGTCAGGAGGTGCCCCTGGCACTGGCTCTCCTGGGAGCAGGCACCCCCCCACCGTTTGTCCCCAGGGAGCCTCGGCGAGGAGCCAGGCTCGGGGGCACAGCTCCCTCGGGGCTGGCAGGGGCTCTGTGGCGGGAGCCAACCCCCCAGTGCGCCGCCCTGCCCAGCACTTAGCGGGGTGCCCAAGCAAAACTGTTCGACATGGCTTCCCAGTGGGGAGCCCACTCAGGCAGACAAACCCCAGCAGCCTTAATCTCCCCGGCAAGAGCCCGGCGGGCCGGAGGGCGGGTGGGAGGGAGGGGGCCACAGCGGGGCTGCGGCGGCCGGGCAGGGAGGCCAGGGCTATTACCATGCTCTCATTCTTTCGGTTAATCCTGACTTCACACTTTAACCTGATTGAGCCTTGTTTGGCGAGCCGGCTCCTCGCATGCTGTGTGAGGGGATTAGGGCCGGACGCAGCAGGGAGGTAATTGCTTCCCAGCAGCGCTGGCCCTGCGTCCTCCGAGCCCCCCGTCGCCTGCCAAGAGCACTGGGGCGGCCTGGCAGCCCTCCGGCACGGCGCTCCCTCGCCAGGCAGCCCCGCTTGGCAGCGTCGGCCAGAGCTGGCTCAGCCGGCCGTGCGGAGGGCTGTCTTGCCCGGCGTCGGCAGACACCGGGGCACTTCTGTCCAGGTGAAAGTTGCAGCCCGTGTCACATCCCAGCCGTGCCAGCGAGGGCTGCGGAGGCACACCATGGCAGGTGAGCAGCTTTCCGCCCCAGCAGCACCCACATGCCCAGGACTGGCTGCCGGCTCCAGGCAGATGAAGTGCAGGGTGTTGGTCTCCTCTTTGTTTCCTCCCCATCTTCCACACTGGAAACTCATTAGCATCCAGTGGTCTCCCAGACCCTCTCCCCCTCAGTGGGGCAGATCAAAGGCATTAACCCTTCAGCTGCTGCCAGGCTGCTGCTCCCACGACAAAAATGCATAACAGGTCCTTGCTCACGGGCCAGGCACTTCCCACAGCAGCTCCGCTCCACCGGCACCGGGACCAGCTGCTCCAGGCACCAGCTCAGCCACAGAAATTGTCTACCAAGTCTCGAGCAGACAAGGCAGCTGCCCTTGCAACCAGAGCCACGCAGCTCTGGGCAGCACCAGCATTTTGGGCTGGAATAAGTGCTCCCTGGATCCCAGTCCTGCCTTGCTGGTGCTGTGCTGGAGGAGGTTGTGCCAGGGTGCAGCCAGCATGTCCCCAAGCCAAAGGGCCTGCCAGGGACTAACCAGCAAGGACCATGGTACCAGCAGCCATCAAGCAGCCCGGTGTCCCTCAGGTCACCCCACACATGATGTTTGTCCCAGCAGAGCCTGCCCAGGGCAGGGGCATGGGCAGAACCGGGCTGCCCCACCGGCACAGGTGCTCACACTACCACTCCACCACCTGACAGGTGACAAGGGTGAGCGTGAAGGCACAGAAAGACTCCTGCATTACACAAGATCACTAGACTAATCAGTGCTCGCATTAGCGGCCGACAGCCCAGAGTCCCCCCAGGGGTTTTACACCCCCATTTCTCACGCCAGGAGAGGAGTGGCTGCACTCAATGCTTGGGCTGGCATCTGCACCCAGAACCCCATGCTGGGGGAAACAAGCGTCACCCACGTGTCCCAGCCGCACAATCCATATGAGGTGATGGACGTGAGTCCCCAGTGCTGCAACGACCCAGCACCCAAGGACGGGTGTCCCAAAGGGGAGCTACTTGCCAGAGGCTGGGGGCAGCTGCCCCACTGCTGCATTAGCAGGGTGCCAGGGAAACAAGGCAGAGTTGTCCACCATGTCACTTTACCTGCCCAGGTCCCCAGCGCCGGCGTGAGCAGGGCCCTGCAGCCCCATCTCAGGTTCAGACTCCCATGGCATGCCCCCAGCATTATGTCAGGCTGCTTGATTTTTAATGGACTCCAGCAGCCCAGCTGCCAGCACTGCTCCATCCTGGCCGAGGGGGGCGAGACAGAGCTCCCACCACCTCCGTAACCTGCCTCACTCCACCAGCCCCAAAGCCACAGAGATCCTGCGCGCTGCCTGCTACCTGCTGCAACCCCAGTCCCCGGGGCTGACGGTGTTTCCTCAGGACAAGGTGGGATGGCAGAGCCTGATGCATGGGTGCAAACAAGCCAGGGTGCAGCATGGTGGGCTCAGCACGAGTCCCTGACACTTAGGAAAGAGATCACGGGGTCTCTGGAAATGGCACCTTGACAGGGACCAGAAAGGGAAACAGGAGGGGATGGAACAGGGTCCAAAGAAGCACGGCAAGGGGGAAAGGGAACATGATTTGCTGCTTTTCACAACACCAGAACAAGGCATGACCAGCATAAACACAAAGGCAGGTTTAAAATCACAGCTGAGGGTGACTCCTCCAAATTAGGTGTTGTTAGTCTGTGGGACGCCCAGCCACAGCCAGCTCAAAGGGAAAATGAATAGAAGAAAAGCAGAGAGATGCATCTGCAATGCTGTGTTGCAGGGAGGAACACCTGCAGGCAGATGCTCTGTAGGTGGCTTCTGCTGCCAGGAGACCAGCTGGGCACACCTCTGGTAGCCACCACGCTGCTCGGTGCAGGCTGCCAGGCACAGCCGATGGCTCAGCTGCCGCTCAGCCAGCAGGGACTGTCACCCAGCAGGAGTCACTTCTCCCGTCAGACTGTTTTAGTGGGAGGTGGAGATGTACAACCCTTCTGCTCCCCATTGGGGATGTCAACCTGGGGTCAGCCCGATGTCAGCACCCCCCGCCCAGCGAGGGGTGCCAGGGTCCCCACTCCAGTCTCTGCCTCCCACTCTTGTCCCTGAGCCTCCTGGGGCGGGGAACAGAGAGTTGGGGGGCGCTGCTTCTGTGGTCTTCAAGGGGGAACAGCTGGTTGCTGCGAGGGACATCCCAGGCTGGGTGGCACGGCACAGCCCTCCTCGCTGGCAGCCGGAGCGAGCACTTCGTCAGGCAGCCCCAGCCGCCAACAATTACGAGCTGAGTAAATCGATGGGATATAATTGGACTATTAAGAGCTCATTATCCTCCTGGCTCCGGGTGCTGCAGCCTACAGTGCACTGGGGGATACCGCAACCTGCAGCCACAGAAACTGCCTCCCAACCCAAAAGGCCTTAATGGGTACTCGGGACAAGGTGCACAGAGCAGGGATGGTACAGCCAGAGGGGACAAGGATGGTGGCAGGAACCTGTATGCAGCACAAGAGATACCTCTGTGGCACAGTGAAGCACTGTGCAAAGGTAGGGTGTCCCTACAGGGGCCCTAGAGATGAAGAGGTCCAGACACCCTTCTAGCCACCACAACAGCCTGAAAGCCACCGCTGGCCTCTCCTGCACTGTGCAGGGCTCATTGCTCCTGGGTGGCATGGGGAGTTTGGCTTTTATATCACTTTCATGCATGCCTCTACTCCAGCCCAGCTGGAAAGCGGGGCTCATGTCCCCACCTGCAAGTTGCAGGGTCCCCATGCCCTGAGTCGCACAGGCTGCCTGGCCCTGGGGGTCCCTTCTGTGTAAGGGCCATGTACTCATCATGTCCATCGCCTCTTTGCACACCACCCATGGCAGGGCTATGTGGGATGGTCCTCCTGAAGGGACCAGAATCCTCAGCACCTCTTGGCAGGCAGGATGACACAGTAGGTCATGTCCACCAAGGTCCAAGCAACCATAAATAATTAATTCTTTAGGAGAGCTGCCCCCACCCCCACCTGAGTTTGCTGCAGTAATATTCTTGTTATCTCAGCACCAGCTAAAGCGATGGATCAGAGCTCATGCTTGCCAGGCCCATATATCTAAGGGCAAAACAATCCTTTACTGGAGCAAGGCAACACACTGCTAGACATCATCATGTTGTGCTGAGTGTCTCAGACCACAGACCTCAGTGACACAAGCCCAATTACCAATTCTGCCTGTTCCACCACGTACACATGGCAAAGGTGAACGCTGCCAGACCAGGGAGCAATGCTTCACACCACTCCTCTGCCGGGACTGGCTTCCCAAAGTGCTGAGCTGACCCCAGGCTCTGGCCCTGGCCCCAGCCCCTTCTCTCCCAGGAGATGCAGATGCTTCCCAAAACATTAAAGCTGGAGAGGTTTGTTGCTTGGACAGCCAAGCAGACCATGTGTAAAATGCAACATATGCTCATGGCAACAGTTAGTGAGAAGAGTCCCAGCCCCAGCATGGTGGTGCTGATTTAGCAAAACATTTCAGGGCATGCATAAATCTCAGCGGCTTCAAAGGGTGCACTGCTGTTGACCCGTGCCATGATCCAGGCCTCTCTACTTACCAGAGCACCAGCAACAGACACCAGCTGGTACCACCCGGCTGTGCCACCACGGTGCCTGCATATGCTGAGGGGGGGCACCGGGGACGCCAAGGTGCATGGGTGCACACACCACAGATGACACAGGCAGCCCTGTGTTTGGGTATGGGGGAAGTTGGGGACATGCAATGTCTGTTGCGAGCGGGATGATCTGCACAGGGAAGGCATTCGCACAAGGTGGGCTTTGCTGAGCAGCTCTCTGCTCAGGGCAGCACCTGCGCGGTGGCTCTGGTCCAGCTCCAGCAAGGAGCGGCTCCCACGTGGGTCGTGTTGCAAAGCCAGAGCCATGGGACTCTCCCGTGGGAAGGGGGATGCAACTGGAACACGGGGAGCTGGCCAAGGAAAAGAGGGAAGGGTGGGAGGGAGGGGGAATAAAGCATCTGCCATCCACCCTGGAGCCTCTTCAGAGATTGAAACAAGTTAAAAGCAACAGCTTTTATGGAAACACAAGTGAAATAACAAGCCGCAAACCCTGCGTGGCTGTCACCGCCCCCTCCCCACACTGCCCCTTTGTTCCTGCAACCTCGTTATCTGCAGGAAGGGGAGCCAACGGGAAGCTAAGGCATCACCACCAGCTCCCCAGCATCCTGAAGCGCCTCACGAGAGCCACAGCACCCGCTGTGCCCACCGCCCCATGGTCTGGCAGAGGCCCGGACGGGCAGGGGTTGCCCTGCAGCACACACCTGGGAGCAGCAAACCTGCCGCTCTCTGCAAAGGGACCTGCTGTGTGGCTGATACATCTTCCCCAGCTCATGCTGACCGCTAGATGAGGGCACGTCCCCTCCAGTAAGTGTCTGGCTGGACACCGGCTATTAAACCACACCTGCCCAACTCACAGCCTCCATGTCCCACTGCCACCGAGAGCTGAGGCACCCAGCTGCACCCAGCCAGTGGCCCCATTGCGGCATGGCCTCCTGCTTCTCACCACCTCCAAGTCCCCTCCACCCTGGTGTTCAGCAAGCTTGCTCTCCTCCTTCCTTTCATGTTTTTGCTGCTGTCTCACCATCTAGCAGCAGGAAATCTCTACAAAACCCTCCACCAAAGCATGTTTTCTGTCCAGTACCCATGCTACCCTCTAGCTTGCACACCTACCTGCTTCACATTTGCATGTTCCCAACATGGTGCAAATCAAAGGCACAAAGCCCTTTTCCCCGGGGCTGCACAGCCTTGCCAGCCTCCCCTCAAACCCACCCTCAGCTCACCACCCCACTGCTCTCCTGCTGCAGAGAGCAACCACTGCCTGTGGCAGAGCATCATGCCTGTGGCAGAGCATCATGCCTGTGGCAGAGCATCATGCCTGTGCTCACGGACCTAACACATCCCAAAGGGCCTGGAAAATGAAGGAACCACAGCCCAGCAGCTCCAGAGCTCAGGGCAGATGGGTAGTGGTGGGGATTTGCTCCATCTCTACCTCTGGCAGACAGCAGCGTGCTGCAGCGAGACCCTCCCGCACAGCCCCATGGTGGTTAGGACAAGGTCAATCCCCCCTCACCCCACCACAACCCCATGCACAGAGGGCCCTGCTGGGTGACAGTGCTGTGCCGTGCCAGGCTCCAGCCCTGCATGCCGGGAAGCCTCGCACCCTCCAGCACACAGCATGTGCTCCCTGCCCAGCAGCTCACGCTCGAGAAGACACCCCAAACTCCATGCAGCAACACTAATCCAAGGTGTAAATGAAAAAGCAAACAGCTCTTCTAGCAATCCAGCCCTGAGCCCTGTGGGGAGCTGGCTGTGGCTCTTGTTGGCAGGCTCATCCCCTGGGTTTGCGGCACTGCTGAGCTCAGAGCTAATTGACTCCAGGCTCTGAGGCTTTTAATTGCTAATAAGTGTGAAGCCAGCCCTGCCGGCCCTCCTGGATTCCTCCGAGGTGTGAATGAGGCTGAGCCAAGCTGAAAATTGCCTCCAGCCTGTCCCAGATCTGGCACAGGCTAGTGAGCCAAGGAGCGATGCTCTGGATCTGCGACACTACTCCTCAGCTTTGCAGATCTTGGGATAGCAACTCTAAGCCCTGGTCCCAGCTTTGAGAAGGGCTAAAGCAAACTCCCTCTGGCCTGGAGGATGCTCTGAAACTGATGCTGAACCTTGCAAGACCCAGCTGGAGTTACTTGCCAAGATGCCCTGGCATGTCCTTCAGGCTCCTCACACTCAGCCCTAGCACTAAGACAGGCAAAAGTCTTGCCCCAGCAGCTGTTGCATCTCATAGCCTGGCTTCCTGGGAGCGACCACAGAGCCAGCGGTGGCATGCAAAGTGGGAGATGCATTGCAGGGTGAAAAGCATCAGCCCCCACTGGCAGCTAGGGTGGAGCCAGTGGGACATCTCAAATCCAGTCCAGCAGCTGGAAAAAGAGTTGTGATTTTACACAGGGCTGGGAGGAAACAGCCCTGATAGGAGAAGGGTCCTACGGGAAAGGAGGGTGGGAAATGGGGCAAAGCAAATGTGGGGCTGTGAGAGCACGTGAGCATGGGAACTGAGCGCAGGGGCGCACAGCAGGAAAAACCCAACAGGCAGATAAAGAGACCTATCCTGTATGGCACTCACACATTAAAGCCAGGATAAAAACTGCTGGCAGGGTAGCAAAGTCCTGCCACAAAGCTGGGCCCAAACTGGGGCTGCCCTTGCCCCAGGAATGTCACTCCTGAGAGGGTTTGGGAGTGCAGCACCCAGTCATGGCCTTGACACAGGGGACAGGGAGCTGCACCCCAGCCCACAGGTCTTCCCTCCATGGAGCAGCTCTTGGAAGAGCCCCTGGCACAAAACAACACCAAGAGTCTGGGGAAGCCTCTGCCTGCAGGCAGTTAGTACAGCTGCAGCCCCCACGGACATAAGACACTGCCACCCACAGACCTCGCCTGTGCTGGGGATCAACAGCTCCTCCCTGTTTTGGGGAGGCAGAAATGAGTTGCCAGAGGCACGTCTGGGTGCTCCTCCTGCCTTTCCTGGATCCACGCATGCATGGAGCCTTGGAGGAGCAGGGAGCCTGGCAGCAGCGCCCAACCGCAAGGCACAGAGCAGGGAGCCTGTGGGCACCTGAGGGTCTCGCACAGAGCTTCAGCCTCCGTATTAAAGCTCAAGGGATGGAGCAGCCCCACATGCCTTTGCAAGCTGTCCCAAGGTTAATTATCTTTGAGGTTAACGATGCACCTCCTGTCTCTGCTCCAAGCGCATCTCACTTCAGGTGGAGACACCAGCTCTGTGACCCCAAGAGCCCATGGGTGACTCTGCCCTGCAGATGTGCCTGAATAGCCAGGGGCTGTTACACACGTGTTCACACCTGCTGCCACAGCCGGACTGAGCTGGGAAGGGGAGGCTGTGCATTTCCCAGGAGGTAGCTACAGTCACAGGTGTTTTCATGAAGGTTGAGTACCTCACCGCCACCACACGTGCTACACCAGAGCACGCAGCTCCAGGGGTCCCTAAGAAAAAAACACATGCCAGAAGCAGACCACCTCTGCAACCCTCTCCCTAGCTACACTCCCATTTAATACTTAGTTCAAACCCAGATGGGATTGCAGTGGGGATTCAGGCTAAGAGGAGAGCCAGGGTGCATCCAGGGAAAGGGGACAGGACCCTGCACCCCAGCCGGCTCAGGGGGTCACTCCTCCCAGCTCCAATGGAGCTGCTGGCTGGGGCCGGGTCTGCTAGCGCTGCAGCCAGCCTCCAGCACAGCAGTCTGGGTGGCCTGAGGCTGCTGCTCGTGCTCTAGGACCCGGGGAGAGGAGCCGACGAGGCTGATTACCCCTGCCAGAGCAGGCCTGGTGGGTTTATTTTTAAGAGTTCTGATTGAAGCTGGTTTCCTGCTGACATTTACACTCCTTCATCATTATCGGCTCCCTGGCTTCCAACTGCCAAGATTAAAGGGGGATGAAATCTCCTGAACAGTGGGGTCCTGGCTGCAAACCCCGCAGAGGGGGAGACCCCCACGCTGACACAGCCAGATATCAGCCCTCTCAGAGGCAGGTGAGTGGCCAGGGAGCCCTATCTCACAGCAGGGCCATCGTGGGATGGGACCCCACCACGGAATGCAGTGGGAACCATCTCAGGGCAGCCCAGGGAGGAATACATGCAATCCAACACTGGCACGTGTGCAAGAACATGGCAGCATGGCCAGGATACAGGTGCAGCTTTGGGTGCTGGTGCCCCCAGGGACACCCATGCTCCTGGGAGTGCCCCAGCCGTGACCAGCTCCAGGTGTTCCTACCCTGAGCCATGGCTGCTGGCTTGGGACAGCAGAAGGGCGAGTGGCCAACCCCCAGACACATACATGTGCCCATTCCAGCACCCCTGAGCTCCCAGTGGTGGGCACAGGGCAGGGCTCGGACCTCTGCAAGGGGAGAGGCGAGCAGGAGCTGTGCAGCACTGCCTGACCCTCATCCTCCTTCCCACGCTGCCACAAACTTATTTTTAAGGCAGCAGTCCAACGTGGAGCCAGCAGAAGGGCTCCCAGCATGGCCAGAGCTAGGCACTCAGATCTTAAAACCTCTTTTTTCCCGAAGAAACAGTCAAATTCCAACACGTGCGGGCTAAAAATACATCCCAGTCTGCCAGGGACTCGGCCCGCTCTTGCATCTCTTGGATGATTCATATTTTGTCAGATCCCAGCTCAGTTGCAAGATTAAAAATACCAGGTTTGGGAGACAAGCACGTCACAGGCCCCAAGGTGTCAGAGCCCCACAGGAGGTGGCTGGAGACCCGACCGTGGTGGGACATGTCCTGTTCCAGCCAGGACAGCGGGCTGGGCATGGTCCCCACCACGGGAAATGGCTGTCCCTCACCCCACGGAGGGGGAAAGCCCGGCAGCAGCCCTGGATGGGTACACACTGCTCTGAGGCCAGACAACCGGCATCAACCCCACTGCATCCCAGAGCAGCTCCAAAATGGGGCGGATGCGTGCACGGGAGCTTGCCTCCAGCTTTTACTTAATTACCTTCACAGGTATAAAATTGCCCATAACTCATTAGACAGCCCCATTCCTGCCTAATACGCCGAAAGCTGCCTCCTAATTAAATATTATAGGGATTTAAAAGCATTTCTGACAACATATTAGATATGTAAAACACTGCAAATTAGCCAGCTTCCCCACTGAAATCCTCCCTGGGAACAATGCAGGGTCCTGGCTGGGCAGAAATATGGGACACCTTTTCAAGTAAATTAGGAGAAGGGCCCATTCTTCTGGCGAAGAGGTTTGGTTTTTTTCTGAGGGTTGGAGATTCCCGGAGCACAAAGAAGGCAGCCAGAAAGAAACTCTGCTAGTCCCGCCGCCCCCACGAGCCGTGTCAGCCCCCAGCAAAGGTAGTTGGGATGTAAGAGGGCTCCCAGTAAGTTAAGTAAACATTAATGCAAATTGTCAGTGAGCCTGGAGATGAGATCCCAGGCACTGCAGCCTGGAGGGTAGCAGGAGCTTCCTCAGATTATCAGCCCATCCACCCTCTGAGGGGGGAGCAGGAGCGGGGAGCTGCTCCGTGCCAGAAGAAAGGAGCTCCAATTTCCATCCAACTGCAGCAGATTTGATGCCTTGTGAAGGCGAGTTCACACGTGCCGTCTTGCTTCTGCCTCGCACAGGGGTGGGGCTGGATTCTCCCCGCACATATACAGCCCCAGCTCCAGCCAAGCACGCGAGCATCCTGCAGCAGCCTGGGATCCAGCACGGAATGAGCCATCCCCATTGCAACCCTCTAGCCCGAAAGCAGCTGGAGACAAAAAGGCTTGGGTTTTGTCTCATCCTCATGTGTCAGCTCTGAACGAGGCCAAAGCACTGCTGCCTTGCTTTGCACCTTCCACAGAAAGCTTCTGTGCCTCGATCCCCAACGCCAGCTCGGTGTGAGCCCAATTCAGTGCTGAGATGGAGCTGTGGGGACCATGGGATGGGGCACAGGAGGGCTGCAGCATCCCCCACTGTAACCTGCAGGCAGGAGCCCAGCCTGATGCAGCTCATATCTGCTCTGGTGCCAGGCTCTTCCCCTAAAAGCAAAGCAAAGAGCAGGCGGTTTGCAAGGGAAAAGGCCAAGAGCGAAAGCAGGGAACTCCATTGGTAATCGCCTGCAAATTTAACTCAGCTTGCAAGTGGGAGCCACAGTGCTGGGCTTTGAACAGGGCTGTTTCATGTGCCTGGTGCTCCTGCCGCTCTCCGCGTCCCCCATCAGACACCGGAGAGGGGATGATGCAGAGGGAGCGTTTGAAATTCACACTTCAAAGTTGATATCTGAGTGGCCTGGGCTGCACTTGCTGCACAACTGGAGGCAAGTCAGGGAGCGGAAGGGTGAGCAGGGAGATGAGGGCTCACGTTCCCAAACCCTTTAACGCTAGGATCTAGGATCAATCACTCGCTCAGGGATGCTCTGCCACAGCAGGAGCGAAGAGCCGTACTCAGCCTGTTCTTTGCTACAGCTCCCATGCTGCAGCTTGTACTCGGGGTAATGCTGCCTCATCCTAGAACCTCAGACCAGGGGCTCTCTGCACGCTGCCGCACTCACTGCCTGGGAGCATCTCCCGTTGCGCCCACGCACGCTGCGGCACACGTACTGCAACCCATCACTCACCACATCACATCCACACATCCACCAGTGCGCAGACACGCTGCACACATGCATGCTCTCTTAATCACTCCTTAATTCTCGCTTTCAAGCCTTTGCCCCAGTAGTGTTATTTTTTTATCCACCCTTACACTAGCACACCTGGAAAAGCAGCACCCTGGGGAGCAGCAGAGGTGGGGACACAGCCCCTCCAGGAGTCCACTGCAGTGTGCAATTAAAAATCAGTATCCAAGCCACTCAGGCCAGACAGAAACCGCAGCAGTGCCAATGCCAAGGAACAGCATGAGACATCCACCTTGCCCCGCAGTGCTCACAAGCACCCCACACCTCCACCTTCCCCAGGAGACCCAGCGAGGGAGCCACAGAGGCAGGCGGCTCATGGGAATCCTCCCAGCCCCATGGCCACTACTGGGAGCCACGAATGGGGCAGGAGGTGGGGAGTAGTGCTTCTCAGGTGGCCCCTGGCTGTGGCCCAGGATGCAGCAGGATGCACAGGGGCTGCTCTGCCTCCCAGGCATTCCTGCATCTTCAGAAATAACAGCACGTCCTGCATCCCTGGAGTCCAGGACACCAGATTCAGCCACATTTTGGGGAAAGCAACACCTGATGTAGGTGCACAGCAGGTCTGGGCAGCCTCTTCCTGGACAGGGTTGGTGCTGCCGGAGCATGACAGGGGACTCTGTGCAAGGGAGGGTGCCTCATCTCAGCTATGCTCCCCCCAGACCCTCACTGTCCCTGGTGTGAGTGCAGCACCCTGGTGTCCCGTCACCCAGCCAAGTGACACAGATGTGTAACCCCAGATTGGGCCAGGCTCCGCACACTAATGCCCTGGCTCTCCTGCTAATGCTCTCCTCACAAAACAGTGGGATTGAGGGTCTAAGTACATCAAAGCTGGGCTTTGAACCGGCTTGAAGAGGCACCCTGATTTTAATCGGACTGCCCATGCCACTGACAACAGGATCCCCGTGAGCCATCTGCACCCTCCCATGTGGCATCCCAGAGCCTGGCAAAGCGCAGTCAAAGCTCAGACCCACCAGAGAGCTGGTGGACCCGGTGGCTCCCTGGGACAGGCTCTCACCTCCATAGCTTAGGAAGTGGATGCACTGAGTTCAGTTCCCAGCCAAAGGACAGCCCTAAGTCAGGGAACAGACCGCGTTCCAGGGCTGCCGTCTGCTTTCCAGGGACTCAGCAGCCTCATCACCCTTTTTCCAGGGACAGATTAGGGCACAGGGACAGCATACATTGGTGGCCATAAAGCCAAGGACCTCTCCCTCCTCCAGCCCCTGCAGGCCTCTCAAGCCCCCCATCCCTGCCAGCTGAAAGGCTCTCCCAGGCTAAACCCCATCTGCTCACTGGAGCCACAGCATCTGCGGGGCCAAGCTATACCTGCCCCTTCCCCGCCAAGGCACCGCAGGGTGGGCAGCCGACCCGCAGAGCTGGGACATCCCCACTCACCTCGTGACCTGCAGGCAGCTGCCTGAGCGAGCATCCCCAGCTCGCAGGAGGCTGCAGGCAGCGTGGGGCTGGGGAAGTCGGGCAGCTGCCCACCTTCCCTGGGGAAGGCAGTGGGCAGCCAGGAGGGGACAGGCGCCAGCCAGACCCATGCAGAGAGAGAAGCCGCCATGCACAAAGGCAGCCCAGTGCCGGCTGCACGCTGCGAGGGGCCAGCATGGTCAGCTGGTGGATGGAGCCCAGCAGGAATGGGGTCCCACCTCCCATTTTGCCCCGAGAGAAGAGGGTTTGAAGCAGCACCCGCCCCACCAGGCTGCAACCAGCCTCTCCCCCTCATTATTTTTTCACTGCAAGAACTATCTTATACTTTATCAATAATTCACAGGTACAAACGATAACGTTCGCTGTCATGGTCCGGGAGCCACATGTTCCCCGTGAGGGGGAAGGGGCTGGTTGCCAATCGCTATTGTTAATGCCTGCGGAGTCGGGGTGGCGGGGGGGGGGGGGGGAAGATAAATATTTAACACTGTCTCCGAGCAAATGTCCATGACCGAGGGCTGAACATGGGTTTTACACGGAGCTGCTCCTGCCCTTGAGAGGGTCATTAGCATGTTAAAAGCCGTCAGAGCAGGGCTGATGGAAGGGCTCTGCCGGAGGGACCCCCCCAGCACTCTGCCCAGGGGCCAGTGGGGATGTGAGGACGCTTTTTGCTGCTGCGGGAACATAGTGATCTCCATCCTGCCCAAATTTCCCCTCTCCCGAGCACAAAGGCTGTGCTCCCCACCGCCCAGCGAGGAGCATCCCCAGCTCTGCCCACAACCACATCGGGGGGCATGGGGGATAGGGCACCTGGGGGTACCCCAGGGCTGGTGGGTGGCCGGGGCAGTTCATTGTGCTGAGGAATTACAAAGGGGACACAAAGAGCCACACACCGCATTTTGTGTGAGCTTCCTCTCCCGGGCACCCGCGCCTTTCTTTTGCTGTGTTGAGGGTGAGCTTTCTGTGTAAATCCCTGGGGCGCAGGGGGAGAATAGGTGTCTTTGTGAAAGAGGCTGGAAAAAAAGGAAAAAAAAAGAGAAGCAAAAGCACAAAACCCAGGCCCGGCAGTGGCAGGCTGCAAGGACAGGAGCACAAAGATTCCCAGAGCATGTAAAGACATTCCTACAACCCGGGGATCAGGGGTCGGCAGGCTGCAAGGGCACACGGGCATTTGCACACACCGCCCTGCTCGTGGGGGGCACCGATGGCTCCCTGCAACATCCCACCACTCTGCACACATTGCTCCCAAACGTGCAGACAGGGTGGGACTCTCCCAGAGCCATGTCCCCAGCTATAGCCAGCTTTTGCCTTCTCACTGTCCCAGGCACAATTTCAGGGACCAGCAGCCAGGAAAACCCCACAGCTGGACAACCTGGGAGCGCTCCGTTTGGCCTTGCTGTCACGGTCGCTGCTGGCATGTCTCTACAAAGGGATGGGAACAGCAGCGGAGCAGATCCTGCCCAGCACTGTGGAGGTGGGAGCACTGGAGGAAGAGCAGTTGTGATGGGCAAGGGAGCAGCATAGGGGAGAGACAACATCTTCAACCACAGCCGCAATTTGCCCTGTGAACTCTTGCAAAGCTCAGCCAACACCTAACCAGGCAAGGGACTTTGTAGCTCATAAAATTAAAGCAAAGCCATCTTTCCCTTTTACCGCACTAGTAAAATATGATCTGCCTAAGATGCTCAGACAGGACTGCAGCACAGGGGTCGGGAAGGCTGCAGCTGAGCATCCCCTGGGGAGAGCGTGGGAAGACCAGCACCAGAGGATCTCTCCCAGCCCAGCTGAGAGCAGCAGTAGCAGCCTGGGAGCCCCCCACAGCAGCCCCCGGCTGCAGCAGCCCTGTCCCCACCAGCAGATGTGCCCGCTCACACGTCCCCTTGCATCGTCCCAGATGGACAAGAGCCTCCACAGCCAGCTTTGCTCAACCAGCCTCACAGAGCAGGGATGCACAGGGGCTTTGCAAGCAATTAGGGTCCTGGCCTGGGATGGAGGTGCTGGGTTGATGTCCCCAGTGACCAGAGAGGGAGAGCGGATGGGATGCCACCCATCACCCAGAAGGGGACACTTTATCACTGGGATGCCTCCGTGCACCCGGCCCAGACACAGAGCCCTCCCTGGGATTCTTGCTCCAACCCTGTCCCTTCCCACTTTCACCATCAGGGAATAAGTATGCTCTCCTTTTCAACTTTCAATGACATCCAATCCATGTCTTCCCAGCTGAGTGTTCAATGGTTAACTGCTCTCTGTGGCTAAAAAGCCAAATTTATTTCTAATCTGCATTTGTCTGGTTTCATCCTCCAGCTATTGAATTATTTTTATACTTTTTCTCTTTTTCTTTTCTTTTTTCCACAGAATTAATGAGGTGCCTACAATCAGGCTTCTCCCCGTGCAGGTATGCAGAGATGGTGATAAAATCCCCTCCTAACCTCCTCTTGCATACACTAAATAGGCTGAGCTTTTTAATTCTTTTCACTGGAAGGCAGGTTTTCCAGACCTCCAATTATCCTGCATTTCCTCTCTGGCACTTTCTAATTTCCCAACATCTCTCTAACCTGTGCACCCCAAAGCAGCAACGATGCTCAGCAGAGGCCTCCCACTGCCCCCCAAAACAGCAACACCCCCCCAGCCCCTGGTACCCGGAACAGCTCTGCTCATCCATCACTCCCCAAGCTGCAGTGCTGGAAGCCCACATCCCAAAGCCGTGACGGCTGCTAAGTCGTTTTCAGTGTAACTGCGTCCCCAGATGCTGTTCCCCATCTTGTAGCTGTGACCTACATTATTTTTTTCCCCAGCTGCGTGACCTTGCATGAGGATATTTTCCAGTGCAGGTGTTTCAGGCAGAGCATCCCGCCAGACCGGTATCCCACTGACAGAACCAGCCCTGCTCCTTTCACCTATCGGTTCATGTTTCCTTCCAAACACGAAGCTCCATTCACGGTGCAGGTGGCTTTCTCCCCAGCTACATCACCTACACCACCCAGCTCACCGCACACCCTCGGCTGGTGCAGGGCTGAAGGTGGAGGCAAGAAGAGGCCAGGAGACTCAGAGGGAGGCTGGCAAAAGTCAGTATTGCCACTGAAGATCCCAGTACCACTGCAGCTCTGCAGAGATGGTGAACATCAGTTCATCATCATCAGAGCCCTTCTGCACCCTGCCAGAAATGTGACCACTGCAATTCTCCAAGGAAGTCTACTACTGAAGCACATTGTCAGAAACGCTACACTGATTTTTACAGAATATTAATGTTTTCATCACAATATACTCCAGGCAAGAGTAAAATGACTTGCCGAAGTCTCGGTATATCATGTCAGCACAGTCGCTACTTATCAACCCAATTTGTCAGCTCATCAAAAAAAATGATATCAGGTTTGTTTGACGAGAGCAATTTTCCATGTGGATTGGCATTAATTATCCTTTAATTCCTCCCTGATTGCCGCCCGTATCATTATTGTAGCGGGTATCGGTGTCAAGCCGGAGGCAGAGCAGCTGGCTGCTGCCCGGGTGGAGGCGTCGCGGGATGCTCTATCATCGTTTGCCATGCCTCGGCCCAACCAGTGCTGCGGGGGTTAATGACATCACTCGCTGTCACTCTCGAGGTAGCAAAGTGACTGATGCATGGCAAGTGTCGCACCCCTCCCCGAACAGCCCGTGTCCTGGCCAGGGGCAGTTGCTAAGAGACAAGAGTGAGATGGAGGGAGTAAAGAAGGATGGGGAAGAGGGAAGATACGCTTTGCTGGACCCTGCTGAGGCCAGATCCTGCCCTGGGAAGCAGCGGACTTGCAAAGGCTCCTGGCATCAACGTGGGTCCCACGCTTTGTAGAGCAACTGCTGGGCCACAGAACCATGTACATGGCAGAAGGAGGATGGGAGGAGCCCAGCCGAGAGGGGCAGGCAGCAGGAGCTGGCAGTGCCGGGCTCACACCACAGGCACTGCACGCACGAGCTGCTGGTGGGCCAGCCATGAGTCCTTTCCAGCTGCATGCCTTCAACTCCCCAAAGCACAGAAGCGCACCCGAGTGCAGACGCAGTGATAGGCAGCTCTGGCAGCACACCAGCCATACCCCCAGCCCACTGCAGCCAGGGCCCGGCACAGTCGGCCCCCCAGCTCATCACCTATGTGGCTTTGCCTGTCCCCCCCATGCCAGGGCACCTCCTGCCCCAAGGAGTGGGCTCAGACCACGGTGGGGACCTCACGCTACCTGGGCAAAGAGCCAGGCTTGTACAACCACCCCTGCCAGGGATGGACACCTACCTGCCCCAGGAGCCCCTTTCCTCAGGCAAGAGGCAGCCCTGGCCACAGGCATGGGCTGGGGTGGCCCCCAGAGAAGCCAATATTTGCTTTCTCTCTGGTTAACCCTTAACCCCGGGGCTGAGGAATGCGAGGTCACCACCTGCACAGCTCCCTGAGGAGGCAGTGTGTGCAGAGGGATGCAGGGATGTCCCCTTTCAGCCACACTATTTATTTTCTCAGTATTTGTGGAAGGAAACGAGAGCCAGGGGGGAACGTGGGGCCAAGGGTGGGCCGCGAGGGCTGGCAGATGGAGTGTTGGCTGAGGGTCAGTAGGTGAGGGAGACCAGCCAGTGCTTCCCAACCGCCCTGCGTGCGCTCCTGCCACCCTGCCTGACCCTCCACCTTCTGCTACAGCCTTCTGGATCCGGAGCGCTGCCATGGGTCTCTCCTCCTGTGCCTTGCCTCATCCCCCGGCTCAGCAATCTGCTTGGATGCAGCCAGACACACTGGAGCAAACCACTGCCTTCATAAAAAGCCACTGCAGGGTGAGTGGCCTTGTTCCTGCGGAGAATGGGGCTTTTCCAGCTTTCAGTAGCAAAAGGTACCACTCAGTGCTCACTCCCGTTAAACCTGATGGCCTCTTCTGCAGCCTGTTCCTCTAAGAAGCTTAAATCCCCCACAAAATGATGAGCCGTTCTACAGCACAAGTGATATTCCCAGCAGCTGGCTGGCTTGCAGCTTATGTCCCGCTCCTGCTCTCAGCCATTAATAAAATTCAAAAGCAATGACCCTGCCCGCAACCCTCCAGTCCTGCCAGTGACACCGCTCCCTAGCAGCCCTTTGCTCCTGCATGCTCCATCTTGCTTGGAACTGACATGCTTCCAACTACGCGCTGCCACCAGACAGGCTGCGAACATGCAGCCCTGGCACCACATACCGTGTCTGGAGGAGAAATCTGTCCATCAGTGGGAGGCACAGCCCTTGGAGAGCTGGGGAGGGCTGTCACCGTGTCTCTAGTCCCTACAGGTCTGGGAAATGCAACTGGCAGGGCCATGCAGGCTCCTGTCTCGGCTCCTCAGTTTTCCATCCATAAATAAGAAAAATAATGCTGATGTCTGCAGCGGTGGGGACATCAGACTGAGCGAGTGCCCCGAGGTACCCTAGAGCCCAGGGGGAGGGCATCAGAGACTAAATAGTATTATTCCCTGCTTTGCATCCAAGACTGCTGAGCAGAAACTGCCACTCCAGTGGTGCTGCTGTGGCAGGCTGTTTTGCAATGTCAGCTAACGACGGAGCTGAGGCACCTTCGAAAGCCAGACTTGCACGCAGTGGTTGTCCCCAGAGCCTGCAGCGGCGGGAGCAGAGCCTGCTGCACCCCATGCTCCGGGCCAGCCAGGGAAGGTGCCTCCTGCAGTGCACCCGCCTGCTCACCTCAGGCATGGCCGGGCGGCACAGAAGCAGCCAGCACCCCGGGGAGCCTCAGGGCACTCCGGTCCCACAGGCACATGCTTGAAGCAGCCACCATGCTGTGGGAGAGCCAGGCAGCCGCCTGCTATAGCATCCCAGCTCCCAGCCCCAAGTTCCTTGCCTGGTGGCCCCTGGCTGGTGTTAGGGTTGCGGGGGTGTTCCCCGGTCCAGGATGCCCATCTGGAGCCCATTAGGCACCTTTAATCCCCCTCATCCATTCTGGTGCTGTCTGAGCTCCCCCCTACCAACACACACAAACGCTGCCATTCAAGCAGTTAATTTAAACAAATTCTGCCCAGCCGCCACGTCGAGAAGTGATGAAAAAGCCAAACGAAGCAGCTCAAAGCCAAGGGGGGAGTAAAAAGAAAAAAAGAAAGAAAAGAAAGAAAACCACTCAGCACGGCAGGGCTGATACCCAGAAAGACCAGCTGCATCCTCCCATCCCAGCCAGCCCCAGTCCTCCCCTCTCGCAGGCAATCAGATACCATGCGGGCTGTGTAATTGGATGGCAAAGGATAGAGAGAGACATCTTAAAGCTTGGGTCTAATCTCATTAACACCCGGCTGTGGGGATGCTGTGAAATCGTAGGATGCAGGAATGAGCAACACGCTGTGCCCGTGGGGAAGAGAATAAGTGAGCCAGAGCGGGACAGCAACGCCTGGAGGTGGAAATGCCTCCGGTTGGACAGCAAAAGCTGGAAACACCACCAAGTCCTGGGAATGCAGCCAGCTCCCCTGCTTGCTCCTTGCTTGCTTGTTCCCGTTTGCCCCACGAGCACACATCCCTCCCCCACTACGCTGTCCCAGCTTCATCCTTATGATGAGTAATTAATAGCACCGGCAGCAATTGCTGGGCAGTAACAGCCTGGCTGTGCAGTGGAGAGGAGCTGCAATGGAGCACCCCTGGGGTGAAACCCTGATGCCAGGTACCTGCACCCTGACCCTACACCCCGTGCTATGCGCGCACCAGCACGGCGTGCACTGATTTTGTATTTCCACCATGCTTGCCCGGCAAAACACGCGGCAAGCCCCCAGGCAAACATCCCAAAAGTGTCCCATGATGGGGTCGACCCCCAACCCGCATCCCCAGGCTCCCGTTGCCGAGGTGACCTGCAAGCCCGCGTCGCGTAGCAACGGGACAACGACAGCCCCTGGGAAAAGGCATCCCAGCCCAGGGGTAAAGCGGGGGTGGGGGGGATGAGGCGCCCACCCACCTGTGGGGTTCGGAGCCGGACAAAAGCCCCTTTGAGCACCGTACTGGGGATGGGAAGGCGGGGGGATGCAGGGCCAGGACTCCTGGGTCCTCTTCCCAGTTCTGCCATGGGAGGAGTCTGAGGATGGAGGGCTTCCCAGCTCCAGGGTGAAAGGCACTTTATGGGAGCTTTTCCTATGCTTTCTACATTTCATACTCTGTCTGTGCAACAGGGCTAATGCCCCTCACTCCTCCTCCGTAAGATCCCAAAATTATAATTTCCCAAACACTCAAGAGGTTGGTCAAGCCCTTCCCACCTGCACCTCCCAGAGAAACCTCTCTCCTTCAGCCCCAGGGCCTGGAAAATGTGAGCAACTGTATATCTCTCCAAGCAGCTCTGTCCGAAACGCCATCCCCCACTGGAGTGGTGGTGAGGGCCAGACAGGGAAAAGGGGGGTTGAGGAAACCATTTTAAACCATCCCTGCAGTTTTCTGCCTCACAGTTTACAGAAAACAAGACAGCGAGATGTCTGGTTGCCAACAGCTCCCTTGGGAGCAGTAAAAATTAATCCAGCTTTTCCTGTCCTGAAGGAAAATATAAACACAAATGGGGACCGAAGCCTCTGGGGACAAAACGGGGTGCAAGAACCATGGAGGGGCTGGGGGAGGCAGCCGGTAAGACCCCCTCATCCATATGCTGCTTAGCTCTGGCAGGGCAGTGGGGGTCCCAACCACAGACGTCTGCGCCTTGCTAGTTAAGTGAGGATAAGCCTGGGATGATAATTAATTTAACACAGATGAGAATCTGGGAAATTATTCCCTCCCCAAATCCACCCCAACACGCTGCCGGCCAGGTTTCTTTGTGCAGGCAGCTGCCCTGTGCTTGTGTCCGGATGTCGACTGGCACGCACAGGGACACGGGCTCTCCAAACCAGCATGCTCCCAGCCCATCCCAGCGGGCTGGGCACAGCTTCCCCTTGGCAACACCTACAAGCCTGCCACACCAGGAAACCCCCTGGGTGTGAGAAGGGACATCCTCCCCAATCACACTCATCTGTTTGGTCTTTACGGCACTTTAGCATGAGAAAAATGTGGGTAAAGAATCCTGGTGCCCCACGCAGCCTGCTTGGGCAAGAAGCCAGTGCTGGTGCCCAGCGAGCCAAGCTGCTGGTGTCAGGGCTGCAGGCTGCATGCTCCGGCACTGACGCTGATGGCATCACGGGCCCCTCCGGAGCAGCAGAGAAGGGACACAGCACAGGGACCCTTATAGGCAGCTGTCGGAAGCAGTGCTGGAAACTGCTGACAGCTTGTTTTCATGGCAGTCCCAGCAGGAGAGACAAAGGGGTCCGGCACCCACCCGCGGGAGAATCAACCAGGCAAATGCAGGTTAATTATCTGGTTCTGCACATTAACACGTCTGTGGGATACATATGCAGGGTATGAAGTTATAGCTTACCCTAAAATCACCACATAAAACTTTTTTCTTCCACATCCTGGAGGAATTTGACATCCTGGAAGTCAAATTACCAAAGGCTAATTCTGCTCACGATTTTTTAAAATTACTTTGAACCTTTCTACTGTCTGAGCTGTGAAAACAGGAGGAAGGAAATGCTTTTATTCTGCTCCCAAAATGTACAGACAAAGGGACCAGCTCCTCCAAGTGCTCATTTAACTCTTTCAGGGGACCAAGGGTGGCTGAGGGGTGAATGGGGCACAAGGCAGGCAATGAGCTGCAAGGCGGGTAGGGAATAAATAATTCCCATGTGTTTTAAGAGCTGTGTAATTAGCACTGCTGCCCAGCATTAAGAAGACTTGATTTTCCATCATTTTCTCCTGTAGGTTGCAAACTCTCGTTTGCCAGCATGGTAGGAATCACCAGAGAGGTGGTCTGGGATGACCCACATGGGGCGATGGCACGTGGAAGGGGCACTTTGCCAAAAGGGGTAGGGGGCTGGAAGCTGTACCTCACTACAGACCCAGACCCCTTTGCTTTAACAACGTTAAGAAAGCCAAATCCAAGCCCGCACCCAAAGCAAGACCGAGGGTGCGCCCGGTGGAGTCAGTGTCTTGAGGAGGGAGCCTTGGGAGCGGGGCTCAACCTGACGCATTGCCAGGGAAACCCTGGAAGCAGCTCAAGACCCAGAAAGCCAGAGCCAGCCATGGGTCAGGAGCACAACAGGGTGCGTGGAGGGAGGGGGCAGATTATCTCCAGGCAGCCGGCTGGCAATGCCCGCTCCTGGAAGCCCCGGCTTGCCGGCAGGATAATGTAGCGGAACAGAGATGGGGGCCGGGGCACCCCCATGCAGGGTCTGCACCACCTCCCTGGTGGGAGGGCGCCAAGGCTGGTGGGAAGCAAAGGGGGAGGCTGCTCAGCAGCAGGTCAGGGCACAGCCGTGACCTTCACTCTGGCACTCCTGTGCCCCTGCACACCATGAATCAGGTCCCAGAAAGCTTATGGAAGTGCTTAAATATAAAAAGGTCTTAAACAATTGTTTAATTCGTGAGGCTTTGAGGCTTGGCTGTTCTCAGGATCCTCCAGGGAGTCTTTTTGGGCCCCCCCCCAAAAAAAAGCTGAGGTCTGTGACACGTTAACGATGGAGGAAGGGGAGAGCAAGCAGGCAGCGAGCAGCACAACACCCCGCACAAAAACACAGAGATACTCTGACTGTGCCCATAAAGGCGCTGTCCCCATGAGGACAGCAGCATGAGGGCATGCTCTGCCAGCCATGGACCACAAACCTGCCTTGGCTTGGCCCTACTGCAGCCCCCCAAGCCCTCCCCGAGGCTGGGAGTGCCAGCCCCAGCCCCTCGCCGCCTGCCAGCCTGCCGGGGAGAGGGCTGGCTGCCCGCCCGCCTGGCAGCATCTTTTCCTAGGTAACCTCCCCACCTATTAGTGGCACATTTGTTTCCCTGCGTCTCCTTAGAGCTGTCACGAGCCACACTGACTCTTTGTTCTCGGGGGCTGCAGCGAGGCCTCCCTTCCCCCTCCCCATCCCCCCAGCTGGTGGTGGTGGTGGTGGGGGGTGTCTTGCAGCATAAAGACCCCGCAGCAGCCCCCAGCCAGTGGTGTAAACATTCTCCCCCTCCTGATTGGTATTCGGGGGGACGCATCCCAGCCTGGTGCCCCCAGCCCCACTCTGTCCCCAACAGAAGGGGCTTTGTCACGGAGTGCAAGGGGGTAGGGCACCCGGAGTCGAAACGTGGGCATGGTGACAGCGGGGACACTTGGCCCTCGCCTGATGAGGGGAGGAGGATGCTGCTAGAGGGGGCAGCTGGCACAGAAACAGGGGATGGATGCTGGGGAAGGGGAGGTTTGCTCCAGGGGGGCTGCTCTCTGCTCCCGACCTTGGCACCTTGCTCTTGGACCGCAGACCTCCGTGCAGAGACACCAAGAAGCAGCACGTACACATCTATGCAAAGAGCAAAGCAGCAAAGGAGCACGCACCCGGGGAGCCGAAGCGACCATGCTCCAGCATGGAAAGATGAAAACACAACGCTGTGCCCATAGGCTCCTTCCCACACAGCAGCTGCAGGTACCAGGTGCGCACCGACCTCGCTGGCTGCAGAACGAACACAAAACCTCACTGGAGGTAGCGAACATCAGCCAAAGCCCCAACAGGAGCGGCCATGGGAAGACGGGGCAGCTGTCTGGCACAGGAGAGCCGGCATGCAGCCAGAGCCAGCCCACCACTGCAGCACGATTTCCAGGGAACCAACGCACAGGCAGGCACTAAAAATCCTCTGCCAGATCGAAACTAGGGTTCAGGCAGGTGAGTCCCCCCGGCTGCGAGGGGAGCAGAGCTGCGGCACCCACATCCCCTGGTGAGCATCACCCCCGCACCTCCCATCTGGCGCCGGCACAGCCACCGCTGCGGAGGTGCAGGATCACTCCTCTACCCAGCCACCACCAAGCACGCAGTTTTTGTACCGACGTTTCTCCATCTCCTCTCCCTTTCCTATCTGGGGGTTTTCCCGGTGCAGTGCCAAGAGGAACGGTCACTGGTACAGTCTCGCAGGCAACACCTCCCACGCACAGCCGGCCCCATCCGAGCGGGGCCTGTTTTGTTATTCTTTTCTCCGACAGCTCCTTTTTCACTTGTCACCCTGTTTTGCTACTACTCAGCTCACAGCTTCCTCCCGCATGGATGTGGTCCTCTCCTTGAAGGACGTCATTTGCATTTTCTCATGTTATTTAGCACTGCTCCGTTCTCCTCTGCCTGCTTTTCTAAAGGCAAATTAGGGTTGGTTTGGCCAGATGCAGGGATGGTGCGAGGAACCTGCCCCAGAGCTCACTGGAACGTAACCTCTCCTGCCTGGGCAGCACACCCAGCTGCAGTGCTCTGCAACTCAGCTCAAAACTCCCTCATCACCCAGATCTTTAAATACCCCTGGTCCAGAGGGGTTTGGATCAGCGCCAGTGTCTGTCTCGACATTACTACTCCTCTGCAGGCTCCGGCCACAGGAGGAGAGTCTCATAAGAGAGTGACAATCCCCACAGCTCTTACAGCATTTCACATGTCACCAGCTCAGAAAGCCACTGGTCCTGATTGAGATGTTAACGCTCTTTCCAGGGAGCCCCTGCCCTTACAGATGGGAGGGCAGCACCGACGGCCCTTCCCCCTGGGCTTGGCTGCCAGCTCAGACACCGCACCGTCTCCTCCACCATTTTTGCTGGCATGGGTCCGACAGGAACCAACAGGCCACAGCCCGTGTCCTAGATCTTCCTCCTTATGGAGACAAGACCTTTTTCACCCACTCTCTGTTCACCCTCTCTCAGCTCCTACTCTGCTGAGCGTGGAGCGGCTGCTGCAGCTTTCAGTGAGGGAAACCTCTGGGCAGCTGCTCCCGGGGGGTACATCCAGCCCAGATTGCTCCTCCCCTGTGTGAGCATCTCCCCAGAGCTCCCCGTGGCTGAGCACCCACTGATCCTCTCTTCCCTCACACCAGCTCAGCTTCCCTTGGAGAAAACTGTTTATTTATAGCCATCCTGGCTGCCTTTAGCACATTTCGACAGCCCACGTCTTTGCCTCCCTGACGATGTGCCAGCAGTGTTTCTGTTCTCACCCTGCTGCTATGGCCATCCCAGCCTCCTCATATCCCCCACCCAGGACCCCCAAAGGGGCTTAGAAACAACTTCAGGAGGAGGTTAAAACCTTCCCTCCATCAGGGGGGAGGTGGGAAGAGAAGGGAGTCAGGGCTACAAAACTCCTCTCCCATCCTTCCCCCATCCCTCCCAAGGGAGCAGAGAGAAACTCAAGGGCTTTGGTCCCCCCTCCCAAGGGAATCCAAGGGCGGGGGCCCTGCTGGCTCAGGATTGATGCTGAAGTGAGGTCTGCTGGCACCAGTGCTGAGCCAAGATGTGCATGGCTGTGGGACACCGGGGACCCACACTGGGCAGTGCAATATCAGAGGTCACCTTCTTGCATGGGTAATTTTCCTCGATGGAGAGAAAGATCCATTTTTTATCAGCTCTCCACCTCGCAGGAGACCTGCTCTTCCCCAGCAAGCTGGGGGGGGGACACTGACTCCCCCACACCCACGACGCTTTGTTCTTCCATCCAGTGCTGACAGTTTAATTAAACCCAGTTTGAGATGGGGCCGCTGGGGTCAGGTGCTCTCCAGTGAAACCTCAGATCAGCACCATTTCCAGCCACCAGGACTGCTTAATGAGTTATCTGCTCGTTACAGTGGATATAAATAAGGGAGGCCATGCGGAGAGTCCTCCTGCCTCCCAGCCCCGCTGCCGAGGTGCTGGCACAGCCCCTCTGCCCCACCATCTCAGACCAAGACAGGCTCTGGGCAGGCGTCAGCTCAATAATCCCAAACACCAAGGGGAGAACATTCCTCTCCAGGCGTCTCACCTCCCCGTGCCCTCATTTGAGATTTGCTTTCCACTGGCCCTTTCCTGCCATTCCCCAGTTTATTTAAGCCCCGACGGATCAGGTTTAACTCAAACCCATTCCATTATCCCAATGAACAAATGCTCTTTATAGCCCAGCTCCAAGTAACTAATTGCAGCTCAAGCCAGGCTGGGAGACCACAGAGCACAACTGACGTAGATTAGGCTTTGACTCAGACTCGGGAGGAGGACAAACAGCT
Source organism: Phalacrocorax carbo (assembly GCF_963921805.1). Classification (NCBI taxonomy): domain Eukaryota; kingdom Metazoa; phylum Chordata; class Aves; order Suliformes; family Phalacrocoracidae; genus Phalacrocorax; species Phalacrocorax carbo. The sequence continues at coordinate 7,517,914 of NC_087524.1, read as the reverse complement.
CTTCATCCCGACCCGAGCCCAAGGTCCTCCTCTCTGTGCTTGTGAGATATTTCCATGAGGCTTGAGGTACAGTGGAAAACTGCTCTATGGGTATCACATACCTCACAGTCAACACACTTGCCTTAACCTGCTGCTGTGTTACTGATATGTTGCTGAAGATGCACCAAGGCTAAGGCTAGAAGAGGCTGGACCATCCAGCCCAGCACCCAGGTACCCTTAGAAAGCAACCCCCACTGGTTCCTGCATCCAGCATCCACCCCTGGCTATCTGCTTCAGCTGCCACCCACCTGGCAGACCTGGCAGCCTCATTTCCCAGCTAAACAGATCTCAGCCCAACTAATTCAGCCTATTTCTGCTAATTCAAGACCTCCTAGTATCAAGGTGCGAGGACATAAGGACCTAGCAGGTACCCTGGGAGCTTGAGGAGCATGCTGTGTGTAGCCACAGCAGGCAGGGCATGGGAAAGCCTGCACAGGCACTGCTTGCTGGAAATGGTCTGGAGACCAGGATGTGCAAAAGCATGGTGCCAGCAAGAGCCCTCTCTTCCCACCCCATCCTGACCAGCACGGATCCCAGCCTGCCTCCAGGGCAGGGAGGGGGCACCGAGCCACAGGGTTACCCCAGATCCATTTCAGCAGCTAAATAAGCCTGGCAGAGAGGCTCTGATTTCAGTTCAACAGAAGCTGATTTCAATTTAGCTTAAACCTGCTCCCCACCAACCCATATTCCTGTAGCCTGAGCCAGGTTTGCAGCAATTTAAGAGCATCCTTATGACCTCCCACCCTGGCCAGACTAGCAACGGTGCAGATCCCACCTCCTGCTAAGCCAGCATGACAGTGTGTCTAGACAAGCTCTGCCCTGGGCACCCTGTGCTCTGCTGTCCCCCCCAACCCCCCCAAACCATCCTGGGACATCTCAGCAATGGGCAGCTGCAAGGAGAGGAAACAGCAGGTCCTCCGGCGCACGGGGCTTTGCTGCCCAAACGCAGCACCCGAGGCTTTTCCAGGGCAGCAGCTCCTGATGTGCTCCTCGGGCAGACCCTAGCACTGCACCCCTGCCCTCACTAATGCAGGCAGCGCGTGGGTAACATGCTGCAGAGAGAGACAGCAGGTGGCTCAGTGCATCCCGCTCCCCGATCCTGCAGCATGTCACAGGGACCCTCTGCTCCAAGCATGCATCAAAGCTCCCCAAGACATGCCACTGCCTATAGCTGAGGGGCTGCAAAAATCTGAGCCCACTCACAAAACCCCATATTGCACAAGAAAATCTCCGGGTGCTGGTGTCCAGGCAGCGGTTGTCACAGCAGAGCTGGTCAGAAAACAGCTTCAAGGCAGGGCGAGCAGGAAGAAGTTTGAAACAGTTAAGCAACAGGCAGAAGCTGAAATGCACCTGTACATGACGTGACTGCAAGGAGCATCTGTCTTGCACACCCCTCCTCACTTGTGGCAGCGTGTACAGCCCCGTGCACATTGTTCAAGGGCACGTACAGCCCCGTGGCACGGCCCCGGCTCCTCGTGAGCCCAGGAGCCGTGGCCGGGCACACTGCACAGCCTGCCTGGGAGCCTGTCCTTCTGCATCTCCCCAGTGAATCGTTGGGGTTTGCTTTTTGAAAGAGCCTGGTATTAAAATCTAGGGAATATTAAAAAGGAAACATTAATGTCTGTAAAATAATTATCTCAACCATGTTTTTGTTATGCAATGGGTGACTGGAGGAGGATGGGCCCTTGCTGGCACCACGATACAGCACAGCTGAGCTCAACAAATGCCATTTGATAATTAATTGAACGCCTGTGCTATCAGCTGCCATTACCTAGGCCCATCTTTGGCACAGGTCCACCGTTTCACACATCCCACGCTGGCAACCCACACAGCGTTTTAACCCTTCATTACACCGCCTCCGGCTGGACTCCAGGACCGACTCCCTGGCACTGGCGGAAGACACTGGCATCACCGCTGAGCAAAACGGCTCAGCCGCAGCCTGCCTGCATGGGCAGGGCTGCCTGGCCCCAGAGATGGCCGTGCCTCCCCTGGCAATGTCTCAGCCCATTCAGTTGTTTCATCCACTCCTACCCTGCCCCAGCAGGGACCTGGCATCTTCATTTCACAGCTGAGAAATGGAGATACAAGGTGCAGTAAACAGAGAGCTCGTGTCCTGGCCACAACAACCCTGCTCCTACACATGGCAAATCAGCCACAGGGCGCAAGCATCTTCTCTGAGAGACGGGGAGCACCCAGCCCCAGTTTGGCACACACCCTCTCCTCCTCACAGCCCCCTTCCCAATGTTTGTGGTGCCTGACATAGCTGAAAGCCAGTAAATGCTTTGTTAAGAGGATTTCCTGCAGTTTGAACAATGCTGGCACTGCCAACGGCACCACTGCCCAAGCAAAGCAGCCCCAGGCAAGGGAAAGCCAATACAGAAAAAAGAATATGTACCAAAACCCCAGCATCCCTCCCCAGGCAGCCTGCTGCTGCACAGAGGGAGGAAGAGCAGAGGGGTCTGCAGAGCTGGGGCCTGCACAACAGACAGTCCCTGGGGGAGTTTCTGCAGGTGCAGAGGGGCAGGCAGGGATGGGGGCAGGCAGGGATGGGGGCAGGGATGGGGCAGCAGGCACAGGGGGCTGGATTTGCCCCAGGCAGGGCCTCCCCCTCCTTCCCCAGGCTGCTCCAGACACCAGCAGAAAGGCAGCTCTTGAGCAGGGCCGTGGGGATCTCTATGCCCCACAGAGGTCTCTGGGCAGGATGCAACCCCCTTAGGGACATCCTCTTTCACCCTCCCTTCATGACCAAGGGCACCCCGCTACAGAGCCTTCCGTACCCAGAGAGGAGGCTGCAGGGCTTGTAGCACGTCTGCAACTGGCACCATGCAGGCACAGCCCAGCTCGGCCACGCCAGCCCAAACTGCCAGCACCTCCTTCCACATCCCCATGCGCTGCAAGGACCTTCAGCACAGTCTTTAACAGCGCCGGCCTCAGGTCTTCTGCAAGGCAAAGCCAATTCGCTGCCATGCTGCATGCTCGGGGTGCATTCCCCTGACACGTGCTAGGTGCTCACTGGGACAAGACACCAGTAATCACCAGCACAACCCCCCAGAAGCAGCACCCTCCCAGGACATCAGTGCCCCTCCAAACCCCATGGCAGCCCTGAGCAGCTCTGCAAATGAACCTGCACCACGGCCGAGCAGGGGAGCCCTGCTGGCACAGCGGGTACTTACAGCCGTGACAGTGCCTGGTTGTTCTGGAAGAGGAGCTCGGGCAGGGTGTGCAGCTGGTTGCGGTTCAGCCGTCTGCAGGGAAAGAGGAAAGGGTCAGGGTTTCAGGGGCAAAACCATCACCTTCCCTGCACCCAGCTGGCAGCTCTGGGCACAGCTGGGGTGCTTTGGCTCATTCAGAACAGCCATTAGAGCTGAGCATCCCACTCGGTGAGGACACCACTGGTCTGCTCACAGCGCTCCCAGGCAAGGGCGACCAACGGGGCATTAATAGACTTACTCACAATATTGTAATTACATGCAGACAGGACTCCAAGCTGTTAACTGCTGATTGCTACTTAACTGCGCTGTTAACCTGCTGCTCGCTCAGCTCCTCATATCTGCTTGAGTAGCTCAGGATTTTTAAACTGCTGAGCTATTTTACTGAGTACTGGACTGGAACTTATGGCTCCCTTGCTAACACACAGGACACAACTGATAACAGTGAGAGTGATTTGTGTTTTACCTGTCCCTCACCTCCAAAGCATCAGAAAGGACTTTAAGATCTATAGGAACAGGTTTGCTTCCCACACTGTAAAATACTGCCACCACGCAGCAGAGAAGCTCTTTGAAGTCAGGTGGCTCTGATATATTATGGTTTAAGGCAAAAAGGAAAGGCTGCTCTCTGCAGCTAAATCCCACGGCCCCTCACAGACCCGCCTCCACGCCTGGACACTCACAGCCGCTCCAGCTCCTTCATGTCATCGAACGCCCCACGCTCCACCGTGCTGATCTGGTTTTCCATCAGCTGCCTGTGGAGAGAAGGGGTTGACTTTCCAGAAATGTGGTCCCCAGCCACCAGTCTCACTGGTGGGGTCCCCAGTGCTCCTTGGGACCCAGGGCCACCTTGTGCCCACCATCCCCTCAACAAAACCTGGCCTCTCTCTCCGCACACCCTCCCAGCTGGAAGCCCACCATGCTCAGCTCAACACAGATGCCCTCCAGCCCCACCAGCAGATGCCCACCAAAGGGCTCAGCATTATCTCTACCAGCCCCAGGAGGGGTCATAAGCTGAGCACGGCACCCGCCAAGGCCGGGGCAGCTGGCCTCTTGCTCGGAACTCACAGGACGCGGAGCTGCTTCAGCCCAGCAAAGTCATTCTTGTTGATCCGTGTGATGTTGTTGCCATTGAGCTCCCTGCGGAGAGAAGAGGCAGAGGTCAGCAGGGAAGCAGTCAGGAGGCAGCCAGGCACCTGGGCTCCCCAGTGGCTCCCTAAAAAGGGCAGGGAAGACCCAAAGGACAGCACCGGCCACTGCATTTCTGTGATCTCTGCTGGGAACAGCAGGGCTGGCTGCTGGCTGCAGAGAGGACCCTCAGCCTCAATGGCCAGCAGTGCTGGGTGCACAGAAGACTGGCTGGCCAGGAGTGTGTAAGCTGGCAGGGGCTGCCCAGCTTCCCCCATCTACCTGTCCCCACACTGGATGTCCTCCTCAGGACAGAAGCCCTAGAGCCATCAGCAATGTAATAAGCAGGCCAGCGATGCCAGCAGCCACCTGGCTGGATGTACATCACCCCACTCTGGAAATGCAGCAAACACCTGGTAAGGCCATCCCAAACACACAGAGCCCCTTAGAGAGGGCAGGGTTAATAAGAAAGCAAACAACTGTCCCCAGAAAAGCAGGACCCCTCCAAACACCCAGCTGCAGGTTACTCACATACATCATGTCTGGTTCAGCTTGGAACCTTACACCTTCCTCTGCCCTGTGCCACCTCTGAAACACCTGCCTGGAGAATAAGCCACACTTTGAGAAACACCTGCATGGGACCAGCTGTTTCTCCTGGCATTGCTCCCACGTGCAAAAGCCCTGGGCAAGCACAGGGACAGGCACCCCAGCCAGAGGGGAGATGCCATCTTGGCTTTCTCACCCTGTTGGTGGCAATAAGGGTGGGAAGTTGCCCATGGGGTGCCTGCACCCACCTCATGGCTTCTGTCCTGCCCAGGTTCTGCTCAGCACATGGGCAAGGTGTGCCCCACTGCCAGACCCACACGAAGCGGGGACTCTGCTCCCAGGCTGCCAGCTGTGCCTCCCTGGCTCTCTCCACCACGCTCTCCAGCATGCCCCTGCTAGGATTATCTTGCTTTAAAATATATTGAGCTGGAACCTGCAGATATTTTCACCTTGCAGTCTCAGCTTTGCAGTGCCTTTCTGCATTATGGGTTGTAAGCACTGCATGGAGAGAGAGGGTCCATTGGCCCTGGGACTCACAGTCTGCAGAGCTGGGGGTCCCTGCACAGCACCCCATGGGCAGAAGAGTCTTCCCCTTGGCAGCACAGAGCATGGCAGTGTTTGCTCCTTGCCATGAGGCCAATCCTCCCACGGCACGCCCTGGGGATGGAGGATGCCCACGTGAATGCGCAGCCCGGGGAGGGCTCCCACGCTGGACACCCACTGCCTGCACTGAATGCAAATGCAGAAGTAAAGAGGAAACAAATAAACTACAGGAGGGGGAGGCGGTCAAGGGGAGGACGAGCTGCTGGAGCCAGGGCACGGTAGAGGCAGGAGGGTGCCACCCCACAGCAGGTTGCGGTGCCTGGGCAGGACTCTAGCACCCAGGGCTCTATAATTATCCAGCCCCAGCAGCAGGGCTGGGGAGCAGGAATGCCCCACCTCACACAAGGGGCTGTATACAAAGTCCACAATTTCCATCCAGAGCCAAGGCCATCCTCCACCAGGCTCTGCGGCCAGGCAAGGGGCTGAGGTCAGTGGCAGGCTGGCCCAAGAGCCACCGAGCAGCATGTACAGCCGTGTACAGCCATCGGGTACAGCCAGAACAGCCGCGCACCCTGGGGTGCTGCCATTGTCCTGCTGAAACGGCTGATAATGGCTAATGAGTTCCAGCTCGCCATTATAGCCTCATAATTACACCGCTATTCAGCAGGCGAGATTGCCGGGCTCCTGCCATTATCCAGCCGTGTGTGCCTGTGTTGGGAAGGAGGTGGAGAGAGCAGTTACTAGGACACAGATGAATGTAAGCGGGGAATGAATAGAGGTTCCCCAGCCCCTGCGATTAAACTGAAACCCACCCCTGTCTCGCCCAGCTTCACGTCTACCAGCATGCAGCGCGCACATCTGGCTCCTGGGGATGGGGCTCCAGCCTGCAAGGTGGCACCCTGTGGGGCTCAGTCCTGCCCCTCTCCCAGCAGCAAAACCCACACCAGCCTGTAAATCCTGGGCACGAGGCACTGGGGTGGGTCATGCGTTTTAGGGACATCTGTCACCGCAGGAGGGGTGGCTCAGTACGTGCAGATGTGTGTGCCCACCTTCTGATTGACCACAGCTCTGGAGCCAGCTAAGGGCACAGAGAAATCCCAGCTTCAGGTGTGATTTTCTCTAGATGTCTAAAGGTCCTTGCCAAAGCAGATCGCTTGGGAAGCTCCCTGAGGCCAGGCTGGAGGCCAAGCTGCAGGTAACGGCGCCTGTCCCAGCTCCTGGCAAGGGAGGGTCCCCAGCAGCACTCCCACGTCACCTTCTTCTAAACATACCTACCATTAATCTGGCTGCAGTGTGTAAGTGGAAGTTAGGAAATCCCCGGTACTGCAGAGAGAGCAGAGGGGCTTGATTTTAAAACTGCTCAATCTGAAAGCCAATACTTACACCTCATCCTGCAAAGCCCAAGGAGGGCTCAGACACCTCTGGGGTCCTTTGAGCACCAGCACCCCAGAGCCTTAGCCAGAGGCAGAGCACAGTCAAAGCAGCACGGAGACATGTGGAAACACCAAAGAGCCATGGACTGGTCACAGCCAGTCCCTCCACATGCCAAAATCAGGCTCTGCCATCTCTCCCAGGCACCTTCCAGGATAGCACAGCCGGAACCCAAAGACTTTTTGGCACAAGTCGGCACAGGCAGGATGCACTACCCTGGGGCAGTGACTGGGGACATGCCTTGCTGGGGGGCAACTGTGCTGCCCACCCAGCCCACATCAGCCTCCGCTCCCTGCGTGCTCACTGAGCATCTTCAGGGTGCCCCAGGACTGGGACTGGTGGCAGTCCCCGAGCGGGGCAGTGTCCCAGGGCCCCTTCACAGCCCCACTCCCTCGGAGACTGGCCCTGTGTGCTCCCTGACAACTGCTCTCAGCATCCCCCCTTGCCTTTGTTCGGTTAAATGATGGCCTTTGCAACCAAGATGGGAATGAAAAACAGGTAAGGCTTATTTGTAAGGATGCCGAGGCAACACTGTTATTTAACTTCATGCCATTTTTTACCCTCTAAATCCCCTTCAGTTCCTCATGGAGATAAATTACAGTCTGCTGTGCCCAGAAAGCTGGATCCCCGCTGCTCAGCTGCTCACCCGCTGCCTCCGTGCCCTTTCCTAGTGAAGCAAAACACCCTGCCCTGCCCCATGCAGCACAGCTTCGATGAGGACTGATGTGTCTGGGGAGCTGCCTGGCAGATTGGTTGCATCTCTGGACTACAATTTGAAAGAAGAGATGTGGGATGTGCGCTTTTGCTGTTAATCCATAGGGTTTAATGCCAGAAAGCATCATCGTGTTCATCCAGGCTGCCCTCCTCTCCCTCCCAGCACCCCAAATCTCACACTGCAACTGGAGAGGCAACGAATTTTTTATTTGCAACCTTCAAGTTTCAGAACCTCCTTCCCATTTCTCCCTGGGAAGAGGAAAGTCATTAAAACAAGCAGTCCCTCTGCTATGTTGCTTGTGGATCATCCCACTCCCAGATGGGATGTCTGTGTTGCAGCAGGGTTCGTTAGACTGGATTTGCATAGTCTGGGTTTATATTTGGTTTCTAGCTTTGAATGGCTTATTCCACTCCCAGGGGGTATGATGTGTTTTTTCCCTTTGCAGGGTTTGGAGCTACACTAACTCGGTAACAACCTCAGAGAGTGCAAATGCTGAGAGGTAATTTATTAAATACAGCCAACATGAGTGATATTTCCCTGGGCACTGATTTATCAGGAGCGGGAAGGGGAAGGAGCGACAGCACAATCCCACTATCCATACTCTGTTGCAAAGCATCAGCTATTCAGCACGCGCGACTCCTGTCCTTGTGCTCCGCTCAGCTCAGCTTTCCCACTGAGGCAGAAATCCTAACTGCTGTGCTCCCCAGACTCTTGCTTTTAAGAAGGCAGAGGGAAAGTCTGTGACACGAAACTCTGCATTTGCACCCACAAGCAGAGAAATGTGTCCCAGCCCTGTCAGCACCAGCACAGAGCGGGCACACACAGCGCCTGGCTGTGCCAGCAACGCCTGCAGCCAGCTGGGCTCCTGCAGTCCCCGCTCCAAGGACTACCACCGCCCCGCTGCCCAACGAGGCTGGCATTTGCTTTGTTGGTGTGATGCAACCATAGTCCTTGTCACCCTGCCATTTCTGCCCTTGGCTCAGAGTCCTGGTCCCTGGGGACCTGGCTCCCCTCCCAGTGGCTCCATAGCCCTCATCCCCAAGCCCTGACCCCAGCTGGAAACAGCAGTGCCACGTAATAATCAGGGAAGCGCAGAAATTAAGGCTGCAAGGTCATGCACCCCACAGCAGTATCCCTGCAGCCCTTCATCAATCCTGACAGACACGTACGCGGCTCCTTCAGGGACAGGGACTGACGCTCCCCTGTGCCCTATTCCAGCAAGTCACTGTTCCTGCATAAAGACCATTTCCAAAACTCTTTCCTGAAGCCCTCTTGCTGCAGATGAACCCCCTCCCTGCCTGCCCCAGCTACCACACTGCAGAGACCAAGCTGCTCCCCTGCCCACACATGTCCCCCCTCCCAAACCCATTCCCCCCAGTAAGCCCCCAGCCCTACAGGCACAGCCTCCCTCCAGGTCTCTCTGCCTTGCTGGGGCAGGACCCGCTCAACTCTGCTCCCATCCCACATCTGTGCTGTTGGTGATCACCTCCCACCAAACACCCTCCTCAAGTCACCAGGCAACAGCATCCTTTTCGTCAGTCCACTCCTCCTGTTTGCCAAGCCCACTTAGAAATCTCAGCCTGCCCTCCAGCCCTCTTGCATGTCTCCCAGCCTGGAGGCATCTGCAAATGTCATAAGTAGCTTGTGTCCCATCACGCAGACTGCTAATGGAAACATGGACAAGGCTCAGACCCCAGACTGACCCCTGCACTCAGCACTGGGGGACAGAGCAGCTGCAACCTTTCATCTTACACTTTTATTGCACTTTTCAAGTCTTCTCAAGATTTCACCTGGCTGCTTGAACATAATTGAGCCTGAGCACAGGCTCGCTGAGCTGCCCAAGCAGTGAAAGGCAGGGCAGAGCCCTTCCCAGCCTCGGGAGAGCTGGTCCCTTCCAGCGCCAGCACAGAGGGATGCCCACCGCATCCACCAGCTCCCTGCAGCCCATGGGTGCATGGCTGGCTGCTAACTCCATCCCCTCCAACGCGGGTATGTGGTACTGCTGCCCGCTGCTCAGGGAGGGTGCGCTGGGCACCCACACACTGGGCTGACACAGCTGCACAAGGGGCTCAGCACCTTCTCCTCCTTTTCCTTCCCATCCCTGCCCTGACCAGACCCCTCAAGGAAGAGCAAGGGTGCCCACAGTGTTCAACAAAATCCCTTTAAGATTGCCATACACCCCCGGGTGAATGCCTTGCCAGCATCCCCACTACCAGATGCCTGCAGGGTGATGTGCCCAAAGAGGAGAGCTCCAAGAGCAGCTATGCGCTATTTGGGCTCATCCCAGAATAACTGCCCTTAGCCGAAGAGGAACCCAACCCCAAGCATGGCGTTGGCCCCCAGAGCATGCACGGAAGGCTCTGTAAGCTTTTATGAGGTACTAAAGCAGGTTAGCATCGCAATAAATTTTTAAGCATTACAAACAGCATTGATTGTGTGAGAAACGGTGAGGATCCGGAAGGCTTTCTGCTTCTCCTAACTTCTCTCTGGGGTTTTCATGCCACAGCCATTAGCTGCTCGCAGTCAGGGAATGCTTTACGCTCACGCAGCATCATGGCATGTCACCTTCAGGTTAAAAATAAATAAATAACCTCACTCAACCCCAGTGTGAAACAGAAAAGGCAGCAAGCCGTTTTTGTTTCATAAACAGGGAAATTGAGGCTCAGATTCACCTGGATACCCTCAAAATTAATCTTTTTGTGCTGTGCTAACTAGCCTAGTGAGGAGTATCGCTGTTCCCATGAATCCTCTGCTTCCCAGGGCAGAGGAGGCAGCCCAGCCCTCAGGCTTCGTCCTGCCACTCAGCAGATGAAGGTCCCATCCACCCTGCATCTCCCTCAGCAAACCCCCTTTGCTCATCCCTCCTGCAGCAGCTCACAGCAGGGACAGGAGGACAAATGCACCCAAACTGCTCGGTTATGAATGCCTGCTCAGCCCCAGACCAGCTGGCTCTCCTGGAGCATCCGTTTTGAAGCTGGGGCTTCCTTCTACTGAGAAATATCCAGGGCCAGGAGCTTGCATCTCTCCCACTCTTTCTGCCCAGGGCTGCTCCTCGGCTGCATCGCTTGAAAAATTAATCTTCTCTTTTTTCTGATCTTCCTCCTCCTAGCAGCCTCTCTCCCCCATAGGACACTTGCCTCTGCTATTCTGAGCAGCAAGTGCATCCAAAATGCACAACAGGAAAGCCGATACACAGCACAGCTTCAGAGCCTGTATATGGCACGGAGGCCTGAGATGGTCCCAGAGGGGACAGCCTGGGACCGACCCTGCACCACCACCACAGAGAGGTTCCCTTCATCCCACTTCGTTCCCTTCCTGCTCCCAGCAGCACCACAACCCTAATGACCAGGCTCCAAAACATCATCCCCTCTCTTTGCCCACATTGCTAATTGCAGCCTGTCTCGGTACAGCAGGAAAACCTCTGCTCGCTGATGCTGCCACTGCAGCCATCCCTGGCTGTCCCCCGAGTGGGGACAGAGCACAGGGGCCAGCTGCTGGAGCTGGCCATGGAGCTACTCCTGCTGGAAGCCTGCCGGGGAGCAGTGAGCTGGGTCTGACATCCCCTGGGATGGGGCCATTTGCTAACGCACAACTGGTTTTTATTGTGTTTCAGAAAAACACACACAGAAACATTGCTTTGCCTTTCAAGTTTTATGAAAGGTTGTTTCAGTAGCAATAAAGATAAAGGGGATGCATCTGCAGCACTAAGTACCTCTGGAGCAGGCAGGGAACCATGAAAGACTTGGATGAGAGACAAAGACAGGCTCCTTGGTTGCCCACCTCACCCTCCTGTGCATGCACACATTTACGCGTCCTGCTCCAGCACTCACCTCACCCGCCTGTGCCGGCTCCCAGGGAGCAAACCTGAGCAAGGATGGAGGAAAATCCCCTCTCAACACAGGGTCATGGGCTCACACACCCTTCCCCAGACGGGTCACCCTTTCCCTGCCTGCACTGCCTCAGTGGCACCCCGAGTCCCCTCTGTTCCTCTGGGTTGCGGGGTCTGCTCCCAGCAGGATTCTCCCAAGCATCCTTTGCATTTTATAGCTGCCTCGCTCTTTTGGTGGCCAGAGGTTCGTTTGGAAACAATGAAGTAGGGGAGCATGAAACTCAAAACAAATGCACGTCCCACAATGAGCCAGCTAGACAGTTTCAGCGCATGCGTGTGCAGGGGGTGCTATCCTGCACCAGCGCCACTGCCGCCGTGCCCAGCACACAGCAGCCACAGCGTTGGAAGGTGCGCACAAGAGACCCACAATTAAAGCCGAGCACAACTCCCCCTCCTCGCTCCCACCTCAGCAGTGAGGAATTGCCAGCAGCACAATGCATCACCCCAGAGGAGCAAAGTGGCAGCACATTTAAGGCAAAAATATCTATTTTAAAGGATGCAATAAAACAGAGCCAGGGAAGGGTTTATAGGGAAGAAATTGCTGTGCAGGGTGAGAAGTGGTCACCAGAGGCCAATCTGCCCGGCTTTATTGCCTGTTACCAGTGACTTTTCCCAATCAGGGGACAATAGATCCTCCGCTATCAGCCTTGGCTCCAGTCAATACAAACACGACATAGTTTTTTAAACTAATATTTTTCCAGCATGCAATTCCATGGAGAGTGAGAACGCAGCGTTACCATGGCAATATATAGACAGCATCTGCCTTGGACGTAGCTGAAGGGAGAAATTGGAATAGAATTGCAAATTTCCTCTGTCCAGGAAGACTCCCAAGGAAGCCACCACAGTGGGCTGAGCAGGCTGCCTTCCCCAGCTGGCCCGCATCCTTCCAGTGCCCAGCACTGGCTTTCCTGAGAGCTGAGGGCAGCGGCACTGGCCGAGCACTGCCCTGGCTGGAAATTGCTCCAGCATCCCACCCCAGAGCTCTGCAGAGCCTGTGCGCTCCTTCGCTGCCCCTGCAACCAGCCTGCTCAGCTGCAACACCAAAAACTTGCCCGGGCGCTCCAGGAAAGGGAGAAGTTGACCCTCCCAAGGTGCTTCCTAAGAATTAACGTTCCCCAAAGCACCCCAAGGAGACACAGCACGACAACTGGTGTCGAATACACGAGTGCTGCTGCGATACACCGGCCTTGCTGCTGCAAGACATTTTGATTAACCGGCTACAGGGAGATACATGTGCATGAATTAAGCACACGCTGAACAAGAGCTTGCTGCTCTAATTTCGGCAGGGGACGGTTAGGCAGTGCACGAGGGTGCCTCAGGTGTGGCTAGCCTGGCATTGAGCTCCTGTAGCCAAGGACTGGAGCTCAGCTCCCCTTCCCTCCGCCAGCAAGCTGGGTGGAAGAGCACCCAGACAGTGGAGGCAGCATAGCTCGCTGCAGTCTGGATGGGGCCCACTTCAGCACAGGCAAATCCCAAGATGGGGGAACAAGGCAAATGGGAGCCCCATGCAGTTTTGAGGACGGGGACCCTGGGAGAGAGAAGAGGGAGCCAAGGGGGATGCAGTGATGGGGACCCCCAAACCCAGTTCTGCTGCCCCCCACGTTGGGGTAGAGGGGCTCAGCACAGCCGACAGTGAGATGGGGAGCGTTCAGCCCACCGGAGAGGAGGCAAAAGGGGTGAGTGGGGCAATTCTCAACTGTCAGCTGAAAACTTCAAAAGCAGGAGCAAGTGCAATGCCATGAGGCTCAACTCAACCCCCATGAGCAAAGAGCTGGGCTGGAAGCAACCATTTGACAGCAGCAAATTTGCACTGATCCTGCTGGCACAGTGAGGGTGACCCAGCTCCCCACCAGCCAACAAGGCAAGCTGCTTTTCAGAGGCGCTTTCAAGGAAAGACAGAAAGAAAAGCAAGCAAACAGGGAATGGAACCGTGCCCTTCTCCCACAGCTCTCCTCCAGTAGCTGAGACCCAAGGGACTCCTGGGAGCAGATAACACAGTAGTGCTGGAGGATTATCACCCCATCCTGCCTACACTGCCTCCAGGACCTGTTCTATCATGCTTGCCAGAGGCGTAGGCAGGAGCACAGGCAGACATGCAAAGCGCCCAGAGATTTTGCTGCTTCCCCCCTTGCTGCAGATAAGCCTCTCCGCTTGGTGCCTGATCCAGGCAGGGGCACCGCTTGCTGTTTATGTTGGGTTGCAGACTAGAAGGCACTTAGGGAGCAATGTGCTGCGGCCATGGTGCCAGGAAAGAGGGGTCCCCTGTCCCCCCATGCAGCCATGACTCATAATCCTTCCTCATCACATCTCCAGTCCTTACCCTGCACCAACAACATGGCACTGCCACGGGGCAGACATCATGGGAAACCTTCAAGCAGCAGTCAGGATGATTTCTCCCCAGCCTGTGATTCCCCAAAGTTGCAGCGACTCTGCGAGGCAAATAATTCCCTCTTCTTCAAAGGAAAAGGGTGTGTTTCAAAAGCGATGGAGCTCAGACCTTACCACAGGATGCTGCTGAGTCCCCATGATGGCTTTCGCAGTGCTAGCACATGTGGCTGCAGGGGCAGCACTGCCCTGTCCAGAGGTTTGACCCATGCCACCGTGGGGCTCAGCCAGCTGGGAGGCTGGAGAAAGCCTGGAGCCTCCAAACACCATGCCAGGCTGCCCTGCAAGGCTGTGGGCATGCAACAGGTAGGCAACATGACAGCAGGGACACCACTGCTCACCGGCACTGTGAGATGCATGGCAAGGTCGGCATCACTCACACTGCGCATCCCAGGGCTTGGGAAAAGAAGCAGGCAGCGGAGGGCACTGCTAGGGTGTTGCTGGCTTCCCAAAGAAAGCCAGCCCCTGGAGACAGTGAGTCCCAAGCACAGACCCTGCTGCAGGCTCCCCTGTGCTTGCTGGCTGACCCCACTCCATCAAGCAGTGAGAAGCTGGAGACTGCAAGGTTTCAGTCTCTTTACAGGGAACTTGAACTCATTTATGATCTGTTACAGCAGGAATTCACTGCTCAGAGATAGACCTGCTCGGCACAGACACCCTCAAGCACCTGCAAGGGTGTACAACACAGTGGGAAGTAGTTATCCAGCAGACAACACCCACAAGAGAGCAGCATGTCTAGCTCAACCCAGCCAGCAGATCCGGAACCGGCAGCTGCATGAATATACAGAAAACCCAATGTGGCCGAGCAGCAGCGGCCACAGAGGACCAGGTCAGTGGAGGCAGAACAGGAGACAGCAAGCAGGACCCGCTGCCAGAGGGGGACAGATGCCCTGTGGGGCAGAAGCAACACCCACCCAAGGGCATCCTCCATCGGCCCACTCCAGCATCGTCTCGTCTGAGTGGTGCTGAGCACCTGCCGGGTGGGCAGAGGCAGGGGCTCGCTGTTGGCGTTCCCCCAGCACCCTGCAGCCAGGTGCATGGACAGCAGATGCTGTGGAGCCCACTGAGTTCCCCGAGGGGTGGAAAGGGCTGCTGCAGGCAGGAAAGGCTCTGTGCAAACCTTCTCTCAAGACCCAGGCATAGACGAAAAGGGGATCCTGTCTCGGAGCTCATAAACTGGCTCTGTGGGACTGCAGCTTGAAGGAGCCTGGTTGCTGGGCTGGGTGATAATCATTTGTATGAGGGTAATTACAGCAGGAGAAGAGAAAACTCCACTAAAGCGGTGTCCCGCAGAGCTCCCAGTGCTGCACGCTGGGTGCAGCCCTGGCAGCTGCCAGGTTGCCAGCAGTCCCTGCCTGCGGGGTCTCTCCCCAGCTGCAGGCAAAGGGCACATTCACACTCCAGTAACCAGAGGCAGTGCAGCACTGGGATGGGAGGAGCCCCGTGTGTGTGGCTGTCCCGGGACGCATCCTGCCCTGAGGAGGCGGCAGCCAGACGCTTCCCTGCACTGCAAGGGGGATGTTGGGGCAGCCTGGCCCCACAGCCGAAGCTGAGGGCAGGGGGGTGGGGGGGTGCTGCTATGCCTCTAGGCTCCACCACAGCCCCTGGGATGGGGTACCCGCTGCCCCTGAGTGGAGGGGAGAGGCTGGGGACAGCCCTGCTTTCCTGCCGGGACTGGGGACACCTGCACACTGGGAACCTGCCACCAGCAGCAGGTTGGACACACTCAGCTGATGCCCCTCACCCTGGAGTGGGAACCTGCTGCAGCCACAGGGCCACCGGGCGCTGAAACCTGTGCCAGGCGCAGCAGCAAAGGGACACCCTGCTCAGGGCACTGCAGGAGCCCCACAGCTGGCTGGACCGTGACTATGCTCCATGGGAGAAAAGGTTTCCTTATGTGGTCCAGCCAAGAGACCCAGGGACCAGCCCTGGCACCCCTGGAGATGTGGCAGGAGCTTTGATGAGCAGGGATATGCGGGCACAGAGGACTGGCAGGGCTGGGTGAGCTGTGTGCACAGCTGTAGGCTGGTCACACTGGCAGGGTCCTGAGAGGAGATCAGGGGAGCAGGGCCTGATCCCCAGCACGATGTCCCCAGGAGGGCTCCCAAGGGACAAAGGGGTGCCCAGCACGGGTAGGGGCTTGGGGTGGTGGGGACCTGCAGGCAACCCCTCCGGCTGTGCAGGTGCCCCATGACAAGTCACAGCAGGAGCGGCCACACACCTGCGTGTGGGTGCCATGGGGCATGCAGCCTCACACACGCAGTCCATTCCGGGCTGCCCCAGAGCAATGTCCCTCGTGGAGTGACCCAGGTCCCCAGGCACAGCTCTCATCCCAACTCCCCTCCGCGTGCTTGCACACACACTGGCACGCACCAGCTCTTGCACATCCCTCCCACAGACGAAGGGTTGCACTTGCACCCCACCCCAACGGGCTCTTGCACACACACCGTTCCCCACCTCTCCGGGCTACTGTACCCCACCTCAAGGAGGGGATGATGCACACGCACCCACTGAACAGGCTCTTGCACACATGTTCCTTGTACAGGCACTTTTACACACACACACACACCCACACACACACACACACCCCGAACGGGACGCTACACACGCGCCCACCCCACCAGGTTCTAACACACACACCCCTTCTGGGCAAGCTTTCGCACATACCCCCGGGCATTTGCACAAGCCTGAGCAGTCATACACATCCCTGCATCCCCCTTGGATGGGCTCTTACACACACAAACAACCCCCACACCCAGGCATGCTGTTGCACACACACCCCCACGGACGGACTCTTGCACATGCATCCTCTGACGGGCTCCTGAACACTCATGCCCCCCGCTGGGCTCTTGCACACGCACCCCTCAGGACAAACACCCTGCCCCGAACCCCGACCCGGGCCGTTGCGTGCCCGCCCACCCGCGCCGGCCGCTCCCACCCGCGCCGGGCCGGACAAAGCCCCGCGGTACTCACAGGCGCTCGGTGCCGCGGGGGATGCTCTTGGGCACGGCGCGCAGGGCCGTGCCGTGACAGTCCACGGTGGTGCCGCTGCAGGCGCAGAGCGGCGGGCAGGCGGCGGCGCGGCCCCGGCACAGCGCGGCACACGCCAGCAGCCAGGCAGCGGCGCGCAGCCCCCCCGGGACCCCCCCCGCCCCGGGGACCGGGACCGCCATGGCAGCGGGGTCAGGCGGCGGGGCCGCTGCGCATCACCGGCCAGCGGGGTTAGGCTGGGCTCGGCAAGGCTCGGTACGGCTAAGCTCCGGGGCTAGAGCCCCGCCGGTGCACGCCCGCCCGCCCTCACTGCCGCCCCATCCCGCAGCCCCGGCACAGCCTCCGCGCTGGCTCCTCCCTCCCGCCCTGCCCGCCCCGACGGGCCCCCCCCCCCCCGCCGCCGCCGCCGCCGCCCCCGCCCCTCCCCGCGCCCCCGGCACCGGCACCGCCGATCCTGCCCGGGACTCCGGTACCCGGAGCCGTCAGGGCTCTGCAACGCCCCGGCCGTGCAGCAAGGTGGGCTCCGGCTTGGTCCCCCCACCCAGGACGGCGGGGTTGGCCCGCGGGGCAGCCGCATCCCCCACACCGCGCCCCCCCGTGAGCTGGCCGGGGTGCAACAAGGCGAGGTGTGGGGCGTGTGGGCAGAGGCACCCCGGGGTCTGGCAGAGACCGGAGGAACAGTCTGCGAACCGTGCGGCGGCAGACAGAGCGTTCCCACTGCTCCTCAAGGGGTGCCAAAAGGGTTTGCGTCCCCCGGTGTGCTCCAGGCACCCTTGGCCTGTCTTGCACCGGGCAGCCCGGAGCCCCATCCATCCCCATTATCCAGAGCCCAGGCAGGGGCGTGGGGACCTGGCAGCCTGCAGGGATCACAGGGCAGCCTGGAGCTCCTCAGCCGGGATGGTACCCGGTCTGCTCATGGGAATCCTGTGGCCAAGCTCCCCGGCACGCAGCGGGGACTGGGGCATGCACCTCCGCCGTGCTCTTTGCTCTGCACTTGCACAGCAAATCTTAAAACTCCTGGCTGTGACATTAGCTATGTCCCTTGCCCCTGCAGGGGAATGTCTTAAGAAATAAAGTAACCAAAACGTCTTTGTGGCCAACCTGCCAGGAAGAAAGAGCCAAAATATACCTATTTCAATGCAAAAGGAAGTGATGCCAAGAAATCTTGTGAACTTGGCCCCAAACGGTTGACATCTCAGAAATGTGAACATTGCATTCATTTTATTACCTTCCATTTTCTTTCCTGAGGTCTGCAGATGCAAAGCAGGATGGTGTAACCAGGAGGGCTGGTCATCCATTTTATTAATGACACCTGAAACACTTGTAACCCCATGGCTCCAAGAATGGGCTCCTTAAGAAAAACAACAGGCATTTTGAGATGCCCAGCAGAGCCCTGGCTGCCAGCAACAACCACCGCAAATGTCCTCCTCGGAGAGGAAACCCATGGAAGGAGGGGAGGTGGGAGCCTGCCACATTGCTCTGGCAGCAGCAGGAGGGGTGCGTGAGCACAGACATCCCACCGCACATTCATTCCCCCAGCCAGCAGGGTATTTGCAGGGACAGTGACAGGTCCCCGGGGGCAGGGGTCCCTCTTAAATCAATGTCCCTTGCTTACGGTTCTCCACAAGCGCCTTAATCAGGGTGAGAGGCAGGTGTCTGCAGAGGGTCTCACTCTGGCAAGGGACACCTCACACACGCACACACACGCACACACACGCTGCACCAGCTTGGCCCAGATCAGCAGCCCTTTCCCATCCCGAATGCAGGCTCCCATCATCTGTCTGCATTTTTGTGACATCTCCTTCCTCTGGCCCCAATCCCAGGAGGAAGCTGTGCCTGAGATGGATGAAAGGGGTTTGTTCCTTGTTGCTACCCAGCAGCCCTGACAGCGAGGAAGATGAGCTGCTTCCCAGGACTCTGGGAGCCGAACGCTCACTGGCATGACTTCAGCAGAGGTGGCCCCGCAGCCCGCCCTGGGGCTCCCCAGGGACACCCTGGTGGCAGTGGCACCACAGAGCATCCAGCGGTGCCCTGTACCAAACACTTGCTGAGGGGGTGAAGGTTGTTTCCTAGCAGCTCAATGTTGCCCAAAGCTGGCCATTACCAGTGCGATGCCAGTGACCCCCTTCCCTTCCTCCCTCCCTCCCTCCCTCCCTCCCTCCCTCCCTCCCTCCCTCCCTCCCTCCCTCCCTCCCTCCCTCCCAAACTCTCCCTTGGCCGGCAGAGCAGAGCCAGGTCTTCCTAACCTGCCCTTTACCTTTGGCAGGAAGGCAGGAGGGGGGTGAGGGATCTTGTTTCCTCCCTTTTGCAGGCACTTGCCCCAGGCAAATCCTCATGATCTGCAGAATAAATAGGCTCTCTCCATCTCTGTATCCAGCTGCAGCAACACCAGGTCACTTTACAGCCAGGCGGTGGTCTCAGCAGAGGGAGTAGCTGGCGGGGGCCTGCCTGGAGGCCACCATCACCTGCCCCAGTTCCAGTGGGAGTACAGGGCTGGGTCGCTGAAAACCCCATTTCAGGCCAACATCTACATTTTCTCCTGTGGGTATCTCGACTCCTGCTCTCCTGTGGGAGCTTATTGCCACGGCCTGCCACACAGCCAGCGCCCCGTGTCCCAGCATCACAGAGCATCCCACTGAGCTGGGTTGCCAGCCGCAGCCGACCCCTCCGCAAAAGCAAATGGTTGCAAAAGCAACCCCCTTCCAGGGCTGCCAGCACAGTGAGGGCCGAGGGAGCCTGGCGAGGCAGGAAGGCAGGGCTGGGGTCAGGGGCTGTGTGCTGAGACCCTCCCCCCATACCTCAGCCCCTGGTGCATTTGGGTGATCCTAAATTGCCCATGCACCCTGCACGGTGTGATGCAGGCCTGGGAGAGAAACAGCTGCCTGGGAAAGGCCCAGTGTGCCTCTGAATATGGATGAGGAGCAGGGAGAAAAATAAAACCCAAACTTTTCTTTATAGGGGAGGCCTGGTCCTGCCGTCTGCCACTGGGATTTGGGCCAAACTGCTTGATAGAGAGAGAGACCATCTGGATTGTCTGATGGGCTCTGGGTTTGGTTAAAATGAAGCAGAAGCTTTTTTTTGCAGGAGAGGAGTTTTCATGGGAAGATCCAGGGAAGGATTCCAGGGTATGCGCCAGACCTGTCGTGCAAAGAGATGCGAAGCAGCTACAAAGCTTCAAACAAAAATTGCTGCCAGTTTTAAGCCAAGTCCCTCAGGGCAGCATCCGGGCACTTCCACCCACCCTGGGACGGGTCACAGCCCGCCCCCGTTAGCTCTCCCGCAGTCTAGGCTGGTGCTGGGTCCCTGCTGCAGCCGCCGGCGGCCAATAGCACCTTCCAGCATGCCTGGGCTTCAAGTCAGCTGCGCTGTACCACTGCACCCCATGCCTCAGCGTGCAGGGGAGGAGGTGGCGTGTCCCAACCCATGCTTGCTACAGCGTTTACGCTGTGCTTCAAAGCCATGCCACAGCTGTCACTGGCACACAGCAGTGCTCAGCGCTTCTCAGGGTAGGACCAAGCACTGGTGCAGAGCAGAAGTGTGTATAACACAGGCAAAAGTATACATGCATAGTGCCTGCTCCAAACCCCCTGCTAAGGATCATTGCCAATGGCAGGATCTGGCTCCCCTTGCACCAGGGCTGTGCTTCGAACTCTTCCTCCCACTAGCAACACTGCTAAAACACACCCAGTTTGGGAGCGGAGGCCACAAGACCCAGCTGGAAATGTGCTGGGAGAAGAGCGGCCATGACCTCAGACTGCCTGGCGTCCCCCAGAGAACCTGCGTGGGGAGGGCTGCCCTGCTGCCCCTCCACTGGCTGGGGCCACATCTGTCACGCCTGGCCGGCTCGGCTCGTGCTGGGAGGCCAGGCTGCCTTTGTCCCGCTGGACACACTCGGTTTCAGAGGGTGAGGCATTGTGTGGGAGCAGGCCGGCTTGTCGGCCCCGTTAGGGCACCTGTTGGGCTTGTGCCGCGTGACAATGCCCTTGATGGATCTATTATGGAGTGGTGTGGGCGGCCGGAGGCGAGATCACAGTAAATCTCTCCTGGTTAGCAGCAGCAGCAGGCAGGGCTGGGATGCGCTCTTTCTGGCATCTCTCCAGGGACAAGCCCTACATCGCTGGCGAACAGCAAAAGCATTGCCCTGCAAACGTGGCTAGCATTGCACTGTGAACATGGCCAGCATCGTCCTGCAAACTGCCAGCATCACCCTACAAACACTGCCAGTGTTGCCCTGCAAACATGGCCAGCATCACCCTCTAGACACTGCCAATATCGCCCTGCAAATGCTGCCAGCATCACCCTGCAAACACTGCCAGCATTGCTCTGTGAACACGGCCAGCATCACCTTCTGAACACTGCCAGCATCGCCCTGCAAACGCTGCCAGTGTTGCCCTGTGAACACTGCCAGCATCACCCCATGAACATGGCCAGCATCATCCTGTGCCAGCATCACCCTGCAAACATGGCCAGCGCCACTCTGTGAGCATGGCCCCACTGACTGCAGCAGAGGAAGGGCAGCTCCACTGCCTGGGGACCTCACCACTGGGACTGAACAAAGGGAACAGCATCCATCAGGTCCTCCAGGATGATATGGGAGATGCTGAGGCTCCCAAGCAGGTGTATTTGGCCCCAGCCTCACACAACAGGGACTGTCTGAGCTGGGGGAGCCCAGCCTGTCCCGCTGCCTTGAACAATTGCAGAACAGCAGAAGGGGGACAGTTGCAAGGTGCTGCATCCCTGTTTCATGGTGTGGCTGAGCAGAGGGGCCAAACCCTGCACACTGAGTTCCCAAAACCAGTCCACAAGGAAAACATTTGTGCCGAGCAGCCCAGATGCAGATGGGAAGATGCCATTCCCAGCGCGGCTGGACACAACAACTGCCTGGGAGCTCTGCAGTGCAGTGCAAGCTGGTTTGAATAAACCACACGCAAGGAGGTGTGTGTGAAGCTCCTCGCACATGGGAACACTATTGTTGGTGCAGCGTGGGATCGGGGACTCAGGGGTCCACAGATGTAGCAATTGTTCCACATCCGTGCTGCGCATACACACATGCTTTTCCCGGCTTGCTCTGCCTGGAGCCACTCATTAACCCTCCTCAATGAAGGCGCATTGGAGGGATAATTTACTGTTTAATAGACTAACTTTCCATTTGCTGTTACCAAGCATATCCAACATATTTCTCCATGGTGCCATAAACTGCAGCTCCTCTGCCATAAAACCCTGCCTTTCAGTAAGAGCAGGTGGGTTTTCAGGATTCAGCTGATGACCTTGGCTGCAGGGTGAGCAGAGACACCAGGCTTTGGTTTTGGAGGAACAAGGCTTGTTCCCACCCACCCTTTCTGCCTTATCACAATCCCTATTGTACTGACACTCCTGAGCTGGGAAACCATCTAACCTGAGAAACAAGGAGTGTTTCAGCCTGATGAATGAGGGAGGCAGCAACTCTGTCCTGATTTTATTAATGAAGATGCTCTGGGTGTAGGCGAGCTTGCCTCTGCTCCATATTTATGGCTACCTGGTGGCTGGTCCCATGCTGGGATGTAATCAATAAGCTGTGTGCCTTCTTGGGCTCATTGTGCTTCAGCAGTCACAGGTGGCTTTTCTGCGCCTTGCTGGTCCTACAATTGTGTCTCCACATCCTTTCTGCTGCTCCCCCAGCCATTACAGACTTACAAGCTACTAGAGACTGGAAGAAAGATTCTGCACAATGTGGGATGGGGGAGCTGGTGCCAGCCCCTCTTTGCCTCCATCATCCAAATTCCCACACAGTAGAGGAGGCACTTGCAGGGTGCAGGTGCTGCAGGAAGGAGGATCAGCCCCAGAGGCACGAGCCCAAGTGACTGGCTACCAGGGTCTGGCTCTGAGGATGGCAAAAGGATGCCAGTAGCCAAAAATAACTTGAAAAAGAGAGGGAAAGGGTTTAGCTTGCCTTGTGACAGCTCTGCTCAGCCCCAGATATGGGCAGAGACTCGTGCTGGAGCTGAAGGACCATGCTAGGGGCTACCTGCAGAGCTGGTTTTTGTCTTTTATAAGGGGGCATCCCTCCGAGCCCCTTCCAACAACCTTCTCTGTGCTATGTCCTTCACCTTGTCTTTAACTCCGGCTTCCTAACCCCTCCACCCCCCAGATGCAGCCAGGGAGGAAGACCCAGGCATCTCCACAGCACACCTGCCCCTCAGGCCCCCCAGCACTGCGGGGCAGGCAGGGGGTCCTGTCCCAGAGTGCGTGCTGCCAGCCCCCTCTTGCGCTGCTGCTGCAGAATGGCCTTGGCGAGGCACAATGGAACTGAAGGCTTTTGTGCAAGGAGTTGCTGAGATCCTGCTCCCCTGGGGTGGAAGGACAGGCAGGGAGTTGGACCAGGAGCTTTGCTCAGGCTTTGTAAGCAGAAAGGTTGGAAGAAACAAACCCTAAAGCATCCTCAGGCCAAAGCAGACACCCACACATCATAGACCTGCACATGCACCCAGCTACATGCAGACACAATGGCCAAGGTGGGTTTGTCTTCTCTTCATCCCAACTCTCAGCCCCAGCAGCACAGGAGCTTCAGCCAGAAGCAAAGGGGAAATGGGCTCCAGTCCTCTGGTGCAGAAGAAGCCAAGCTTAAAATGATGTAAGGCAGCCCATAAGAGGGCTGCATGGTGGATTTATCAGTCAGCAGCAGAGCAGGGGAGGTTGGTTTAGCCTGTGAGAGGAGCCTGGTTTAACCCAGAGACTGGGAGCCCAGTAATACCCACTCCAGCTGTGACTCAGCTGGGAAAGGAAAGCTCTGCTCCTCCCAACCAGAATGAAATCAGCACCTCCAAGGCTGGGGCTGGTAAGTATCTGAACATCACCCCATGATGTACAGCCAGGGGTAGCTTCTCCTTGCATCAAGACAGGAGCCCAGAAACAATCCCATCCCATTCCTCATGAGTGAGCACTTCCCAGTGTGGTGGGTTGACCCTGGCTGGATGCCGGGTGCCCACCAAAGCACCTCTGTCACTCCCCTCCTCAGCTGGACAAGGGGAGAAAATATAATGAAAGGCTCATGGGTCAAGATAAGGACAGGGAGAGATCACTCGCCAGTTACTGTCATGGGCACAACAGACCCAACTTGGGGAAATTAGCGTAATTTATTAACAATCAAAGCAGAGTAGGGTAATAAAAAAAAAACAAGTCTAAAAACACCTTCCCCCACCCCTCCCTTCTTCCTTGGCTTAACTTTACTCCCAATTTTCTCTACCTCCTCCCCCCAGCAGCGCAGGGGAACGAGGTATGGGGGTTGCGGTCAGTTCATCACGCACTGTCTCTGCCGCTCCTTGCCCCTCAGGGGGAGGACTCCTCACACTCTTCCCCTGCTCCAGCATGGGGACCCTCCCACGGGAGGCAGCTCCCCACAAACTTCTCCAACGTGGGTCCTTCCCACGGGCTGCAGTTCTTCACAAACTGCTCCAGTGTGGGTCCCTTCCATGGGTGCATCCTTCAGGAACAGACTGCTCCAGCCTGGGTCCCCTGCGGGGTCACAGCTCCTGCCAGCAAACCTGCTCCAGCGTGCGCTTCCCACGGGGCCACAGCCTCCTTCGGGCACATCCACCTGCCCTGGTGTGGGGTCCTCCACGGGCTGCAGGGGGATATCTGCTCCACCGCTAACCTCCACGGGCTGCAGGGGCCCAGCCTGCCTCACCATGGTCTTCCCCATGGGCTGCAGGGGAACCTCTGCTCCAGCGCCTGGAACACCTCCTCCCCTCCTTCTTCACTGACCTTGGTGCCTGCAGGGCTGTTCCTCTCTCATATTTTCACTCCTCTCTCCAGCTGCAATTGTGCAGGGTTTTTATTTCCCCCTTAAATATGTTATCCCAGAGGCACTACCACTGTTGCTGATGGGCTTGGCCTTGGCCAGCGGTGGGTCCATCCTGGAGCTGGCTGGCACTGGCTCTGTCGGACATCGGGGAAGCTTCTGGCAGCTTCTCACAGAAGCCGCCCCTGCAGCCCCCAGCTACCAAAACCTTACCATGCAAACCCAATACACTGGGGAACAAAGCTGGTCTGGAGCGGGATGGGGCCATGGAGCTGGTGCCAGAAAATATCCCACCCTGGTCCACAGCACAAGGGGAAGGTCAGCGCAGGACCCAGCATGGAAACCTTGGCATCTACATGCCTGCACAATTTATGAGCTTCTACACAAAACTTTCGCTGGGGGGATTACCAAACAGAACTAAACATGTTAATTTATTCACTCCATGAAAAAATATTAGTTAATCCAAGCCAATGAGATTGTAAAGCCTGATAACTGGTCTGGCTGGCGCCAACATCTATCGCTAGCAGTACTCATGGTTTTTGTCTACACTGTTGCCCTGGGCAGTGAGATGCTGCAGCAGCATGACAGCTCCCAGCCACACATGATAATTTAAGAGAGGAAAAAATATCTTATTTCAACTCCAAGCCAGGGCAGAACTTAAAAAAAATCAAGACAACTTGCAAAAATTTATTTAGATAGCAGTGACACTCTGCAGAACTTATTTGCAAGTCTGCACTGTGCAATTTGAGACAAAAACTGTTTAATGAAATGAAGGAGGAGCACTACTTGTTTGCTTTGCAATGCCAGTGCTGTGCAGGAATACCAACAGGCCAGAGCAAACACACCAAAAGCTGAGTGATCCCCTTCTAAATATGTATCTTCACCCAGTGTTTGGTCCCAGTGACTGCTGCCCTTTCACTTGCAGCCAAGCATAAGTGCTTGGGTTGTGGCTTCGGGGGCTAAAAACTATTCATTTTTTAAATTATGTAAGCCATATAAAGCTGTCACTTTGAATCACAGCTTATCAGGGAGGTGATATTTGGGTTTGCGGTATTCAAAACAGCTATTGTGAGTTTTTGCCTTCCTTTGTTCAACATTTTCAAGAACAGAAATGTCTCTCTGGATTCCCATGCCGACTTTCAAGTGCACAGAGGTCTGTCCCCTCCCGCTCCCTGAGCTCCGGGGAGATTGGGCGCACCAGTCCCATGACACCCAACTGACACCCGCTTGAAGCTCACCCTGCAGGAAGGCAGCGCTGGTTTCAAACGTACCGCACCGCTTGCTTCTCGTGCTTGTTTTTCAATTGCATGGCGAGGTTGTTAATGAGTGTCTGAGCCACGGCAGGCAAGCCCAGGGCGTTTCAAATGTGGAAGAACTTCACAGAGAAATAATCTGCATAAAATCTGAGATGCCATTATTAAGGAGGAAGAAAAGAAAATGCAAGCAGAAACCACCCTCCCTCGGCAGCCAAGAGCGGCAAGAGAAGAATGGTTCTACAGAGAAAAATGTATTCATTTGATCCATTATTTATATAAAGTGTTCTTTAAAGCTGATTTCCCATCACCCTGGATGACAGCGGGGGAAAACAGGAAATGAAGAGGTCCAACTTCATACCTCCAAGGAAAAGAGCCCATCTGGGCACCCTGCATCACACTAGGATGCCAGAGAGGGAACAAGCCCCAGTGTCAAGGGAGGGCAGTGCTGTCCCTTGTAGGCGGGCCATGCCTCACCGAGCACCCCCACACTTAAGGGTAGGAGCTCTGGGGTTCTGAGAAGACTTTTCCTTCCTTTTGAAGGTGGATGCACACCAAGTTCTCACTGTCCAAATGAAACTGCTTAAGCCACTGAGCAAAACCACTAAAAATAAAAGCATTTAATATGGGGTTTTCACATGAACACACAGAAAGGCAACAGTCTGAAACAGTACATACATAGCATATATAAATAAGGACGAAGATTAAAAATACTTTGGAAATGACAGACTCTGGGAACAGTTAGTGGCTGCTCTGTGAGGAAGTATCCTTGTGAGTCATTGCACAGGGCAGAAAAATGAGACACATTCAAGCATGACTAAAATTCCCCTGTGCCTGTGAGACAGTGTGAACACATTGGGACTGCAACAGCCAAGTGTCCTAGATGCCAAATCCATTAGCCGCCACCATCCTCGGCACTGGGAGGACAGCACAAAGGGCTAAAAGTCCAGGGCACCCAACCCCTCCTGAGACTGCCCTGTCTGGAGACTGCATCTGCCCCTTTGGTAGGGAAGAAATCTGAGGCATGCAGAATGCCAGGCTGATACCCCATAGATATTTTTCCTTAGAGCTAAGCAAGTCTCAGCTGTGCCAGAAGCCAGAGTCACTGAGCTAGAGCCATCAGTAAGGGGGGACAGGGGAAAGAAGAGTTATATTCCTCTCATATGTTCAGGAGCAGTGTATTTAGCCTTGGGAAGAAGATTGCCTTGCCAAGCAGACGCACGTACAGAAATGTATGCCCGGGTAAGCTATGGGCAATGGGGAGAGGAGGGATAGGACGGACAAACACTTCACCCAGCAATCGCCCTGATGCAAGTAAGAGCAGAGGTAGCAGGACCAGACCCAGCTCTGTGTGCTGCTGCTTGATCTTCGGCTCTGCCCCATCTCTGTTCAGAGGCAAAGCTGAGACCCCCAGGTCTCCACTAACAGCAGACTGCAGGGGCAGGGTAGAAGTGCAATCAGCAAAATATGCCGTGCCCTTTGGAGAAGGGCACACAGACAGCTTCAGCCTCTGGAGGGAATGATTATAGACACATCCAAAAAGCACATACTACTACTACAGCAAACAGCCTCTGCTCTTCCTAACAGCATCCTCGCCTGCCCAGTCCCTGAAGAACCAGAGCTCGCTCTTGGCTGCGACAGAGGCTCCTAACACCAGCAACCCCCAACTCACACCTACAGTTCAACTACCCTCAACATTTTCAAGGCAGCCCCTCCAATTTGGGGTCAGAGTGGGGACAGGCACCCCTGATAAAGTACCAGAAACATCCCTTTAGATAGAACAGCATCAGGCACAAACCCAACCCACAGTAAAAAAGCCCTGACAAATTCCAGCTAAGCTGCACAGGGCTCCGATGCCCTGTTTTGACAGCTCTAGCCAGTCAGACTGAACTCCCTGCTCACATCCCGATATTCACACCTCCTGCCACAAGTTGTCTCAGAAAGCTGTCAAGGACAGAGCTATAGCTCCTGCCAGCTGCTGGTTCTTAAAGATTAGAAGACAATTATAATTGGATTCCAGAGATTATTTGCTTCACCAAGAAGGGCTGAGAAGAGTTTAAATGGTTCCCCAGCTGATTAAATCTTTATTTCACAGTAATGACCCTGTTTCCTACCCCAGAGCACTTGCAGACAGGTAGTTGGCAAGATTGCCTTAGTGGAGCACTTTAGCTTAACGCAGCAGCTGACACTGGCCAGATGTGATGGGGGTTTATCCCGTATCTAGATGGTTTCATCTCATTTCTGCAGCTTAGGCCAAAGAGCTGAACCCAGCTCCAGCCCTTTCCCCCCGTTTAATGACTAATCAGCTAGTTGCCTGATCAGCCATCCAGATATCTTGAGCTAAAGCCTTTGGCACCATTTGCAGCAAATCACAAGTGGCCAGAGCCCTCCCTCACCTCTCACGCTGCTGTTCCTATGCTGCGCCCACAGATGCCAGGCTCTGCCTGCCCCAGACACCCCAGCTTCCAAAGACTGGGCTGTCCTGCCCCAGACAGCTTTTGCCAGCCTCCTGCCCTGCTCAGCTTAGCCTCCGTGGGGGAATACAGAGCAGAGACACTCCTTGCTCACCAGGCAGAGCTGTGCCACAGAAGCATGAAGGCAGTGAGCAAGGGATGCCTCCAGCTCAAGCTGAAACAGAGGGATGAGTTTACTGGGGAAGCTGCTTTCCCCTGGCCCCACTTGAAGTGATGGCACCCAGAGCCTCTCCTCTTCTCCCAGGCCTGTCCTGTGCTCTGTACCGTTTGTTCACTCCAGCCCTTCAGGGACAGGAGGGGAAAAAGGAGCCCAGAGGAAGCAGAGGAGGGCATGGCTCCAGAGGAGGCCTGGAGATAAAGCTAGCTGAAAGGACATGCATGAAGGTTGGAGTCCATTGTTCTCACTGCTAACAGAGGGGAGGGAGCAAAAACAAGCCACTGTGTTAAAAACTCAGAAAAGCAAAATACAGCCTAGCAACATTGCAGAGAAAGCTGGGAGTGCACGCAGGGCCCTGTAACGCATAGGACTCTCCTTGAAAGCAAGCACTCCAGCTCTTCCCAGAGCCAGCAGGTCAGACATGCTGCACAGATTTTGGTTAGATAGTGGTTTGCCCCAAAGTAGAACGAAATATAATTTATATACAGAAAGAAACAAGTCCCTGCAGTCTTTGCAAAGGTCCAGTTTCAAGTGCACTGCTATGTTGCTGAGGGTTGCCATGAGCCTGTAGCATTCCCCTCTCAGTGCAGCGCATTATTCACAGCTTGTGAGGCTGGGCATTCCCCACCCATGCGTTGGTGCGAGGCGATTCAGAGGGATGACGAATCCTTGGAAAGCAGGTGGGCTCGCATGCGTCTACAGGATTCCTGGAGCAGAGAATTAGAGCAACTGAATACCTGAGACACAGAATGCCAAGCACAAAAATGTTGACATACTGTCCTCCCACTACAAGGGCTGCCCCCTGGAGTCTGCCTCCCACACCTTTTACCAAAGTAGTAGACAAGAGGCAGAGAGCCAAGGGGGACAAACACAGCAGTCGGCCTTGGACTGCACCAACCTCTTGTCCCACCACCACCCTGACAGCCTGTTAGCACTACCCTGTGGTGCCAGCTCCCCTCTGCCTCCTGTGACAGCCAGCCTGCCAGCTCACAGGTAGAAGGGCTGTACACACCCACTTGGGTGAAACCCTTCAAGGCCCAGCTTCCAGCATGCCCAGTGCCTGCAGATTGCTACAAGCCAGGGACAGCAGCTGTCAGAGCCTTGTGTGCATGCTCTCACCTCTGCAGGTGTCAGAGCCCAGCAGGCCAGGCTCCCCACAGGAAGGAGAACGGGCATCTCTGTGTCTCACCTCTTTCCGGCCCTCCAAAGATTTCAGCTTTGCTTGGGACATGTGAGCTGGAGATCCACATTTCTGTAACTGGACAAGAGAGGGGAATTGGACTAGAGAGCAGGAGAATGAAGTGGCATCCACAGTCTTCCCTGGGAGCAGCCTGTACCACCAGAGAGCAGCTATCACCCAAATCCTCTCCTGGTTTGTCTGGGCCATGGGACAGCCCTGCTATCCACAGGTAGCAGGCTCTGTACAACTTGTGGAGGAGGATGGGAGAGAGGTAAGGGAGCAGAAACAAATGCCCCAGGGCAGGACCACAGCCAGAGGGACAAGACTGGAGTGGAGGCCCAGTGCTGCCACCCCTGTCCCAATGCTGCCCTTGCCATCTGCTCTCATCACAGCAGCTTCAAGATCTTATTTGATCATAAAGAAGAAACTTGGAAACCTCCTCTTGGGCAGAGAACAGCAAGCAGCACCTCCTCCCCTCGTATTGCTGAAACAAGTGCCCAAGTTGCACTCAAACTCCCCCGCCAGCAGCTTCAGCAGTGCTGGGAGCAGCCCTTACCAGGTGGACATTCTCTTTGCTGACTCGCTCGGGCTCTGGTGTGGCATCCCTGCTCTTCCTCTCCAGGATAACCGGGGTTCCCAAAACTTTCCGCTGCCATAAGAAGAGAGGGCTGTTGGCTAGTGCTTAGAGTGCAAAGTGAAAAAGAAAGGGAAGGAGCAGGATGCATTGCTGGTAAGCAGTTGGATGCTGGGAAAGAAAAAAGGAAGCCAAGCTGGGACAAAGATTGCAAAGCAGAACCACCTGAAATATCATGCCACTAGGCTGAGCCTGCCTGATCGTAAAGGGTTTGGGAGCTGACCTGAGGCCTGGCCAGGGGCCCAGCCTGTCAGAAGCAGGTACATGGTGCTATGGGGCAGCCTGGCAGCCTACAGTGTGCTAACACCTGTGTTAACAGGCTAGACTACGCGACCCTGTCAGTCCTTGTCTCATCTTGGGAAGCAATTGATCCTTCAGAAAGATTCATAGATCCTACAGCCATTCGTTTCATAGATAATTACACTTTATAACAATAAGGCTTATTGTCACTGTGCTGCCTTTTCTGTCCCCAGTGGACCTGTGTTCTTTGGCAGCCAATATTTTGAACAGTCCCTACCCTTTGAGGGCCTCATTCAAGCCAGGGCAAGGCAGAAGCAGAGAGCAACATCAGAAACACACAGCAGAGAGCATGGGTCAGAGGCTGCCTTTACCTTGATGAGGCCGCTGAAGGAGCGCGAGCGGGTGCGTCGTGGTGCTGGGGATGTGGGTACAGAGCCAGGAGTGAGAGCTGTAGGATGCTTATTAAACTAGGAGGAAATATGAGGGCAGTATGTTAGCACAGTTACAGTTACACCAGCCCCTTGCTGCTTTGTGCTGCTCTACCTACTGCCCTGTGCCTAAATTCAGTTTGTCTCTTCCGCACCCCGAAATGGAGGAGCAGCTCAGAGCTGCAGGGAGAAGAAAGCAGGGGAAGGCCACATCTCCCACCCAGGATTACAGGGAGCTTGGGTGTGAGGCTGCTTTGTGCTGCCTACCAGATTAGCCAAAACAGCAGCTGTTGGAGCAGAAACAGTGTTGGGCAGCATCTGGAGGCTGGCAGCTAGAACTGGTGCTGACCATATTAACCAGTCTCTCTGGAGCAGCAGGTTATCTGGGAATGCTCACGGGACCACGAGGAGACGAGTTAGTCCACTCCCTCAAGGCAAGAGGGGACAAGACTTCCCTTTCTGAGGGAGGAAGCTCCACAAGGCCATGATCAGGACTGGGGAACTGCTGGCCTGCCAGTCCCTGGCTTGGAAAAGAGAGAGCTCAAAGCACAGCTTGGTCCAGCAAGCTCCATGGTCAGCCACATCCAAGCTATGCAGCCTCCTCCCCTGCCTTCTTACAGCTCTGCCCCTTCACACAGCCCAGAGCCCACTCTCCCCAGGATTAGGAGCAGCTCTCAAGAAGGCCCTGCCTTTAGACCCATGCCCAGGATTGTGCCGACAAACACACTCCCCAAAGACATCTTTCCTCCCCACACTACCTGCCGGATAAGCTTCTTCTTCTTTGCAGAGTCAGGCATATTGTGGACGTGGCGGAAGAGCTCCTTCAGTGCCTCCTCTGTGCGCTGCTGGGTCTCCTCCTGATGGCAAGTGTCCAGCCTGCTTCGCTTCTGAGACTTGAGGGGCTGCAGCTCCTTGGAGCCAGGAGACGTCAGCAAATCCAGGTCGTCCTGTGAAAGTGGAGACAGCAGTTGCTTGCCATGCTTTAATCCAAATGAGCCACCCATCTGAGCCAGGCTGGGAAGTGTCTTGTGAGCTGCCTCAACTCCAGTGAGTGCACACGGCTGTGTTTTCCCTACCCTTCTGCAGCAGCACTGCACCAGCAAGGCCCTGTGCCAGGAAGAGGTGACAGCAATACAAAGGTGACCCCATTGCTTCTTCCCTCCCCTCCTGGATACCAGATGCAGAAGCCCTTCCAGGCTTGAGAAGGGTCAGTGCAGCTCCTTGCAACGCATCTTCCCTCTTCTGCAGCTATATGAGGCAGGGAAGCATCTGCTGGCAAGACACAGACAAATCTTGTCCCAGTGGCAGCAAGTAGCCTTTATCCCAGCCCTCTTCCAAGCAGCCTGGCCACAGCACCAGGCACATATCTCTGTCTGGAAGGCACAACCCCAGGAAGGATCAGGTACTGGGCACAGGAAGCAGGTTTGCTGCTAAACAGGGGCTGGTAGATTTCCCTGTACTTGATTAACAGATGCTTCAACTCTGCCCAATTTCCCTAATGCAGCTGCCTACACTACCACACCATATGGTTCCATCACTCCTGCTCTCTAACAGATCCTCTTTCATGACTTGGTTTGTTTTTGGCTTCTTTCACTCACAAGGATCCCTTCATAGTATCACAGTCTCTGCCTTTTCATGGAGGGCAGGTGCTGCATTTGCTGGCCTTACCTTTGATGTGTGGGCTCTGGATCCCAGATAGTGCAGCCTGGCACACTCCCGGATGTATGCTGGGGCCTGTAACGATGAGCAGAGAAAAGGCTAAACGTATGTTTAGTGCGTTTGGCCCTGGAGCCAGAGTGGCTCCAGCAAGAGCTATTCTTTAACCATACCACACAGCCACTTCCATCAAGACTCATCTGTTTAGGGCAGACAAAGCAATGGGACATCACGTCCCCAGTGCAGTCCCTGTTCACAGTTTCCCTTTGATGCAGGCAACCAGCACAAGTGGAACACAGTAAGAGCAGGGTTCCACAGAAGATTTTTCCAAGAAATTCTCCCAGCTCTGAGCTGGCCAAACGGGGGCCTGACGAAGAGGGCAGAGCGCAACTTTCTATGGGAGGACTCTTTGCAAAAAGTACAGACACCTAGAGTGAAGAGGAAGGTCTTGAGAAGTCAAGAGACTGCCTGTTGCAGAAACACTTCCTTGGGGGAACCTGCTGACCGCCCCACACTCCTGACAGCACTCTGCTCTGAGCTAGACAGAGGCCCAAGACTGCAGGCTGTGCTTGCAACAGCAGTGGGTTGACTACCACTTGCAGAGAAGTTCACAACAAAATGGCCTGCTGCATTAGGGATTCAGCTCATGGCAGCACTCATCCAGGACAAGCCCCTTCAGTTTCCTTATCCTGCCAGAACCCCAGGGGTGCCGGGTTGCTACCTGTCCCCGAGAACCGGGTTTCCCAGCCGGGCAGCGGGTGCTGGGTGTCCAGCAGAGGGTGGTGTTACACTGCACCGTGCTTCTGACCTGCCCAGGCAAAGCCACCTCCGGGGCTGTTCTCCTCCTCCCGGGCTGCCTGCCCAGCAAAGACCTCCTCTCTAGTCACTAAAGGAACCGTTTCTTGTAGAACTCCTCCTTTTCCTACTGCAGGAAAGAACACCCAGAATATACAGTTGACACCTGGGATCTGTCTGCACAAGGGGCATTCAGTCTCCTGCTGAAGGGCCAGAAAGAGCAAGACCCCAAAGCATGCTTACCTTGAAAAGTTTCTGAGAGTGTTTGATCATGAAGGTCACTCCATTGTTTAGCTTCGTGATATTCTCCTGAAGGTCATTTGCTGTCACCTGGCAAGGAGACACCGCCAAAGGCGCAGCAGTTAGAAGGGGAGGAAGCAGGGTCTCTGCTGCCCTTGCTGTCTCTGGGACTTAGACACACACAGTGCCTCAGCAGGAGACCTGCTCTGAGGCAGGCAGGGATCACAGCACACCAACAAGCAGAGCTCATGGAGCCAAAGCTGCTCTGAGAGGAGGAGAACTAGGCAACTCTGGGGCAGTTCACCAGCAGCACAGAGAGATCTGCAAGATTTGTCTGGGGCTGTCATTCTTAAAAGAACCAGGACTGTGCTGTGCTTTCAATTTTACTGAAAAAGATGAATCACCAGTTGCAAGTTAGACCTATGGCAGGTCTGAACTGAACACTAGGACTGAGTCCTGCCATGAAGCTCCAGACTCTAACCCTCACATTACTGTACCAGTATTTCCCCTGTAAGTCTGCCAAGCCTCTGCTTTCTACCTTGCAATATCCCACCCGCAGATACTGAGGCATGGCTTACATTTCTGGGCCATAGGATGTGGGGTGCAAACATGAGGGCAAGATTGTGGGCAGACATCTTGTTCTTGTCCTGCTTCTTGGCGGTCTGGTAGAGCAAGTCCAGCAGCAGTTTGAGCAGACTGCGGTTGGGTGCGGGAAGGATCAAAAACAGCAGCTGGAGGGCTTCAATTTGGCGTTCTTTGTCTGGAGTGCTGGTCTTATTCCCCTTCTCATCAAACAGCATCAAGTCTGCCAAATCACAAGACAGAACATGAGGACATACATTACCTTCCCTAACAGCAGGCCCATTGCACCTGGTTACCCTTCCCTCTTCACATGCAGATCTCCTTCAAACTCCAGCATAGTTCTTGGCCCTCCACCTCTCTCCCACCAGCTCCCAAGCTCCCCACCTGATGCATTAATCTGATGTGATACTCCTCCCACAGGACAACACAGTTGCTAAGAGTTGTGATAGGTTGAAGGCAAGATGGACAATGTTCACATGAATAACAGTTATTAAGCACATAGAAACCACCTTGCTCAGGAGACCCCCAGACTTAAAACAGATGGAGACCCAGGTTACCAATGTGGACTCTACTCCTGCAGGTGTCTGCTTATTGCTGGAGACAAGACTGGGCTAGACAGACTTGGTCTGATTCCTTAGGATTTTTGGGTCCAGTCTTTCCACAACTAGGCTGAGATAGCAGGAAGATTCCTTCTTACCCTGCCATTAAGGATTACACTTCTGCAGCCTAGTGTGCAGCTCTGTAGCATTACCAGCTTTCTAGGAGGCTGGGTCCATTCCCTCCACTCATCACTGCGTCTTGTTGCTCACTCACCTGCAATTTTGAGGTGGGCATGGAAGTGCTTGTGTGTCAGCAGCGGCTCTGGTAATTCGCCCAAGAACATCTTAAGCAGGGTGGCCACATCATTGGAATGAAACTCCCCAGAGTCCAGGTCAATATCTGTACCACTGTTCAGAGCATCCTTTAGGATCTGTTGCCTGATGCTGTTACCTGGCACCCGAAACAAGCCTTCTGCTCTTAGATCTGCTCGGCAGAGGGGAGAAAAAAGGCCACTGATTAATCAGAGGACAATTCCCATCTTCTTACTAAAGCAATTCCCTCTCATTTCCAGAGCTTGACACCTCAGTGAGCTGCACTCAGAGACATGACTTCAAGCTGGCTCACATCAGCAGAAAAAGTCCATGCAGAGAAGGAAAGAGATTAACATCTGCTAGGCAGTTCTGAGGAACAGTTGCTTAGTCCAGCCCCAAACTCCTGCTGCTGGAAAGCTCAGGGCTTTTCACGCTGTCTGCACCAGAGACCTGAGGTGGGCCAGACAGATACCCTGTGGGATAGGAAGACAGCAAGACAGAGTCACTTACTTTTGTGCAGATACTCGATTAGCTGGGAGACCTGTGCAATGCCTTCTTCTGTCAGCGGTGAGCCAAACACCACCCCTTTCTCTGCAAAACAGAAGATAACATGTTTAAGCAGCTCAGACCCCAACAGCCACAGAGATTAGTGGTCCCCAAAGAACAGGATGTCAGCATGCAAAGGCCACTGCCCCAAAACGCTAAGGGTGAAGGTCACAAGGACCCCCACAGACATGAGATCTCACAAGCACTCCCAAATAAATCACTTCATCTCACAATTCTGTACTTACAAGGGCTTCATCATCCTGCTTCTTACCTCAGCTAAATTACAGTTTTTACCAGCTAAAGCAAACACTCTAGCTCCTGAAAAGACAACATCAGAACAGATGCTTCAGTTTTAAAGGGCATATCATTTGCAAGCCTGGACCTTATGGAAACAGCAAAGTGAGAAGGGCAGATGTGACAGCCTAGACTGCCCAGATGCCTGTTACATTGGCACACCCCACACCTGATAAGGAACATCCAGATTAATCCTCACTGTGGTTTGACATGGAGAGGAGCAGAAATAATAGGTGTAGCTGTGATGCTATGGGAGAGGGAAACAAGCACGAACGGGGAGAGCATACATGATCCAACTGGCTCGCGCTGGCCTCCTTTTCAGTGATGGGTAATCCCTGGAATTCCCTAATTCCAGTGAATCTCTCTTCCATGTCAGCTGCCTTGGCCTGAGTACAGTAATGTATGAAGTATCAGAAAGCTGAACAAGGAAGAGCTAGAAAAAAATAAAAGTAGTGAAGCAATGAGCCGGCGCTTTCTCCATACGGAGCAGTGACAGCTCCTCTCACTCCTGGAGTTTGCTTTCATCTCACAGGGCTGTTACAGATCAGGCATGAGCTGCCAGCTCCAGAACTCAATTCAACACAAGTACCTGAGCTGAAAGGAAGGAGATCCTCGCATGGAAGGACACATTAGATGAAAGGCTTATTTAGCTGAAAGACACTTGTTGAACAAATGCTGAAAACTATTCTTGTCTAAAGAGGGACTTCCCAGGTAGAAAGAATGTTTATCCAGCAGGACAGGAGTCTTGCTGGCGAGTGGCTTTTTCCATCAGCTACACAGAGCCAAACTCTGTCCCTCAGAAAGCTGAGGCAACTTCCAAGGGGCTTCACTGGCAGCAACCAGCACCCTGAGCACCACTTCTTCCCTCAGATGCGTGTAGGTTTTGACTGCAGCTAGAGACAAGATGCTGGATAGACCATGCTGCAACTTGCTGACTGGGACTGAGAACTGGAACCAGGTACAGAGCTGGTTTGTCCTGCCCTTGCTCTTAGGCTTCAAAGAGCCAACAGGTTTAAGAGAAGACTATTCCTCCCTCCTGCATGACCAGACTGCCAGTAGCATGGGCCACTTTGAGGGCAAGCTGGTCACATGCACCCCAGCTTTCTGTGGCTGAAGATTTCCCTCCTTATTGTTACAGCTGATAGCCCAGCAATCCAAGCAGTGCATTGGCTGGTCTGATAAAAGTTCTCACCCACAGCCTGCTCTTGCTTTTTTCTTCCCCCCTCATAGCACATTCTGTATTTACTAGTTTTTGGTCTGTTGGACTACAGATCTTACTGTTCTGTGGTATTGATCCTCACAGCATGTGGGAAAGACCTAGTTAACCCTGTGCACTTCACTAGCAGCCTTCTGTACAACTAAATTTATTCCTCCTAAAGAATGTTCCACTTTCTTCCAGGACTTCTGAAATACATGGTAAGCCACCAGGAACTCCAGCCTCCCGTTAAATCAAGAACTTTCTGACCTCCCTCTGATAAAGCGCATGCTTCAGTCTTGTGGGAGGAAGGAGGGCAATGTGACCTCTTGATCTACATGGAAGATCTGAAAGGCTTGAGTGTAAAGAGAGAACAGTTGGCAAAAGATTCTTGTCCTTGGAGAAAATTAAACTTTAGATATTCAACAGATAGAATCAATGGTGGCCAGGAAGGGAAAAGGAAAATACATTTTCTTGAGACATGCAGGGCCTGACAAATTCTATTTGCTTTTGAGGTCAGAACTTGATATCTGAATGAGAATTTGATTCTCAAAGAAACTTGAAAGAAGTGTCTGGAGAACAGATCCTGAGTTATGAAGGCTTAGATGTTATTGTAAGATTGCTTCTGAAACCAAGAAGCAGCATGAGATTGAGTCTCCTAATGCTCAAAGGAGTTGCAAGTATTTACAGTTTGATCAGCTCTGAGCGCTATGGTCCTTGGCCTCTGGCTTTGAAGAAATAAAACCTGTTTGTTCTAGCTGGTCTATAACATGAAGAAAAACAAATGATGGCTCCAAGATGAAACACATAGGACATGAAACGGATTTTCTCTGTAGGCACAAACTACTTTTTCCTCAGAGTTTGGCCAAGTAGTTCACAGACAGTGCCTGTCAATGCAGGGAGACACTGCCATTGCAGCCTGGGAGTGCAGCCAGCAGACTTGGAAACATCTGCTAGCTGTAGCTGTCGTGAGACACATGGCCAGGAGACGTCTGAATGGGGGAAGGCGGAGCTCTTGGGGAAGAGAGCTAGCAGGAGATGTCAGGTCTGACAAAAGCAGTGTTCCAGCACAGTACAGATAATTTTAAAAAATTAGCTAGAGAAGGCTCACAGCCCCTGCTAGAAGGTTTTGACAAGAAGAGAGAAGTTTCCATACACGCTAAGAAAACACTTTCAACTTGGTTACTCACTCGCTTCTGTTTGTCAGGTGGCAAGTGTCTGAATTTAAGGTGTGCTGCTACTCTCCTGGAACAGAGGCAGGAGCAATAACAGGTATGGGCACAGTCTAACTGCAGTTTGGGGGCAGTGTGAAGACCTGTTATTATGGAGCAGCAAGGTAAGTCATGGCAGCATTGAAAAATTCTCACCCAAGGATGCTAAAGGACTTGATCTGCAGTACTTGATTCTCCCCTGCAGTGCCGTCCAGCCCAGAGTGAGTGTATCTAGCAGGGTTCCCACTGCGTGAGTCAGGAGTGGAGGGCTGAAGCCAGCACCAGAAAACTCAGCCTGAGCAATGGGGCGGCAGAGCTTGTCCTTGTGAAACACAATGGAGCAATAGGTTTGGTAGAATCAAAAACACTTGGAGAAACTATATAAAGGATGAAGGGGGGGTGGAATCCAAACTCGGACATAGCAATAGCTCCCTTCTCAGAGGTAGAATAGCAGAGTTGCACAAAGGAAGGGGAAGATTAATTAGAATTGTTCAACCTCAGGCTGCCAACACCTGAAGGCAGCAACCCACAGCTTCTCTGCCAGCAGACAGCCAGTCTAACTAGGAAGCTAGAGCAGTTGAGGGATGTCGGAGGTGCCCAGATGGAGGCAGTTTCTGTCTAGGGGAGTAGAAGGTTTAACTGAACTTACCAGGAGAACCAGGCTCCCCCTGAACGTGGGCAGGGTGGGAGAAGGCACACACATACGCACACCTAGAATACCCTTTTAGTTCTGACAAAACAAAGTGGTAAATGCCAGCCAGCGAGGAGGAGGGGATCTGAACACAACTGTGCTCAAAAGCAAATCTCAGACTTCTGAGAAAGGACCTGGGGCTAATGTTTC
Source organism: Phalacrocorax carbo (assembly GCF_963921805.1). Lineage (NCBI taxonomy): Eukaryota > Metazoa > Chordata > Aves > Suliformes > Phalacrocoracidae > Phalacrocorax > Phalacrocorax carbo. The sequence continues at coordinate 7,478,687 of NC_087524.1, read as the reverse complement.
ATAACCAAGACAGCTGAACTTCAAAGAAAAGACTTGTCAGTTTACCAGAAGAAAACTCCAGCTGAATGGTTGTCTCCAAAAGAGAAGTACGTCCCCTCCCGGGGTTGAATCTGGGATTGAGCCAAGCCAGTCTGCAGAGCTTTGCCACTGACTCACTGGATTGGGATGTGGATCAGAGTGGCACTGGCATTTGGATGGGAGATGCTTACAGATTTCTGAGCTGCACAGACAAAACCTTCCAGAGAGCTAGGACAGCTACTGTAAGAGACAGTGGGCACTGACTTCACTCAGTGGCCTGAAAAACCTGGGCATTATTGTTCTTTATGGAACCTGATGCTCTCAGCCTTTACTGATATTCCATCACTTATAAGGAAAGCTAATGAGCTAAGGAAAACAGAGCATGGACTACCGTGGACACAAACAAGCAGAGACAGACACCGTGGTGTGAACCAGAAGAACCTGCAGCTTGTTCAGGCACCCCCCTCCAGCTCAGTGCTATCCACAGAGCAAGACCACAAACACTCAGGGACTAAAGCTATACCTCTGTGGCTTGTGCTGCACAGACCCACCAAGGCCAACCTGACATAAAAACCCACAGCAATAACCCCCAGAAGAAGGGTAATCTAGTGGCAAGGCGTTTTCTGGATGAACCTCCTGGCCTCTCTTTTGCTCCTTTCCAGAGCTGACATCCCCAGAGATTACAAACCTACAGTATTAAGCATTCAACACAAGCTCAAAACAACAGGCCTACACTGAAAGTTTTATAAGCTGTGTGTAACAGTTGACAGTCAGCATCACCCTAAAGGTGGGCACCAGACATGATGCCGTACTCACCCTTGCGCTTCAGAGACATCAAAGAACGAAAAAATCCAGAGGCTGTGCTGTTTGCCCCAGGCAGCTTTGGGTCCTCCTCTCCCATTAGCTGGGCCAGCTCTGCCCCGGGCAAGTCAATGAGCCTGGTAATGTTGCTGACAACTAGCTCTGTGAACACCTCTGGTTTTTCATGGCGCAGCTTTTCCACAAAGAAGTCAGGATTGAAGATGATCGGCTGGCTGCGGAGGGAGGAGTCATTGCAAATGACAAAATTGCAGATGGCATCACTGGAAAAAAGGGAAGGAGAAAAATATCCAGTAACTCCTCGTTGCTTGTTTTTTTTTGTTTTGTTTTTACAGCCAGCTGGTCTGCCCTGAAGGAGACATCTGCTGACACCGGAGCTACCAGTCTACATCAGCAGTGTCTGTCTTCGGTGAGTGTTCAGCACAGTGCAGTTACATTTCCCTTTGGAGCAAACACATTTCTGGCCTGTTTGTACAACTCAAGACTAGCACTCCATAACGTGATGGTAGCACATGCAACACATGGCAACATCCAAAACTTTCACATCCTACTAGCTCAGGCAGATACGACACCCAATATTTTACATTGGCTTACTACCCTCAGTCATAAATAAGTTTGGTTCTGTCTCCTTTCCTCCTCAGAAATTCACTCCCAGTGGCCTAAAAGGCTAAATTCCAATCTAAATTTTTTTATGGCCATCTTATACTACCAGTTCCCATTGCCATTCCATCATCCCTACCTTTCTATCATCAAATAGATAGTTCCCATGCCCTGGGACTTCACTTTTAAGATCATAAACATACAATAACACTGACCGACAGTTCTGTTAGGAATGTGGTCAAACGCTCCCAAGGTGACAAGCTGACAACTCTGATTACCGCTCTCTGCCAGCTATGCACTCCAAGTCTGGAGCAAGTGTGAACTCATTGGTATTAGCACAAGCCTCGTAAGATCAGTCCTTGAGGAACCTCTAGTAACCTTTTTCCTAGAACATCTTTTCAGCTCATCCAGCTCCTGCCACTTCTTCAGGCTGTCCTTTATCCAACCTCCCTATTCTCTACTGACACCTACTTTCTCCATTTCATAGCTTCTCAGGTGGCATGGGAAAAGGGATGCATCTGAGACACTGCTCTGCTAAGGGCTATCTGTAACAGACACTTAGCCCTACCAGAGGTTAAGTAAGCTACATTTACCATGTCTGAAATCAAAATAAAAGACTTAAAGAGCTATCTCAAGTTAACCAGCACACTTAATGCTCACACTTAAAGCTTATCCCAATCTCCATCTACCTCTAGGTCTTCTATTACCATCTTCCCACCACTGTTTCAAACACTTGCACGCTTCTGAAGTCAAGCCCACAGGCAAGAGTTGCCTCCTGTCCCTCTTTTACTTAAATGTGAGCATTAGTGTCTTATTCTCCTATCACAAGCTACTACCCTGATGTCATACTCAGCTATGAAGAGCTGGCCCAGCCCTACAAGTTGTGCCGGTCCTTCTAGGGCCCTGGGTGGAGGCCATCTACCCACCCAGCTCACACACACTGTGTGCTTTCACTGTGTCACATTCCCCAATCCATTAACCATTCTTGGGCTCTTAGATAATACTTTGCTTTCTACTGTTTCAACACCCCTCCTCAGCTGTGAGCTCCCACTGAAAACCTTTTTCCAGCTGCAGCTGCCAAGCGCACAGGTAATAGAAATGCTGTGTTTGTGCACCAGGGGTCATGTCAGTCCCTTAGGTGTGGTGTGGCTCTGCCAATCACCCCCGAGGCCTCCAAAGGCTTCCCTCCAAAGCAGGCTTTCCCAAAGACCAGAGCACCTTGACCTTCCTCTCCTCTCTGATGAGGAGGGTCACTGTGTTCAGACCACGCTGGGCATCTGTGCTCACTCCTCATCACGCCTGCCACCAAAAGTGTTTACAACCCGCTGGACCTTACATCCCTTGGTTCCAGCAACAGAACACTTCAGCTACTAGCTCTGAGATCTCAGCAACTTATTGTCCTGATGTAAATCGACAGTAGCTAACAAAGGGGAGGACATCAGAGCACATACTGGCAAGTCACCTGAACTCCAGCCCGCTTCCATGCAGTATCTGTGAACCCACAGTTATCCGAGCTTCTTCTGTACATCTTTGACCTGAAAGACCATCTTGGCATGATTTCCAAGATTCATGATCAATAAAATAGACTAAAAGCTGGGACTCAACCTCCATAAGAAAATACTTGCTGAAGTCAGAGGAAACCAGGCTCTCAGCAACATTGGCACTGTGAGAATCCATACAAAATCCTCTCCCCCTGCCACTGCTCTCCATAGATGTCAGTCTCCAAGAGCTTCAAGAGGATGGAGAGGAAGAAGGTCTGCAAGGCAGACTGCAAGGCAATCTGCCAGGTCATCTAAAATTTTAGAATGCTCTTAAAGGCTCCCAGCTGCATAGCTCAGAGTGGCCTAGCAAGCACACTGCTGACTCCAAATGGGGGCCATATTTTTCTGACTACCTCCCAGTCTGTTTTTCAGCAGTTTGTTATCTGCAATAAATCAAAACCAAAATGCAACAACCCGGTATCAGCTGCCAAAAAGCAATTGCCAATGGATCTGATCATATTCACATTTCATTGCACAGGGCTACAATGCACAAACAAGTGCCAGCTCTGCCCATAGAGTGGAGCAAGCCCTTTCCCTGAAAACCATGACAACTCATTTGGTGGCAATACAGATCCTGAGAAGGGTTAATAGCAAGTGTATAGGCCCAGTGACCCTGCCTGCAATGATCCGTGCACTGTTATTCACTCACTAGCAGTTTTGTTTCCCCACAGAGAAGATATGCAAATACTTTGCAGCAGTTACATCAAGCATCACAGATTATCTGCTCCATCTGACAATTAGATACCTAGATTCAGAGAAAGAAAATTAAACAATTTTGTCAACTAGAACTGACTGACACGACTTCTCCGCACAGCCAGCGTTACAAGTTGCACAAAGTTTAACAACATTTAATGCAAAAATAGAAAAAAGTAAATTTCTTACATGAGTGCTGAGAGCTTTTGGAGAGGCATTAGGAAGCAGAGACAGGGAAAAGAACTTGCTCCTTGTTTCCAGCAACAAAAGAAACCTGCCTGTCCCAGCACAGCCTATGCAAATTCCATGCATGCTACGAGACACAAGGGCGTATTATTGGGTCTGAAAGGCCCCCTTGGCACACACTGGGCATCAGCCTTCACACAGAGACAAAACAGAAAAGAAAAGCTGGACAAATTGATTCATGTCTCTTGCCAAAGGCTGCGTAGCTGGAGTTTAACAGCAAATAATTCCTACATAGAAACCGGGGTTTTGAATTAGGACCAGCGTGGTATTAAGTGCTCTCCACCTGTATCCAAGAGGAATCCACAAAATAGCCCCAAATCTACCCTATGTTTACCATGAGTAAAGCCATGCAAACACATTCCCAACAGCATCCAAGCACAACCAATGTTACAGCACTGGCAAGACAATAACAGAGCCCCTTAACTGCACAACCCCATGCCCAGAAACCTTGCTAGAAATGCTGTGTGCCCCTGCCTATCACACTTTTAGATCCTTTCAAAGACAAAGCACATAGATCAGCCTCTCCAGAGCTGGAAAAAGCACCTAGCCACTGCTCTTTGCTACTGTTACTGTGCCACCATGTGCCGTTCATCCACGTCAGGCTTCCCGTTCCACATTTCTCTGGATTCCCGTCCAGTTTCCTTGCCTGCTGCAGCTGAGACCAGCCTTGTATACTCTTATTGTGATATGGCACTTCAATGAGCTACTTAATTTTGAAAGGTCACTTTATTAGCAGCTCTTCCTTGCACAGAAAATTTGCCTTTGTATCATTATTGCTAATCAAAATGGAAATGTGAAGCAAACCCCTATTTCTGAGCAAAGATAAAGCCCCCACTGGCTTTACACACAATAACCCTGCCAATCCTCACTGCTGCACACACTATAACCTTCAGAAAAAGCCATGTGCCCCATCTGCTGTTTTCATGTTAAAAAAGGAAGATGGATGTACTCTACCTACACTCACAGTTTATATAACAGCAGCAACGGGGAGACAAACGCGTATTCAGGGAGTTTATTGCCTTTTTTTTCTTTGCTTGCAATTACAGAGTTATATTTCCTATATGCTGTGATTTCAGATTGCTTTACGACACATCAAAAGACAATAACATAAAGGAATAAATAGCTCCCTCTCCGATCCCATGAATAAAATCACATCCCAATGAATAATAAAACCTTGTACTAATAGGATTGTGATTAAGACAGCAGATTAAAAAAATGGGTCTTATATTGTGCTGAGGTTCTTGCCATTCTAGTATCTTTTAGGAGGAAAGCCTGTGATCCCAGCCAAGTCACAAAGAAAGCTGTCTGTCACACACAACGTTCTTGCTTCAGGCATGACAGCCCCATCATTTCATGGGGAGTGGATGGTGCAGGAGGTCAAAATCATGATGGATCAATTAATCCCTAAGGTAACTAGATCCAGGCCAGGGAAATGCATCGGAAACTAGGGCAAAAGTGAGCCTTTAACTGGCAAAACCTGGTGATTGAAACTGTGGTGCAAGAGCTGTGCAAAGAGGCAGATCAGCTCACGTGGCAGAAAGCTTGCATCCAGATAGGTGAGACCTAACTGTTTTAGCAGCTTTTACACGTTACGTTGTTCTAACTCCATCCATGTGAAGGCAGAAATAGGTTCAAGCAACATGAAATAGAGCATAAGGAGAACACAAGTAAGCCAAGAAAGAGAAGGAAGAGGTACCGCTGGGGCAAGGCTTTAGCTGTGTTTGTCTAGCTGGGAGAGTGGAAAAACTGGAAGCTGCAGATTTCAGAGGAGCCTGATGTACCAAATTCAGTGAGCAAAATCCATCCCTGGTGCCATTTTACACACTTTGGATGTTGTCACTTCAGAGCTAACACTTCAGACACACCACAGTAGATGAGTCTTACCATACAGGAGTAAAAGGATTAAAGAGCTTTTGAAAATAAGGCAGATAATAGAAGAAAATCTCCCTTCATAACAAGAAAATCTTTAGACTGTGAAAAACAGCCAGGCTACTACCAAATACCGAGAGCAAGGCGATAAGCAGGCAGCGCTAAAGAACACAAAACATGAGCAATTCTTTGCCTGGCTAAGCACAAAGGGAGACGGGACAGATGCACACAGGCTCGTATTTCCCCAGGGAGACAGAAGTAGCATCGTTTTCTATGTTGTGCCAGAGTAAGGAATCAATTAATGAGGATGTCTGAAGACAGTATTTCCAGAGCCAGATAGGAGCCATCCCAGATTTTGCAAAGAGATGAAAGAACTGTAGTGGAATTATGTGGAATCATTTTAAGTACAAAAGGACTAGAAGACAAATTATTTCCTAGATTGAAAAAAAAGAAGATTTAACAGAAGTCTATTGGGAAAGGACTGTAGAGACATTAGAAGTGACTTCACAGTTAAGGCTGCTTTGAGAACTGTACTTCAGACTGACATTCTTATAAGACAGCATAACAAAGATCACATTCAGGACTCCGATTTCGCACAGTAACTCTTCATAGAATGACTGACTTGGCTCTGAAAAATGTTGAGAAAAACATGCATCAATTTTTGCCTAGAGTTATACTGATAAGGTCTTTAGGGGCAGAGAGAATCCTTTTCTGACGAGTACACAGTGCAGAGCACAGTGGGTGCCAATCCTTGACCAATGTCTCTAGACATAAGTAAGCCATACTAGGTAACACTGCCTTTTTAATTTTTGCTTTGTTTTCTTCACATTTAAGCAGCTAACAGTGATTCAGGCTTTTGGCTATGGGAACCAGATAATAATATGCAATTTTAACAGCAAGGAGCCAGGGAAGAAAGCTATTATGTGCTTTATATTACAGCAGCCTGTGCTGGACAACCGTAACACCTGGCCATCTTTTGGACAATGGGTAAACAGGATAGCCAAGTCACTGCTACACTATAAGAATTCAAATTCTGTCTCAACATAGGATGCAAAGCAGACCTCTGCAACATCAGCTACAGATCTGTGATGTGAACCTGGAGGCAGACCTATCTGGGAAGATAAAATGTTTGGAAGGGGTCGGGGGGGAAGTACTCTTTGGAAGAAATGCAAAATGCAACATATTACCAGTGTCAAAGAAAAGTGCAGTAGCAAGACAGCTTGATATAGGTGAAACATCAAGAAATTTGCATTTCAGCATGAGATTTCTCAAGTTTGACCTCAGTGAATTCTTTTGTGATATCTTTACTAATAGTCACTGGATTATTTTCAAGTCAGCAAAGCAGTACTTCTATCAGCCATCACCATGACTGAGTATCCAGATGCCTTCTAGTGCTAGAAGGAGGAAAAGAACTAAGAGGTGCCTTAGAGAGGAACCGCATGTTCACTGCGGTGCTCCTGAGCAAGTCCCCTTCCCAGCACCACCACCACAGCTCTGGATGAACCCATGGTGTGCGATGGCTCAGCTTCCTAACCAAGGCTCTTTTAAAAAAATGCAGAAACACAGCTACTGCCAGAAGCCTTGTAATTTCACATTAAAGATCTGCAAGCTCATACATCTGCCTTAACATCAGAATAACAATCTAACAGCATTTAATAGCAATGCCATTCCAACGTTCATGACTTTCAATGCAGTCTAAAGTTTGTGTCTTTATTTTAATACAAACCCCTACTGGAAGCAGCAGTAGAAGAGGAGCCTTAGATCCAATCCTGATTTCACTGAAACCAGAACCAAAACTGAATCTTTTTAGAAGGCAGCAGCTGCCTCTTCTCATTACTGATCTATTCACTTTTATCACTGTGGCATTGGGAACCTCGGTCACAGCTGGGGACTCCACTATGTTCCATGCTGTACAAACACAGAACAAAGGCAATACCCGGTCTTTAGAGGGCTGATAGTGAAATCTGAAATGAATGCTGGAGAGACAGAAAAGAGGAGGAATCCCAAGAGAAAAGCCAGCGCTATCAGTCAGTATGACTGATATAACTGAACCCTGCCAGCCTTTCTGTAGATGCTATTAAAAAGGAGGGCAAGGAAGGACAGGAAAAATAATCAGGTCACACTGCAGACATTTAGAAGAAATCCAGCTCTTGCACAAGGGACAACATGGGACTGAGCACAAAGGAGCTGGTTTGAAAGCTATCAGACAGGGACAGCTGGGATGCAGGGCTGAGGAGGCAAGAGCTGAGCTCCAAGCCCTGGCCAGGAGCCACCAGAGCCTGGCAGCACCCCAGGGCATTGCGTGGCTGCACCCAGACCCTTGCAGCAGGGTGGAGGGTCAAAGCCTGAGGAAGCCCTGCAGCCACTTCCCACCACCCAGAACATGCTGGGCAGGCATGCTGCCTTCCTCAGGTAAGGTCACCAGGGCCTGGAGCTAGCCCGTATAGAAAAATGTATTGATGGGGTTTTCCCTGCCCCAGTCATACAGTTATCATGACAAAGCAATGCATCTTTTTTGCTTTATTTTACTAATTTGAGCCATTTGCTTTGTGAATAACATACTACAGATCTGAGGTACACTGTGGGGCCAGGTGGTATCTGCCCTGAATGCTGTGTCCCATGTCTACAACAGGGATTCTGGGCCTTTTCTTGCCATGCACTGCAGAATTACCCACCACAACCTTTGACTAGAAGTCAAACTAACGAACTGCAAGGATACCTCCTCTTTCCATGAGCCCTAACATCTTTTTGTGTAATGTAAAATTCTTTACTGAACATCTGTCCATGGACTCTCACCAACTGACTGCTCTTCAGCTTCATTCATACCCCAGGTAGGAAGTTTCTTCTCACATTTGTCTGTTTGGTCCTTAGCTGGGCAGACTGCAAAGTCCATGCATGTCTGCTGCATCCTCAAAGTGTGTGGGGGTACTTCCCAGTTGCCAACAATATCATTCCCTTACTCTCCTCATTTTAAAATGTCTTTAACTTCTTTACTGCCCCATTTTGAGTGTACTAAAAGTCAATAAGAAGCATGGCCCAGTCCTAACTTTACTTTCTTGGCCTCTAGCACTCAGAAATTGCTGCATGCACTTGATTGTCACCCTGACACTTAAAGATAAGAGCCCTAAGGCATCCTTCAGGGCAGGGAAAAATGCAGTTCAGAGACTAGCAAAGATACACCGTGTAGATGCTTCTCAGTCCGGTAGCTCCAAGCCAGTGTCCAGGTCAGAGCAGAATTTACATCTATGAAGAGGAGCCCCACAACAATCAGGTTTACTTCTGACATGAAAAGTCAAGCAATCACAAAAAAATAAAAGCACAGCAGAATTAACAGGCTGTGGTAGGAACGAGTCTGGGAACTTGGAGCAACCTAGCAAGGAAGGAAAGATGTTTTCCTCCAGCCCTCCCACAGGATGATAATCCCCCAAAATTGGTAGCACCAGCTGGTGCCCAGAACACATTCAGGAATCCCATCCCACCATCAACTGTCAGCATTTGAACAAAGCATTGCAATTTGAGTATAGTGTGCTGTAGCACTCACAGGTTCGCTTGACTGCTGTTGTTTTTTCTGGGCCAAGGAGATACCAAGACCTGGGTCAGGACTGACAGCCAGCTCCCAATGGTGCTGCTGGGTGAGATTTTGCAGTCATAGGCTAGCAAATACAGAGAACAAAGGCACTCGGGAAGCCACAGCTCTTGTTTTTGTTCCTTACACTTTTGTAACTCCACAACACTTCTTAGCTCTGGAGCTGCAGTGGGCAAGCCGCATGCTTGCATCTGTATTTTGTATCATGGTAGCGTGCGCAAAGGGCGAGAGCACATCAGATCCCTTCTCATCAGCAATCCTCTGCAGATACCACCGAGTATGTCAGAGGCCACATCCCACGTTCCAGATGTGTAAACTCTCACAAGCTGGAATTGCAATGAGGCACACCTGGATGCATGCCAGCATTTAAATAAGCTGGTGACATCTGGTCAGGGCTGCTGAGGCACACAGATAAACAGGCTAGGCCAGCCACAGAGTAGCACAGCATGCAGTACCAGAGAGACAGAGGTGCACAAAGCAGCCCGACTAACTCACCAAATTGAATGGAATAGGGGCCTAGTACTTTTGAAGGGGATTTGCGCGATCTAGGATGTCAAAAACTGGAATATTGTATACCGATACCAGAATTCATATGACAATAACATATACTGTCACTTTATACAACTCTCCCATACTGATAAAAAATTGTTTCTCTTCCCATCCCACCTGACAGGTCATGTCTGTCTGGGTTCATCTGTGAAGGATGTTCCCTAAACGGCTTCCCGCTCTCCAAGGCACTGCCAGCCACAGCACACGTCTCCTGCCGTAGGACAACTCGCAGGCAGGGCTGTAGGAATACCCATATGGAACTCCCAAACCATAAAGCCACATTTCAACATTGAGTCTGAACTCCAGCAAAACAAAAAGGGGAAACTAGTGGTGGCTCCCCCGAGAACTTCTGGCCTCTGAAAAATCAGAGCTGCTACACCACCACTCAAGAAGAAAGGATATTTTGGAGTCCAGCCAAAACATTAGAGCTTTATAGGCCCAAAGCAAACACATTAAAAGATCTCGTAAGCCAGCTGGCAGGCAATTATTTAAGCAGCTTATCACATTCCCCACTATCTACAGTTTCTGAAAAAATTTGAGGAAACTCTAGATAGCTTAATTGCAATTACCTAGCGCAGAGGTGAGAAAGGCCGAGAGCAGGGAGTGAGGCTGTTGCACCTCAGAGAAGAGGGCCCAATGCTCTCGTCAAACACAGTGGTAAGGGTAATGCATTGCCGGGATGAGAGGCCGGGAGTACACCAGACCCGTGAAGCGCTGAAACAAAGAGGAGTCCAAATTCATCACACCATGGGGCCGTGGTTCCTCCCATTTCTCCCCAAGCTGGCTGCAAGACCCCTGTGACTTGGTACCACAGGAACCCCGGTGTCCGTCCCCAGGATCACAGCGCAGGTTTGGCGAGATCCTGCTACTTCTGCACAAAAGCAGCACAGCAGGTCTGTGCCTGAACCCAGCAGAGCACAAGCTAAAGAACAGGCCTCAGCTCCCTCTCCTTGCCTCCAGCTAGGCAACAAGTGAAAATGAGACCCTACAGAAAGAGCTAACTCTGAAACAAGAGGAAAACACAGGGCCTCAGCTGTGACCAGGAGCCAAATCCAGCTTACAGAGGGACACCATTTCCTAGAGGAACTTGACTTCAGTGCAACCATTAGATATTAGCCAACATTTCCATGCCGCCCTGTCTCCTTCCCATCTGTTCATGCCACTTATTAAACACACTGAAGACCATTGACCTTTAGGACAAGGAATTTGATTTCCCAGCACAGCACTCAGCACTCAGTGCTTCAGTTTCAGACTGAATGAGTGCCCAGACACCTTTAAAGCAGCATTAACGACACCCTGTGACATTTTCATATGCACATAAATGTGCACACAGCAACAAGGCAATGCCTAGGCTGGCAAGGAGACTCAGATGCTGCTTTGGGCTCTGTGGGCAAGCAATGCTCCCCCTTCATGCAAACAGACAATAAACTGAAGCGTAGCAGAACAAGGATCCTGTTGTCCAAGTCCATCCCAGGCCCCAGATGAGAACAGGACAGAGTGTTACATGCAAGCATACAAAAATACTGCAAATGCAACACAGCCTTGAGTTTGGGTCTGGATGTGTGCCTGATGGGGCTTGGCCTGAGTAGGGGGTTAAAGGCAAGTCTGGGTCTCAAAGATTTTAGTGAGAGCTGTGGAGAAAGGAATGTTTGAATAAGGTTGTTCCCTGCTCTAGGCTATCTTCAGAGAAAAGTAGCCATGTGTTCAGACTTGGCTTTAACTCTGAAATCAACCATTTTTTCTGCATGACCCTCAGCAAGTCACTTTTACTTTTTGCCATTAACTCATGTTTACAGTGAATGTTTTCCTATTTGCAGTAAAACATACATAGAAATTGTGTCTCCTTTCATGGCCTGTTTACAACATGAGCTCTTATCCAGTTGTGCAGCGACTCTCTATCAAGCTATTTTCGCAAGATGCCTTATACCTTCTTTCAGTGCATCCTGCCTTCCAGGCCCATGGCTTTTTCCCTTCCACTCATTCCACCCCTGCCATATCAAGTGGCCAACACGAACACTGAATGCCTGCAAAGCATTTAGGGACTGCTCGAATCGAACATTAAATGCATTCGTTAAACAGACAGGTGTTTCTTTTGAAATTGAGCACTCAGGCACACTGCAATCATCATTCTCAGTTATGAAGAGCCAGGCAGAGGGTTAGAGAGACCACAAACAGAAGAGAGACCCACACAAATAATCTTTTGTCATGTTCAGTAACGTTTGGTAAGGAGGTTAAGACAACCAGCTTTCATTTCCAATCTTTAAGTCAGCATGCTGTAAGACCACATGTGCTGCATGCAAGCTTTACTAGCAAACTTGCACGTCTCTCCAGAGGAGCGGGAATAGGGGAAAAAGCACGGTTGTGGAGCATACTTTAAAAAAAAAGCAAGCTTTGTGGTCTTTGTGGTGATAGGCCTGCAAAGCAAGAGATCGATTTGCTAGCACTACCTGTGGGTGACAGGAAGTGCTGGAGTAAAACTTACACTTGAGGCTCTGCTTTAACACAATCACTTGCGGGGGGAGCAGTGGGGTGCATTAAAAGCTAGGGGGATTACATCCTAAGGACAACCATCAGCATACGACAAATAAATTCAGCCATTTAGACTGATCCAGGACACGTTTAAAATGTTTTATCTAAAAGAGTGTTGGAAGTATAAGGTGCACAGAGCATTTTCATCCCTCTACCAGGTCCAGCGTTTTAGGCACTCCCTGCTCAGATGTGCCACACTGAGCATCATCTCTTCATCCCTCCTTCCAGAGCGAGGCTCTGCCCCAACCCAGGCACCACAGCAGTTCTCCCAGACAAGCACAGCAGCACCATCAGGACGGGCTCCGCTCAGCAGAGAACAGGACAGCACCGCTGTGAATCAGGCTGGGTATAAGGCAGCAGCCCTCAACTGTATTTATTTTGCAAGTCCACAAGAATTACCACTCAAAAAGGACGGCAGTTTGTAGTTCCAAGCCATATATGCTGGGGGAAGGAGGGGGAAAAAAAAGAAAAAAGAAAAAAGGAAAAAAGGAAGAGATACCACAGTTTTTTAGCAGTAAACCAAAAAACACTGTTCTGGGGAGGTGTTTATACTACCTCCACTATTTCATTGGCAGCAGTCACAGAACGGTTATCCATATAAAAGATTAATTGCTAAGGATTATTATGTGACACTTAGAGCATATGCATATTTAGAAAGCAAGAATAACGCGTGCGGAGCGGACAAAGCAAGGGAGGAAGGGCTGGATGCACAGCGAGTCTATATAGTGCCATCACCCTACCAAACCCTGCAACTGCCAAGCGCCGAGTCTGACTGCGGCTGCGGGGGAACCGTGCCAGGTGTGGCCCCGCAGCCCCGCACCGGGCCGGAGCAGGGGCAGGCGGCAAGGTGGGCACTTACCTGCGCCAATTCGGGGGCAGGGAGCAGTGCCCGGCCCCGGGCGAGCGGGCTACCGCAGGGTTCCCCCCCCCGGTAGGAGGAGCGGGCGGTGCTGCCCCTGCAATGCAGCACCGGCAGGCTGCAGGGAGCGTTCCCCGGCCGCTCGGGCGGAACCCGCGGGGACGCGGGTGGTGGGGACCGCAGGGTGGCACCTCCACCACCCCCCGCCCCGGTCCCGCGGGGCGAGGGGGCGGCACGACCGAGCGCCGGGGGAGTGTAGGGGACCCCCAGCCGGTGGAGCTGGTGCCCAGCCGCGGCGGGGACAGCGAGAGCCCGGCTAGCGGCGGAATCACCGCAACGGGCGGGCCGGGAACGCGGCGCACCGACCGGCGGCTGGCGCGGGGCGCCCGCAACGGGCCGGGCGGTACCGAGTCACCGCCCGCAGCGCGGGGCCGTGGGGGTGCTCGGGCGCCCCGGGAAGGGAGTGGCGGTCCCCGATGAGGGGGGGGGCGCACCGGACCCCGGCGAGCCCCGCTCCTACCTGCCGCCGCTCCGCCCGCCGGGCGCCGGCGCTCCCGCCGCCATCTCATACCTGCCGCTCCGCCTCCCCATTGGTCCGCCGCACCTCCCCTCCTCGGCCCCGCCCCGCCCGGGACGCGCGTCGCTATTGGGCTCAACCCGCACCGCTCCGTCGCCATTGGTCGGTTCGAACGCGCAACGGCCGGTCCGCGCAAACGGCGTGAGAGGGTGTGCGGGAGGGTTAACATCTCCCTCAGTGACTCGGGCAGCGGGGCGCGCGCAGCCCCAGCGCCTCTGCAGGTGACACAGAATCACAGAATGGCGGGGGTTGGAAGGGGCCTCTGGAGATCACCTCATCCAACCCCCCTGCTGGAGCAGGCACACCCAGAGCAGGGGGCACAGGAACGCGTCCAGGCAGGGTGTGAATGTCTCCATGGAAGGGACCCCACAGCCTCTCTGGGCAGCCTGTGCCCCTGCTCTGGCACCCGCACAGGGAAGGGGTTTTTTTTTCACGTTCAGGTGGAACTTTCTGTGTTCCAGCTTGTGCCCGTTGCCCCTTGTCCTGTCATTGGGAACTATGGAAAAGAGTCTGGCCCCATCCTCTTGACACCCACCCTTTAGACGTTTATAAGCATTGACAAGATCCCCCCTCGGTCTTCTCCGTGCTGAACACACCCAAGTCTCTCAGCCTTTCCTCATAAGGGAGATGCTCCAGTCCCCTGAGCACCTTGGCAGCTCTCCGCTGGACTTGCTCAAGCAGTTCCCTGTCCTTCTTAAACTGGGGGGCCCAAAACTGGACACAGCACTCCAAATGTGGTCTCACCAGGGCAGAGTAGAGGGGGAGGATAGCCTCCCTCAGCCTCCTGGCCACACTCCTTTTAATGCACCCCAGGTCACCGTTGGCCTTCTTGGCCACAAGGGCACACTGCTGCCTTAGGGTCACCTCGCTGCCCACCAGCACTCCCAGGTCCTTCTCAACAGAGCTGCTTTCCAGTAGCTCAGCCCCCAGCCTGTACCGGTGCCTGGGGTTGTTCCTCCCCAGGGGCAGGACCTTGCACTTGCTTTTGTTGAATTTCACCAGGTTCCCCTGGGCCCAGCTCTCCAGCCTGACCAGGTCTTGCTGGATGGCAGCACAGCCTGCTGGTGTATCAGCCGCTCCTCCCAGCTTGGTGTCATCAGCGAACTTGCTGACGGTACACTCTATCCTTTCACCCAGGTCATTGATGAATATATTGAACAGGACTGGACCTAGTACGGATACCAAGCTGAGCAGTGCAGTTGACATGCCAGAAGGACGTCATGCCATCCAAAGAGACCTGGACAAGCTGAAGAGGTGGGCCTGTGAGACGCTCATGAGGTTCAACAAGGCCAAGGGCAAGGTCCTGCACCTGGGTCAGGGCAACTCCCAATATCAGTACAGGCTGGGGATGAAGGGATTGAGAGCAGCCCTGCAGAGGACTTGGGAACGCTGGTGTGTGAAGAGTTGGACCTGAACCAGTCATGTACACTCACATCCCAGAAAGCCAACCATATCCCGGGCTGCATCAAAAGAAGTGTGGCCAGCAGGTTGAAGGAGGTGATTCTGCCCCTCTACTCCACTCTCGTGAGACCCCACCTGCAGTGCTGCGTCCAGCTCTGGAACCCTAAGCACAAGGACATGGAACTGTTGGGGCAGGTCCAGAGGAAGCCACAAAAACAATCCTGAGGGCTGGAGCACCTCTCCTACAAGGGCAAGCTGAGAGAGTTGGGATTGTTCAGCCTGGAGCAGAGAAGACTGTGGGGGACCTTATTGTTGCCTTTCAGTAATTAAAGGGGAACTATAGGAAGGGTGGGGACAAATCCTTTAGCAAGGCCTGTTGTGACAGGACAAAGGGTAATGGTTTTAAACTAAATGAGGGTAGACTTAGACTGGACATAAGGAAAACATTTTTTTTACAGTGATGGTGGTAAAGCACTGGAACAGGTTGCTCAGAGAGGTGGTAGATGCCCCATCCCTGGAAACATTCAAGGTCAGGCTGGACGGGGCTCTGAGCAACCTGATCTAGTTGAAGATGTCCCTGTTCACTGCAAAGGGCTTGGACTAGATGGCCTCTAAAGGTCTCTTCCAACCCAAAGCATTCTATGATTCTATGATCCTTCATGTGGTGGGAGCCACCACAGCTCCTGGTAGGGAAGAGGAGAATAGCTAACGCCTGCATGACCAACACACGCGGGCCTTGCAGTGCTGTCTTGTGCACTCCTGACACCCTAAGCCTTAATATTGAATAGAAAAAAGAAAGTTGCAGCCATTTTATTTCAAGGAAACTTTTAAAATGTGGCTCATGTGTAACCAACGCAGCAGGGTCTGCCTGAGCCTGTAGCAACCACACAAATTACTCCAAGAAGCACAATTTACACCATAAACCCCAACTCACATCTCAGTTTGAATGTTTTTTTATCCATCAAAGAGAAATCAAAGGAACAGCAGCACTGGAAAAGCAGTTTTCTTTCTTTCCTGTTCATTTTTTTAAAATTTGTGCGTGGAAGTACCTGCCTTGCCCTTAGCTGTCCCTGTGGCCCTATACGCTGGCTGTACCTGGGTTTGCAGAGCTTTCAGGCAGCAACCAAGAAAGGAAAGACAACTTTTCAGAAACAATAAATAAAACTGTAGATCAGAGTGCTGAGGGGGACTAGGAATTCATCTGACTTTTTTTAAAATTTACTAGATTTCAGCTGGGGTGATCTGTTGGCATTTTAAACCTCAACACTTAATTATCTTACTGCCAATCATTTTAGCATCAACACCAAGGTTCATCTTATACTGCTGCCTCCAGGGAGGGTTTCCCATCTCTGCACCTAGGTGCCAAATCCTGACTTTGAACTGGGGAGCCCTGGGTGTGCCTTTGGGGAGCCCCAAAGGCGCTGCAGCATGCTCGGAGAAGGTGGTGGTCCAGTGGAAGGCTGCATGGGGACAGCCTCACGGGATGCATCTGCCCGTCTCAGCAGCATGCCACAGGGAACCAACTCAGGCAGGTACCTTCTAGGGTAAGGAAACAAGGATGTTTTCATTCTCCTCCTGATTTTAAGCCTTAAAACTCAATGTGGATATCTGCAACTGTTCCAGCCAGTCCAGGGGTCACCCAGCCAGTGCTAGGGGGAGCCTGTTAGTCCTGTCAGCCTCTCCTCAACTGGGGGCAGCCCAAAACCTGGAGACCTCCTGCTTTGCAGTTGGTATCTGCAAGGTTAAGAGTCCTTCATGACCATTTCCTGCACATGTATAGGTGAACACAGGTGCACTGTCAGCACCCACTGTACCCTGCAGAAGGGAGGTGCCTGGTTTAATGGCGTGCTGGGTGAAGAAATAGCCTCCAGCCACCCCCCAGCTTGAGCAACGACTGCCAAGCATTGCTCCAGGTCCCCATCTTGCATTTCTCTGCAGGTAACTGCAAAATATTAGTGGCTGGCATCTGCGGGAGGCAGGACCCCACATCACCCTTGCCCTGCCCCATGGTGGAGAGCTGCACTTAGCCTCCTGCAGGCCCCTGAGATGCAGCTCTGCTCCCTGCCAGGGACAGCTGCTCCTAGGGAGCAGGCTTGACTCACAGCCAGCCTCCCTGGGCAGGATGACGTCTCCTCTCCAAGGGTTTCTATTACGTTACATGATTAATTAGCTGATTAACAAGATATTGTTGCAGAAGAATCTGTTCTCTGGACACCAGCTCAGGCAAACACCATCCTCTGTGCTAATGAAACTCTTCTGTTCCATGTAGGCATACACTAATTTAAGCAACAACATGCAAATGAAGAACAATACAGTGAGTAATCTGGAGCTTTTAAATGAATTATCTACAGCCTTCTCCAGGCCCTGGCTCCAAGGGGAGACAGCAGAAAGACAGATAGCTCTGGTGGGCCTGGAGCTGCATGTTACAGGTGTCGGGGGCTTGGAAGGTGATAGCTGCCTGTCTCCCTCTGTCCTACCCTCAGGGGAGGGAGGGCATCACGCCAAGGCTGCAGGCAGTGGAGGAAAATGGACGTAGCTCCTCCTGACAGAACAGGGTCAGGAGGTGCTGCTGGAGGTGCCTGTCCTGCAAGCCAGGCTGTGGGCTCCCTTCTCACAGGATTAGAGCAGCAGCACCTCAGCATAGCCCTGGGGCTCAAGGGTCCAAGTGAGAGCCCTGGGTGGGGAAGCAGGAAGGGTACAGCGCTCCTGACAAGGCAGGACCAATATCAGTACAAGGGCTCCTCCTCCACCCCCAGGCTTTTAAAAGGATCTTAGAAAAAAAAAAACCAAAAAGCACGAGAGCCACAAAACTGGATTTGCAGCCTCCAGAAAAAAGCCTGCAGTAAGAGGGTGAACAAGCACAATCCTTTTAGCTTATTAGGGGACTGAGAAGCGTTGCAATTCCAGCATGTAAGCTACCATGGTAGGAAATGACAAAGAACTAAAGTCTTTGTAATACAGAAGAGGAAGGGAAAGACAGCTACGTTCGCAAATACATGTTCTTTGCAGTGTGAGCAATAGGACCTGTATCCATGCCCTCAGCTTTGGCCAAACACCGTATTTTGGGCTCAGTGCAGAAGTAACCAGGCACAACCAGATGCCTAGGGCAACCAGAGATGGCTGGGCAGCTAAAAAGGTCAAGGATTATTTGTGCTACTCAGGCCTGGCTGGCAGGAGGTGGTCAGAGCAAAGGGCTTTTTCTCAGCTCTCACGGGTAAGGGAAAGGGCAAGGCACGGAGGATTGCAGTAGCAGTTTTCCAGACAATTTGAAGAAATTTGCAGGAAACTGTTCTGCCGTAAAACCAGGCATGGCTGATACAAGAAAAGCAAGAGGCAGAACTGAAACTAGCGGTGGCCAAATGGCAGACGATCCCCCCGTGGCACAGCTCCCCAGGCTGAGACCCTGTTCATCCAGGAGAAGCTGCTGCCAAGAGGGAGTTTGTAGAAGAAGCTGGTTGTAGTAAAGGACTTATCACAATCTCTGGCTTCTCTCTTTAGTCAACCCCATGACTCAGTGCTACTGCATGTCTGCCAGAAGGACGCGGGACACAGGCAGTGCCTCGCTGCTCCCCCAAGCAAACCCCATGTGGAGGAGAGGGCTCCAGCCCCAGCTCCCAGGCTGATGCAGGTGTGAGCTCCATGGGGCGCAGTGCTGCAGCAGCAGGAGGACTCACTGCACCAGGGCAGCGGGCAGAGCACAGGGGACGCGGCAGGCAGAACTCTTAAGGGGAGGAGAGGAGGAATCTGGGCTGGGTAGGAACAGTGGGTATTTATCAATATAGAGAATTCATTACACATTACTTGCTCTCTCACACACACAAACACATACCCCTGCACCAGGCACCCAGCACCTTCCTCCAGGCACAGAAGGGCAGGGTTTGGGCCAAGAGTCTGTAACATGATGGGGTGGCTTCCCAGAAAGTCTCAAAGAGATGCAGACCATCTCCTGCAGAGGAGGATGCTCTGCATCCCCCTACTCCTCTTGTGAAGCCCCCGTGCCCTGCTGCCAGAGGCCACAGGGTGCTGTCCGTCCTTAGGCAGGTGCAGGCAGAACACCTGAGGCTCCTCAGGGGCGCTGGGCCTTCAGATGGTTCTTGCGTCCGGCCTTAGCCCCGCGCTGGGCACCCTTCATCAGGCCCTTGAACTGGCCCTGCATTTTCGCCCGCTTCCTGTAGGGCGGAAGGAGCAGGAGGCTGGGTTAGCACAGGCACCGAGCACAGCCGATGCACAAGGGTGCTCCAAGCTTTGCAAGGAGCGGTACAGAGGCTGGCAGGGAGTTCCCAGACCCACAAAAAACCGTAACAACAGAAAGCAGGATCAAATCCGTGTTTTGGCCCTGTTTCCCACCCCATGCCCTTCCCAGCTAGTCTCACCTTCTGTTGAGTCTCGCTCTGTTCAGGGGGATGTAGGCATAGGGGTCGAGCTGGCCCTTCTTCTTCACGTCGCCTTTGCCTTTCTGTGGGAGACAGTGACATGGGAGAAGGTGCAGCACCAGGGGAGATATGTGTGTCCTGTTCTGGTGCAACCCTGGCACCTGGTGACCCTAAAGACTATGTTGTTGCGGGGTGCCAGCTGAGCACATGGCCCTTGCAGCTGATTTCCCACCCAGATGATGCTACAGACACCTGCTTTGAGCAGTAAGCAGCAACTGGACATGGCAAGGGCAGGACCAGGACTCCAAGATGGGCTGGAAATGTTCACAGGTACTGAGTGTTTGGCAACCCCTCCTGGAGCAGAGATTTATACCCCTGGCCTCAGCACTGCTGGACAAGACCCTCAGCAAACACCCAGTGCTTCCTGCCCCCCAGGCCAGCAGCAATCCTGCCCCAGCAGAGCCCCAGGCATCTCCCCACCCAAACACTGTGACCCTCTGGGTCCCTCACCTTGGATCTGTACTCTGCACCAAAGGCTGGCTTCTTGTCCAGCTGCCGGTGGATCCCAGAGCCTCCAGCTGGAAAACAGGGAATGTGTGATGAAAGGGGTCCCAGGAGTCCCCGTTCCCATTTCCTACGCTACAATGCACAAGGGCTGAGGAAGCTGTTCCTGTTTTTTCCTCCAGTTCTTGGGTGTGAGGACAGCACAGAAGGGTGACCATTTCCCATGAGCAAAGATCTCTGGCTCCAGCTGCCCTAGAGCAGCCCAGTAAGATAGGTACATGCTTCTTTCCCCCTGGGGAGTCACAGACTGGGCACAGGCAAAGGACTTACGTCTGTACTGATTGTAGGTCCCAACCTCGGGTTCCTCATCATCCGGCTCCTCTCTGAACCGACGCTTCTGGCTTTTCTTCTGCAGAAGAAGGTAGTGGGGACCCTGCAGCTGGCTTGTCCTTACAGTTCTGCTATCCCATGGACCCCTGACCTCCTGCCTCCTCCCACAGGGGCCCAGAGAACTTCCAGAGTACCTGTGCATGTCCCCTGCCCCAGCCAGCCTCCCACATCCCTCCAAGAAGCTGGTGCATGCCTGGTGTCCCCACTGGCCTCTTGGGCAGAGCTGCAGCTGCTGCGGCACAGGCAGGGGTCTGGCACAGCTGAGCTCCCCCAGCATCTCCTCAGGACCATGAGCTCAATACTCACACTGCGGAGACCAACATCTTGCAGCACGTCTGCCATCTCCTCATCTGCTCCTGCAGCACAGGACAAGAGGGTCAGCGTGGGATGCAGGTGCAGGAGAGCTCCTGTACTGTGCCAGCCCCCAGAGCAGGTTGCAGGAGCAAGATGCCCCTGCCAAACTGGCACTGCTAGCCATGTCCCCTTCCAGCCCCCTCCTGGCAATGGAGGGCAGTGCCTCCCCCGGGTGGCAGTGGTCCAGGAGAGAGCCACTGGCTGTGAGA
Organism: Phalacrocorax carbo; assembly: GCF_963921805.1. NCBI lineage: Eukaryota > Metazoa > Chordata > Aves > Suliformes > Phalacrocoracidae > Phalacrocorax > Phalacrocorax carbo. The sequence continues at coordinate 7,457,570 of NC_087524.1, read as the reverse complement.
CACGGCCACGCCAACCCCTGTTGCTTCCACCCACATCTCTCCCCAAGCTCCCACATAGGGGTGGCAGGACAAAAACCATTTGGAGTACCAGAGCAAGTCTAGTGTGGCCCCCCACTGCCAGTGCAGGCAGTACCTTTGGCTTCATCATCGTTCACCTCCTCCTCCTCTTCATGGATGATCAGGCGCCCATCCTCAGACACCTGGAAGTCATGGCTCACTCCTCTGGACCGTTTGGGGCCTGGCTTGGTGGCTGCTCACAGAGAGTTGCATCAGGGCCTGGGGAAGGACCCGCTCCCAGGGGCAGTCATACCCCCAGGACCCCTGTGCATCACACCAGCTCTCACCCCGTCCATCCCCACCCACCCAAAGCTCCGCTCCTCACCCAGCACCCGCTGGGACACGTTGGGGTCCAGGAAATTGAGAGGCTCGTCGTCTTCCCCTTCCTTCAGCCAGGCCTGGCCCTTCTGCTGTGCTTGCTTCCTCCACTCCTTGCTCTGCTGTCGTTCCTCCTCCTCGTCCTCTGAGTCAGCCAGGATCTCCTCCATGCTGGTCAAAAGGTAGAGAGGATGATGAATATGGAATAAGCTCAGGGGTGCAGACCCCAGCCTGTCCCACAGCACACAGCAACGCCAGTGCTGGAGATGTCCCCATCCCCACATCTGACGCGGCTGCTCCTTCTTCACCTCAACCCATCTTTACCTGTCCCCTTTGGGCTGTGCCAGTGGTACCTCCTCTTCGTCTGTATCTGCAGCTGCCTTCCTCATGGCACGCTGCTTGCGGCTCCGGGCTTCTGCCTTGCGGATGTTCACCAGCACCTTGTGGTACTCAGCCGGTAGCAGCCCCTTCACCAGATCAAAGCTGAGGAGCACCCAGAAAGCGGTCAGTGCCCATCTCCTCCCGCACCACTTCCCAGAGAGCTCCATTGCTGCCCCTGCCTGGCTCCAGCATGACCCAGGAGCCTCCAGCTCACCCAAACTTGCGGATGAACTTGGTGAAGAGGTTTCGCAGCTTCATACGGAAGTGGCGTCTCATGTCATCTGAAAGGTTCCCCACGGCCTCCAGCTGCCAGGACAGAGACCCTCAAGACCAAAGCACCTCTGCTCTGGGCACCCAGCCTCCCACCCCTTCCCTGCATGGACACCTTGCTCCCTCTGCTACCATCTCCCCACACCCGCCCCAGGCAGGGCCATGGGGAGGTCTCCCTGCTTGGCAGGGCTGGTTCATCAGGGTTCTCTGGCAGGTCCATGCCAGCATTCAGGAGAGGGAACTCCTCACTGCCTTCTCAGCCACCAAGATCAAGGTTGTGGCCCTGGCTCCTGGGCAGAAACAGGGTGCAGCTGGAGATGTCCCTGGGTGCCCAAGGCAACCCCAGCTCTGCCCCACCACCCTCCTTTCAGGGCACCCTGCATGGGATCTCACCATTGTCTGGACATGCTTGGCCAGCAGCTTGGTGTCCACCAGCAGCAGTGTGACCTTGAGGAATCCCAGCGCTGCCTTCACTACGTCCCGTGTGCGGGAGGCCAGCAGCAGACAGATGTTCTGCAGGAGCTGCTCCACCACGCTCAGCTCCAGGTGATCTGCAACCGTGGCAGGGCTTAGCTACAGCTGGCCTCCTCCCAGCACCTGCCTTCACCGGAGGGTGCTCCCTCATACCCTGTGCTGCCCCCGTCCCCCCAGCCCTCCTGCTCCCACTCACCTTTGAACTCAAAGAACAGGCGGGTCAGTGCCAGCACTGTGCAGCTGATCATGGTGACCGAGCCCGTGAGCCCCGCGTAGACCAGGAGCAGGAACCGCTGCATGGCTTCTAAAGGAGGGGAATGACTCAGGCCCCCACTCGTCCCCTGCCCAGCAGCAATCCTGGCTCATTTCAGCAGGGTGCTGGGTCTGATCCCCTTGGGGCTAGAGCGGCCATGGGGCTGAGTAAGTGGAACAGGAGCTCACCTTGTGGGGTGGGCCCGAAGCGAATGAAGGCATGCCCCATCTCCACCAGCAGCATGAAGGCGTTCTTGCGGGCCCCCACTGACACCTCCTTGGTGCAGAGGATGACCTGGAAGCACATGGACACATCACAACCCTGCTGTCCCTCTCCATGGCCAGAATCAGACAGGTCCCCCCGAGGTCCACACTCACCTCTGGGACCAGGGCAGTGACAAAGCGCTCGTGCTCTGCGGAGAGCTGCTTCACGATGTGGAACAGGCACTTCAGCCGGGGCTGGGGAAAGAAACAGCCCAGTGCTGGTACACCCAGGGATGCACACCTGGCTGCCCCCACCCCATCCCCTCCTGGCAGAGGCCAAGCTTGGCCACCGCAGCCCTTGCTCTCACCCTCTTGGCCGGGGATGCTGCGCTCTTGAGTGAGTCCAGCAGTGCTGCCTGCAGATCCTGCAGGTGGGAGCGGACGAAGGCCTGGCAGGGAGCATGGGAAGCAGCACACACCTCCTCCAGCACACGGTATGCCTTCTTCTGCATGCTGCGCTCCTTGCTCTGCGGGGACAGCCAACAGAGCTCTGCTGTCAGGGCATGCCACGGTGTCTGAAGGGAACCCCGCAGCGCCCCACGCCACCCAGCAGAGACCTGTCCCCCATAGCAGCTGCTCAGCCCCACAGAGCACAGGTCGAAGCTGGCAGCAAGCAGAAGGTGCCCACAGACAGCACCCCCTGCACCTGTTGGGGCTGGGGGCCGACTCACCTGGAGGGAAGGCTGGATGGTGCGGTACAGGGAGCTGAGGGACTGCTCATCAGCATAGGGTGCCATTGCCACCACCAGGTCCAGGATGGAGAGTCTGCAGCAGAGAGGACATGCAAGTGGGTAACTGCAGCATCACTAACACTGCCTGACCAAGCTGGGACTCCAGCTGTGAGTCTCATTCGATCCACAAGAGTGGCACATCCCAAATAGGGCAGTACAAGCGCCTTAGCACTGCTCACCAGGACACCAGTAGCTTTACCCATTAGCACCAGCCCGTCTTACCTGGCAAACTCGGAGCTGTCGGGACTGGTCAGCTTCTCACTGGCTTTCTGCAGGAACCCACACACCATCTGCAGGGCAGGCACACAAAGCACAATCAAAACTGACTGAAGGGAGCGCTTTTTCAGGAGTTTGCAATCCACCTGGCGAATGCCTTGCCACAGGACTTTGTGGAGACCAGAAGCACCTCCAGATTCCCAAAGGGCTCATGCACAATGCACCAGGTGTGGCTGCAAGACTGGGAAATCCCAGACTGCTGACTGGGAAAGGCTCCCTTTGCCCAGCTTCTGTCCTCTCCAGTCAGGCACCCAACCATAGCCCCATCAAACTGGGTCCAGCTGGGAGATGTTGGCCTGAGCCAGCACAGCCTGCCCCACTGCCCCAGGCTCCCTCACCTGGGGGTCGGTGATGGTCAGGTAAGCACGGACAGTGTCCAGCACAGAGCGGCGCTGAGCACTGCTACCCCCGTCCTCCTCGGGCTGACTGTACATGTTGAACAGGATTGGCAAGAAGTTTTTGGCAAAGCGACCCACTTCTGCCCGCTCCGCATCTAGGGAGAGGATGACAAAGGGGTGCAGATCAGCATCTCCCCTCTCTGGGTCACCGCAGGGGACAGGGACCCACCACAAGCATCTGTAGCCCCCTGCAACCTGTCTCGCATCCTTTGTGGATGAGGGTGCGCAAGGCCTGACACACAGTGGGGCGCAGATCCGGGCGCTCACTGATGGCCATGCCCAGGGTGCGGGCCAGCCCCTTGAAGGCCCCCAGCACGTCTGTGGGGTGGGTGCAGAAGCCAGGCAGCAGGGTCCAGACCTGGAAGGCAAAGAGAGAAGTGGCAGGCCAGTACCCTTCACCTGAGTCACCTCTCCCCAGCCTGGCATCGCAGATACACCGCGGCGGGGCTCCTGGACGCTCCTTGTTACCTGCCACTGCAGAGTGTCATAGATCTTGGCCTCCATGCTCTTCCCAGCCTTTGTAAACTCCAGGGCTGCAGAAGAGAAGGGGGAGATGAGCACAGCAGCAGAGGTGGCAAAGCCCCACTCCACCCCAGGGGAGGGAAGGGAGGTCCCATGGAACACCCTGTGGCTCCCAGGAGCCTAGCACCACACCTGCTGGGACCTCTGCCATGCCACCCTCCTCACCTCTGCTTTTCAGGGCAGCTGCCAAGGGCAAGAAGTAGCTGGTGAAGAAGCCAAGCCGTGCACCCTCCACGTAGTCCCGCAGCACTGGCAGGAGCCAGCTACGGGGGAAGTCCAGTGTCTCCCTGGGGAGAGAAGGCACAGGTCAGGGGAGCGGGGGCACTGCCGGCATCAGCCCCTGGGCACCTCCACCCAGCCTTAAAACTGGGCACAAGGAGGCTCAGCAGAGCCAAACACCTCCAGCACCACACAGAGACTGAACAAGAATATAACAAACAGCCGCAAAATTGCTGCCACCACTGACAGGCTGGCAGCTGGTCATCTCCCAGTTTGGGGTGGGGTGGAAACAGAGAAAGTATGAGCCACTGAAAGCAAAGGGATAGCACTCTGCTAAGGGTGCTGGGCGCATGGGTCATTTGCACTGGCTCATGGAGAGGTCAGAGAAGGTGCAGATGAGGAAGGTGCAAGAGGAAAATGGTTTCTCAGGTGGAGACCAGTGACCCCTGCTGCTGGGAGGCAAGTGCAGGACCCGCTACCACACGGCCGTACTCACTCCTTGCCATCAATCTCCAGGGGCACAGCTTCCAACAGCACCTCGGGGCCCATGGCACTCACGGCAGCCCCCACCGCCTGGTCCACTTCAGCGGTGTAGGGGAAGTGTGGGGACAGACGTAAGTCACACAGGGACTGGAGACACTGTGGGGAAAGGGCAGGACAATCACAGAGGAGCTACAGAGACAGATCTGGCATGTGCCACTCATTGTTCCTGCCCAGGGATGCTGGATGCCCTGCATGTCCCTGTGCCAAGCCCCAGAGCTGCCAGACCGTGCCCATGCACAGAGCACTGGGACAGTCCCGCTCCACAGCTGGAGAGGGCAACGCAGCCCAGGTAGCAGCTTGGCCACCCCACCTGACTCCACAGATCAACCTGGCATCCTCCCAGCCTGGCTCACCTTCCTCATGACAGGGTGGCACTGCTTCCCACATGTCTCAAAGAAGACCTCCAGCACCCGCAGCACCTTGTCCCATGCCGCATGGAAACGATACGTCAGGCCCTCCTCCACTGATCTGGGGAGGAGAGAGGAGATGGTCACACTGGCAGGGACTGACCCAGCACTGATCAGGGACTGGGCAGAGGCTGCTCAGAGCTCAGCCAGACCCATAGGGACAGACTCTCCCACACCATCGCTCCTCACCTGAACATCTTGCACAGGTAGGCAGCAGGGGCTGGGGCAGATGCAGAGATCATGCCCAGGTCATCTGTGTGAGGAGCGACACACTCGCTCAGGAGGCTCTGCAAGGATAAACAGGGAAAACAGGGCAGCAGTGGACTGCAGACGCCCCACCCTGGCAGGCACAGAACAACACACCACCCCCTGACAAGCCCCAGACCCCCAGGCAGAGGCCCCTGCTAGGCCCACGGTAGCCAGGCAGGGAGAAGCACCCAGGCAGAGTACCTCCAGGGTCTGTGCCGCTGCTGCCACAACCTGGGAGTGTGGGGAGAGGAAGCAGTTCATGGCAGTTGAGAAAAGCCGGGGCAAGTGAGCCCAGCACAGGTCCTTCTGCAGCCTGGAGAAGGGAGACCAAAGGGGTGAGAGACCGATCCACCACCTCTCCCCCTGCCCAGCCATGGCCCCTGCCCGCACCTGCCCAGGTTGATGTGTGCCTGCTCCATGGTGGACAGCCAGGTCAGCAGCGGCTGCAGGTCACTTGTGCTGGGCACGTAGTCGTAGAGGGCCTGGAGAAGCAGAGGCTGGGTAGGTGGGTGCCACAGGATCGTCATCCCCATCCCTCCCTGCATTGGCGCCCACACTCACGGTGATGATTTGGGCGTTGAGCTCAGCCGGCAGGCAGACCACGCTGGCCTGGGCACTGAAGAGACTGTGGAAGGCTTGCATGGCACACGCTGTCACCAGCTGCAAAGGACATGGTGTCAGGAGCGGAGGCTCTATGGCAGGCAGCACCCCTTCACACCCTCCTCCCCCCCATCCCAAATAAGGCTCTGCCCAGGGAAACCCAGCACTGCTGCGACTGTGCCCCATCTTCAGCCTCCCTCTTGCACACCAGGCAGGCCAGGAAGTCCAGCTGCCCCAGGCTACTTCGTGTTTGCATCATGCATTTCCAGGCTCCCAGCCAGCAGCCGAGGGGGTTCAAGCCCTTCCAGGGGGCAGCCAAGAGGGAAAGGGCCTGCCCTCACCATCCTTGATGCAGGGACACTCACCACATGGCTAAGGGTCATGACTCGGAGCAAGGTCTCGCAGCAGGTCTTCACCACGGCCGCAGGGAAGCAGGGCAGCAGGTCCCGCAGCAGGGCAAGGACGTGCAGGGTGGTGGTCGCCTCCTTGGTGCCTGCAAGGGCAGAGCAACACCTGAGCCCATAGCACCCCATGGCAAAACCCTGCCTGAGGCAAAGCCCCCGTGAGAGCTGGGGCTTACCCACAGGGCTGGCCCTCTGACTTCTGGGAAGAGCAGAGCAACAGACAGATGGCTGGGGACCCGCCAAAACACCGTAAGTGTCCCAGAGGCATTTCATACCCTCCCCAGAATCCAGGGTGCTGCACCCTCCCCTTTTCCCTTCAAGTCCTTATTCTCCCATGGCTGCAGGATCCCCCCAGCACTCAGCTGCAGATCCCTTGCTCCAGCATCCCACACCTCCAGCTTTTTCAATCTCCTGCACGCAGAACTTGGCAGTGGAGGGTGCCGCAGGGTGATGATCTGGGGCCACATCTCCAAACATGAACTCACTGCCCCTCAGGACAGAGCACACACCATACTGTGCTGCTTTCCGCACCTAGGGGAAGGAGAACGCAGGTGGGTAGAAGCCATGGATGCTGGGGGCACATCCAGCCCCAGAAATGAGCCCCAAAGGCAGCATCATCCCTCACCAGGGGCACCAGGAGCTCACCTTCGGCTTGGTATGAACACAGAAGCTCAGCAAGCCGTGATAGACCTGGAGGGTGACTGGGTAACTCCAGGCTGCCAAATCCTGCTTCCGCAGCAGTGTGGCCAGGCAAGACAGGACCTATGCCAAAGGAGCAGCAGGGTCGTTAGCATCACCCCACAGAGACCTCCCCTGCCATTGGAACGGCCTCAGGCCAAGCACCCAGTGCCACCCTACAGCAGCAACCTTGACCCCAGCTCTCAGCAGATGCTCAGACAGAGCTGGCATGGCTGGGTGCCTCTTGGCTACTCACCCATCGCAGGGCAGAGGTGGAACTGCTGCAGGCCTGCGACGACACAATGCCCATGAAGACTTTTGAGGCATCTGAGAACTTTTTTATGAGCACAGGGCTTGGGACCCTGCGGGCAGAAGGGGGTGTGTCAGCAGTGCAAGGAGCAGGCAGCTGGTGGCAGTCTCGCAGGGAACCACATCCCCAGCCTGCCCTGGTTGGGCCATTTCCCCAGCCTGACAAGGGGGACAGCGGCAGCCCCTCTTCCACGATGGGGTCAGGTAGCTCTCCCCATTGCTTTGCCAGCCACTCACCTCTTTAGGACGAGGTTGAGCAGGTAGGCGACAGCAGCCAGAGACTCAGGGGACTCCACTACCTCCAGCGTGGTCATCTGGGAACAGAGAAGGGGTGACTGAGAGGAACCAGGGGTTCACACCAGACCAGCCCTTTCCCATCCCCAAACCTTGGGGAGGGGAGCAGAGAGATCAGGAACAGCCCAAGAGCATCTCTGCTGGAGAAGGAAGCCCAGGGCCTTGTCTATGAGCACAGCACATTCGACTACCACCTGTCCAGAGAGCAGGGTGCCAACAGCAGCTCCCCTCACACCTCCTCCCCAGGACCATCACTCACCAGCGTGGCAAAGTACTCCGTCTCAGTCTCCTTACCCCCCTGCGAGCGGATCACCTCTGTCACAGCCGCCAGCACGGCACAGATCTACAAGCAGCAAGCAGAGCAGGTCAGCACCCTCAGGCTCATGTCCAGGGTGGCCATTCCCACCGGACACCCACCTAGCCCTGCTCCTCCCCATACCTCTTTGTGAGCAGCAGAGTTGGACTCCCAGAAGCGCTGCACCTTGCTGAAGGTGATATTGGTACAGTCACTCAGCCCACTCAGGAAGGTGCCAGACGACTTCTCTGTGACAGCCTCCCCAGCATCATCCTCCTCCATACAGAGCTGAGCGCTGTCACTTGGGCGCTCCAAACGCAGGGACCCCGACTGCAGCTCATTGTGCAGCTTTACCGCATCCACCGTCAAGTTGCTTTTCTCTGCTAGGGTGAACGGGTATGCTCAGAACTGTGAAGTTGCATTACTCTGCTATTCACCCTGAAACACCCTACGCCCCCACTCCTTCCCCTCCCAGCCAGTCTGGCTTGGCTGGAGCTCATGTCTAGCACAGGGGATGTGGATGCTGCTTCCTCCCGATGGGAGAAAGCACAGCAATAACTGGAGAGAGCTCATGATTCCTGTGAAAAGAAACCAGTGCACAGTCCAGCCACCTCCTTTGAGGGAGGAGAGCATCACGCCCTCATAAACACATCCTAGTATACCAAGGCTGAGATGCTCCATGTACTCTGCTCTGCTTATCTTCTGCCCTGGCAACCAGACAGCCAAGGCACAGGCTTCGCATCCCTCTAAGTCACAGACACCAGCTTGCAAACAGCTGCAAGAGGACAGCGCGTGCTGCAAGAGGCATTTCATCATCAGGAGAAAGATCTCCTTAGCCAACAGCAGCCAGCGCCATGGAACTCCAACCCCTCACAGACTGCAATGCTCTTGGGATTGTCTTCTCCGTCACGCATCCTTCTAGACCAGAGTCTCTGTTGTGTTCCCCTCCGTACCAGACACCACGGCAGCACTTACAGGCACGGCCATGAGCTTTTGGGAGCCCGAATCGCTCCTGCCATGAGGTCACGCTGCTGGGAGAGCACAGATCCCGGCGGCTGCGGGCAGGGCGACAGGCACTGCTGTAGGCTGTGCCCCATGTCACGTCCACGGTGTCCCGGTGAAGGTAACGAGGACACACTCGCGACGCCACGGGGTCGGTCTCCTCCCCGCTTTGCTGCCTCCGCCTCCTGGGGCTGCAGCTCGGGGGTCGGCGGCTCCGGGCCCTCCCGCCCCAGTTTTTGGGAGCCGGGAACCCGAAGTCTCGCCCCGCAGTCCCCACCCCGTGCCCCTGTAGCCCCCGCCGGGAAGGGCCGGGCACAGGCAGGGAGCTGCCCGCACCGAACACTGCCCGCACCAGGGCCCCCCCCGCCCGCACCGGTGCCCCCCTGCCCTCACCCGCGGGCCGGCTGCAGAAGCGGCTGCGGGCGGCCAGGCGGTGCTGGCGTGTCTCAGGGTTGCAGTCGCTGCTGTGGCCCTTCCGCCACCGCTTCAACTTGGCGGCGGCGCCCGAACGGAGCCGCCCGCTCCGCGCCATGCTGGAACCGGCACCACGCGCCGTGGCGCCGCGCCCTTCCCTTTCCGCTTCCGGCGCCAGCCGCCATCTTGAGTGAGGGCACGGCTGCCCTCAGGGCTGGCCCGCCTCCCAGCAGGGCAGGTGGGGATCGGTGTCGGTGTCGGGGAAGCTAAGTGCCCGGTCGGGGTTTGGAGGGAAGATCTGAGGGGCAGCGTCAGCGGGAGGGGTGAAAGGCGGCACCGCCGGTACCGCACCTGTATGGAACCCATTCACACTGATCACCGGCACCGAACCGCCGCTCGTCACTCGCATGTGCCTGACTGCGCGGCAACGTCACACCCTGAAGGTCGCACCGCCCTTCGCGACTCCGCCATGCGCTACGTGCGCCTCCGCCCGCCCGCCGCAATGCGCGTGCGCGCCGGCTTCCCTTTGGGGTGGGTCCCGGGGCGGCGTGAGGAGAGAGCTCGCGCGCGCGCACCGGTCTACCCTCTCAGCTCCGCTCCTCCGCCATGGCTGCCTACCGCCTCGTCCTCGTCCGCCACGGCGAGAGCGCCTGGAACCTGGAAAACCGCTTCAGCGGTTGGTACGACGCCGATCTCAGCCCCGCCGGTCAGCAAGAGGCTCGGCGCGGCGGCGAGGCTCTCCGAGGTACGGATGACCGGTAACGGGCGGGGGGGGGGAGTTAGGCCGTGAGGGGGAGAGTGCGGCCACCTCAGGCTTAAGGGTGCTGGGGCGGGGGGGGGGGACTTCGGTACCGGGGGATGTCCTCCGGTAGCAGGGGGAGAGCCTCAGGCACCGGGCGGGGGCGGTGTTCTCCGGTACCGGGGGTAGAGCCTCAGGTACCGGGCGGCGGGTTTTCCGGTACCGGTCGCGTCCCCGTCGCCGCCGGCTCGCCCTTGGGGTTGCCGCGGCGGCTGTGGGGATGCGGCCGGTACTGGCGCAGTGAGGCCGCCGCCCTTGGCCCCTCACCGGTTGCGTAAGGCCCGGTATTCACTTCCCCCGTTTCTCCTCCCCGTCCTTCTTTTTCCCGGTCTTTTCCAGATGCAGGCTACGAGTTCGATATTTGCTTCACTTCGGTACAGAAACGTGCAATCCGTACCCTCTGGACCGTTTTGGATGTCATTGATCAGATGTGGTTACCCGTTATCCGAACCTGGCGTCTGAACGAGAGGCATTATGGGGCACTCACGGGTTTGAATAAGGCTGAGACGGCAGCAAAGCATGGCGAGGCACAGGTGAAGATCTGGAGGCGTTCATACGACATCCCTCCGCCTCCCATGCAGTCTGATCACCCCTTCTACAGCACCATCAGCAAGGTAAGACCTGTTGCTCTCCATCCACCCAGCTGGGAGGCTCCTAAAAGCCACCTTAGGTCCCTCTGATGTGGTCTGGCTTTCTCTGCAAGGTCTCCTCTGTCTCTGTTGCAACAGCCAGGACTGTCGTGCATGGCGCTGGTTGGCATTAGGCTGAGTTTGCCCCTCTCCCTGCCTGGGGAGTTGAACCCCTGGGCATTGTACAGACAGAGTCAAAGTGGAAGGGATGATACCTTTGTTAATCATTAGTCCTATGACCTGTGCGTAGATGTTTGCTCTGGTCTCTTTGCCCTGAGCAAGCAACATGCGGCTTTTCCTAGTAGAGACTCAGAGCCCTGAGCACAGGCTCAACCTCAGAGGTGCGTTCTTGCTTCTAAGCCTGGCTTTGCCCATGTGTAGCAGCTCCCCAGGCAGAGTTTGGGGTGTGGGGGGCAGGGTGAAGGCCCTCCCACCACCTCCCCACACCACATGGAGCAGCTGCGTGAGTGTGGCCATTCTCTCAGGACCGTCGCTACGCTGACCTGACAGAGGACCAGCTGCCAACGTGCGAGAGCCTGAAGGATACCATTGCCCGTGCTCTGCCATTCTGGAACGAGGAAATCGTCCCACAGATCAAAGAGGGAAAGCGAGTCCTTATTGCTGCTCATGGCAACAGCCTACGTGGGATTGTCAAACACCTGGAAGGTATGTCAGCCCTGCAGGAACATCATGGGGTCATGGGGGTCTTCCCACTGCCGCTGCACAAGCAGGACTGTGAGTGACACTGTCTCTGGGTCCACAGGCATGTCGGAAGAGGCCATCATGGAGCTGAACCTGCCCACTGGCATCCCTATTGTCTACGAGCTGGACAAGAACCTGAAACCCATCAAGCCCATGCAGTTCCTGGGGGATGAGGAGACGGTGCGCAAGGCCATGGAGGCTGTTGCTGCTCAGGGCAAGGTCAAGAAGTGAGGGTGGGCAGTGGGCTAGTATGTAGTAGAGCCCCCCCACCATCCCCCACCCCTCTGTGCACACCCTCCACAGCTGTAGGAACCTGGAGCTGCAGAGCTGGAGCAGCTCCCCAGGATTTAGGCCCCTTCCCCTAGGACCAGGCTCCCCTCTGCAGACAGCCCAGGGGCGAGGGGCCATGTGCGTGGAGATGTGGTGTGAAAGGGAGCCCCAGCTCTGCTGGGCCGTGACTGCGCACCTCTCCCCACCGAGATCCCAGCCCTCGGGCCCTGTCTGCAGGGGGATGTGCCGAGTGGTCCCTCCCTGTGCCGGGCTCCTTCTCTGCTTTGCTTCCCTGGCAGCTCTCCTTGCCTGGGTACTGTTGTTTTGTTGCTTGATTTAGTCACCCCGGGGGTGAGCGCAGCACAGCCAGTAGCCAAGATGGGTACCCCATCCCCTGGGCAGGGGCTGCACGGCACAAGGACTGGGATGCATTGGTGCTGCGAGGGTTTTGTTGCATGTGGTACTTGTGACTCTGGACCTAGCTCTGCCAGCCCCTGCTTTAACTTATTGCCTCTGGACAAGGGCGAGGGAGGGACCCTGTCTTCTGGAGGTCCGTGTCTGCCACATCCCCCCCAGCCGAAGCCCATCCCAGTTGCACCGGTGCAGCAGGTGCCGTTGCACCCCCATCCCACGTGCATATACACGGCCCTGCCACTGCGGCCTCCCCCACTGCTGGTACTGCGAGCCCAGGCTTGTGCCAGGTCATTTCAACTGTCTGACAATAGCAGCTGTCTTGTTCCAGTTCAATAAATAAAGAGTAACGCGCAATAATGAGGTGTCAGTGCTTTCCTCTGCAGCAAGTGGGTGAGGAAAGAGGCAGCTGCTGGGTGCGGAGGGTGCGCTGGTGCAAATCACGCTCCGCAATCCCTGCACTGGGCCGTTTGCTGGCTCAGGGCGTGGTGTGCCCTCATCCCTGGAGGCGGGCAGGGTCCATGTGGCTGGAGGAGATATGGAACCTCAGGGCCCTGTGTTATCAGTGTGGGAGATGAGCTGTTCTCCCTGCTTGACTCTGATGTGGAGGAAGCCAACCCGCCTCACCGCAGCAAAGCCGTTGGGAGGTTCCCTGTCACTGGCAGCGAGGCTGGGAACATGTGCTTCCTCCCAGCTGTGGGGCTGGGGAAACCGGCCCCTCAACAGCTCTGCTACAGCAGCCCCTCAGGGACATAACCAGAGAAGGGAGCTCTCAAAAAAATATTTTTATTATCCAAAAATAGAAGACTGATCCTGGCAGCGAGGGCCAATCCACCCCTGCAGGGTCCCTGCGCTGCCCCAGGGGCTGCTAGGTCTGCAGGAACTGAGGCTGGACACGGGCCACCTTCCGGAAGTCCTTGGTGTGGGTCCGTGGGCACTGCATCTCACACCAGCTGATGGGCACCATCTGCACCCCTGGGGACACCACACATCAGGGATTCCCCTTCCTGAAAATTGCCTCCCTCCACGCAGAAGGGGAGGAGGCCGCAGCCCTTGGGAGAGGTGGAACAGCCCATCCCCACCTGCCTCGCTGCGCGCCACCACCACGCCCAGCTCATTCTCCGCTGTGCTCAGCAGGTAGTTGGACTGCGCGTCCCCCAGTGAGATCTGGTTAGGCAGGGATTAAGGGAAAGGCCTCCCAAACGGACTCAGCAAACCCCGCTGTCCCTCGAGCAAACCCTCCCAGCACAACGGGAAAGGATACGACTTTAGCCAGGACTATATCACCGGGGCGGAAACTCTTGTACACCTCTACCTGCACAGGAGAGAGGAGGCAAAGCCGCACAGCATGGCAGGGCACTCGCCAGCAGCTGGATGTGCCCACTGCCAGCAGAAGGGAGCAGGGGTGGTGGGAGTCACCAGCGGTGCCTCACTGACCTTATCTTTCTCTGTGGCTCGAATATCTTCTCTTCTGAAAAAGGAGACAGAGGGATCCAAGCGCTGGTGAGGGAAGGCGACTCCCCAGCCTCCCTGGCTGCTTGCCAGGGCTTGCTGGGCACCTGCCCACTGCTCAGGGTAGAGCTCCAGCCAGGGAAGCCTTCCTCCCCCCGCTGCGAGAATTAGGGTGCTCGGGCACCCTGTCCCACAGAGAACCCAGCCCTCTCCTACCGTATGGTCCCCCGGAAGGCAGACTTCAGCGGTGTGGAGCCAACGTACAGGATGTGCACCTTGGCGAAGCGGGAGTTAATGCTGCAAACCTGCCCGGGGTGGGGGGGGAGGAAAAGGGGAATCAGTGCCAGTGGGGCCGCGTGTGGGCAGGGAAAGGGCTGTGTGCGGGCAGCTCGTGTGTCTCCCTCGGCCTCCTCTGCCTGACCAATGTGGCGGCAGCAGCGGGGGTACACGCAGCAGCGAGCCAGGCGAGGAAGGTGATACTTGTGCAACTTGAGACACAGGAATATGGCCGAGACCTGGTGTGACCCCAGACCTGCTCCTGCCATCGGGGCCATAAGGGAACTAATCCCAGTCTGTGCCACCCTCCCTCCACATGCCCTGCCCTAGGGAGAGTTCTGGAAGGGGGAACAAGGAAAACCCCCCAGACCGGGGCAGGGGATGCCCGTGCCAGTATCCAGCTTCTTTGTGAGCCACTGGGCCGCCTCTGCCCCACCGGGAGCCATCCCGAGGGTACGACCAAGCCCCAGGGCTCGTCATCCCAACCCAGATGGGCGCAGGACCACAGGGCAGCGCTGGGCAGAGTGGGAGCGAGCTGAGCCTGGCCGGTTTGCCGTGTGGTGGAGCGGTGCAGTGCGTGCCATGGTGCCTTACCTTGCAGGTCACCACGTCTCCCACGCCGGGCAGGAGCTGGGACTCAGCGTCTCTCACCACCGACACGACAGGCAGCTGCGGGGCGGCAGGCGGGGGGGTCGGCTCGGAGCGCGGCCCCATGTGCGGGGGGACGCGGCACCAGGCTCACAGCCCGGCCCCACGGCCGATAAGGGGCTCGTGGCCCCAGTGCCCGGCGGTGCCCGCCGCGGCCGTGCTCACCCCACTGTCGTCGCCCCTCCGCTCCAGGCAGCCGGCCAGCGAGGAGAAGATGAAGCCATGCCTGCTGTAGGTGCCGCTGCCGGCCCTGGCCTCCTCCGCGCTGCATAGCCGCTCGCCTGCGGGACGGGTGCTCAGGGGCTGCGGCCAGGGCCCACTGTGGGGCTCCGGTACCAGCCCGGGCACAGCGCTCGCGCCCTCCCGCCGGCCCCGGGCCGCCCACTCCCCTCGCCCGACCCCGGGCACCCCCGCGCCGCCAGGGCCCGCACTCACCGGGGACGCAGTACCGAGCGGGAGGCGCCATCTGCCCCACCAAGAGGCCGCCCGTGCAAACCCTTCCTCTATTGGTCCCTGGCAGTCAAACGGCGTTGTAAGCGACGCGGCTATTGGTTTTACTCCGGCGCGGTGCGCGGGCGCGCTGCTCGCTGGGAGTTGTAGTCTAGGAGGTGGCGGAGGGAGACTTCCCAGCGTGCTCCGCGCGGGAGGCGCGCAGGCGCAGTGTGGGCGCCGCCCGTCGGGCCGTCAGAGCGGCGGGACGCCGGGCATGGAGGCGGCGGGCGGCGGCGAGCGGGCGGCGGCGACAGCAGGAGCAGCAGGGGCAGGTCCGGAGCGGGCTGTTGTTGTGGGGTTGCATGGGCCTCTGGGAGGTTGGGGGTGCTGTGGGCCTGGAGGGCCCGGGAGGCAGTATGGGGGTGATGTGCGCCTGGAGGGGCTTGGGGTGTTGGGGGCCTGGGAGCGTCGTAGG
The DNA here is from genome assembly GCF_963921805.1 of Phalacrocorax carbo. NCBI lineage: Eukaryota > Metazoa > Chordata > Aves > Suliformes > Phalacrocoracidae > Phalacrocorax > Phalacrocorax carbo. The sequence continues at coordinate 7,442,119 of NC_087524.1, read as the reverse complement.
CCTGGAGGCAGTGGGTGGTGTGCCATCCCTCTGGGGGTACTGTGGGGTTGGGAGGTGATAGAGGGGTGCTGTGGGCCTTGAGGAGCTTGGGGTGCTTTGGGTCTGGGGATGCTGTGGGGCCGGGAGGCGAAGGGGGGGTGCTGTGGTGCTGGAGGTGCTGTGAGGCAGGGGAGCCCGGGTGTTATGGGGCTAGGTGCAGTGGGGCTGAGGGCTTTTTGCTGTTGGCACGGCAGCCTTGTATGATGGGGCTGGGTGCCAGAGGGCGTCTTGGCGCTGTGGGGCTGGGTGCTACTGAAGTGGGGGAACCGGGCATTGTGGAGCTCGTGCCACAGGGCTGGGGCTGCGCGGCTGGACCCGGCAGGAGCAGGGCCCTGGCTGTGCCCGGGGTAGGGCCAAATCTAAGGTTACCCCGCCCTGCGCTCTGATGTTGCTTGTGGTCCAGGGCTGTGCTGTGGCTGCTGTCCCAGCCCTGCGGGCTCAGTGCCCCACCAGCATGTGGGGAGGGTGAGGGCTGGAGCCCCAGTGCCTGACTGGGCAAGAGCCATGCCTGTGACTTGGGGTGTGTCTGGTATCCTTGTGTCCAGCTGCTCCCAGCTTTGGGGTCAGCCACACACTCATCTGGCAGGGCAGAGGGGAGTCCCTGGCTCCTTTGAACACCCTGCCTGGATGCTGCAGCTCCTGCCCTCACCCTCCCTGCTGCTCCCTGAGGGCTGTGCGGCAGGCACAGCAGCAGAGGGAGCCAGTCCCTGCTGGACAGGCTCTGTGGCATGGCACTGTCACCTGGCACCGTGCTGAGGTGAGCGCTTGGCCCAGGCTCAGAACACGCCTTGGCAGGACCCCGGGGCAGCCTTGCTGCTTAATATTGATGGGCCTGCCCTTCACAGAGGTCTGGGGGCCCCAGCCCTGCAGATCATTTTCCCAGGTGTTGGGCCGGCTCAGGTTCCTCCTTGCTCCCAGCATGGCTCTCAGGTTGGACGAGGGGCACAGTGGGCAGGGGAGGACTTCACGGCATTCCCTGGCCTGGAGCTGCCTGTGGGCCGCTCCTTTGCTGGCATGTGGTGTGGTCAAGGTGGATCCAGGCAAGGGAAAGGGGGAAAACGTTGGGACTCTTGGAGTGGGGCTATGAGGTTGGGAAAGGTGCAGGGTGGCCCCCACAGCTTGGTCAGAGGTTGAGGTGAAGGGAAGTAGCGCCCAGGCCCTGCTTTTTGGTGGTGAGAAGAGGGACTAGGGGAGGAGGGGTAATCCTGGTCCATCTCCTCCACACACATCTTGTGCAGGTTCCCCCATTCCCGAACCTGTTGGGAAGGGCTGGAACTGGCGCAGCATCCTGCACGCTTGTGCCTTCTCTGGTTTCCTCCGAGTCAGACTCTCGGTGTTGCTCCCCCGGCCCCCACCCTGCCAGGAAAGATGAGATGGGAGCAGAGAGCATCTGAGCCCAGACACCAAAGGGGCCTGTGCCCCCCGCTCTACATAGAGAGCCGTCCCAGTGACAGCGGTCCTACAGCCTCCAGGAGTCTGGGCACAGCTCCCCCGGCTCTGCCTTCTTGTGCAGGGTGAAGGAGGGCCCCTGCCCTGCTGCACAGGCGGATGTCTGGTGGAGTCGGTGCAGGGACCACCGTGACCAGCATCGGCGTATCCAGGAGGGGAGACCCTTACTGAGGGGCAGCAGGGCAGCCTGCCCACGCTGAGCTCCTCTCCCCCCAGGCGTGGCGTGGCAGGGATGAGGAGCCGGCAGCGGATGTTTGCAGCGGTGATGCGCCTGCTCCTCAAGTGCCTGCGGCTGGGCCGGCGGCGGCGGTTTAAGCTGGTGCGGCAGGTGGAGCAGCTGTGGCGCTACGGGCAGCTCTGCCTCCACTCCCTGCTCTACAACTCCTTCACCAACGGTGATGTGGTGCTCGACTCCCTCTTCGAGCCCATCTACTGGCTGGTGGACCATGTCACCCGGTGGTTTGGTGTGGTGAGTACCCTCACCGGGCAGGGGGCACCTGGCTCTGGGGACTGGGGCAAGCATGCTCCTGGGGCAACGGGATGTCAGGGCTGCCTGTGCTCTGGGCAGCGAGGGAGCGGGGACCTCAGCCTGTAGAGGAGAGGAAATGGCCTCAAGCCATCAGGGGAGGTTTAGGTGGATATTAGGAAAAATGTCTTCACTGAAAGAGTGGTCAGGCATTGTAACAGGCTGCCCAGAGAGGTGGTGGAGTTACCATCCCTGGGGGTGTTCAAAAACATGTAGATGTGGCACCTGGGGACACGGTTTAGGAGGCCTGGGGGTGTTGCATTGACAGTTGGACTTGATCCTAGAGGTCTTTTCCAACTTTAATGATTCTATGATTCTGTGGTTCAGATTGGTTTCCTGTGGCCATACCCTGCCTGTGCCTCTCCCCAGGCAGCGAGAGGCAGGCACTGCCCACTCCAGTGACCCAAGCCCCTTTCCCACAGGTGTTTGTGGCACTGGTGATTGGGCTGACGAGCTCCATTGTGGCCATTGTGTACATCTGCCTGCTGCCCCTCATCCTGCAGACCTACACACCTGCCTGGATCTGCTGGCACCTCGCCTATGGACACTGGAACCTCATCATGATCGTCTTCCACTACTACATGGCCATCACCACCTCACCCGGGCACCCGCCACAGGTGAGGCACCGACTGGCAGCACAGCCAGTGTGCCTGCTGGGCACTGGGGACCAGCTATGGAGGGGCACTGGGGCGGCTGGGCTGGGTGGTGTGGGGAGGGGAGGCAGGGGGTCACAGGGGAGGTGAGGACCATGGGGAGCAGGGGCCGGGTGCAGGGCTTGGGTGCACAAATCTCTTCTGACCTATGCACAGGCCAAGGAGGATCTCACTGGCGTCTCCATCTGCAGGAAATGCATCGCCCCCAAGCCGGCTCGCACCCACCACTGCAGCATCTGCAACAGGTAGGGCTCCCCGCCTCTGCAAGGAGGGACCCCTCTCCTTGCTCCCTGCCATACTGCGAGACCGGGACCCCTTCCCCTCTGCTCTGTTGGCTCCTTGCCTCATCTCTAGCACAGCACGCAGGGTTGGGGGGGCTGGCTGCCCCCTCCCAAACATGGTGCTTGTGCTGACGCTAATGCTGCTCTGCTCCCTCCCAGGTGCGTGCTGAAGATGGACCACCACTGCCGTATCCTTCTGCAGTACTAACCCACGTCACTCTCCCAGGGGGGCTGGGCCTGCTTCCCTCCTCTCCCAGCCTCACTCCCGAGTCAGCCAGCACAGGGGAAGGGTGCTGGGGCCAGGCCCAGAAGAACCACCCTGGTTCCTGGGGTGGGTTTGGACCCGTCATGGTTACACACCTTTAACGCCAGATGCAGCCTGGCTAAACAACTGCGTGGGACATTACAACCACCGCTACTTCTTCTCCTTCTGCCTGTTCATGACCATGGGCTGCATCTACTGCACCATCAGCAGCTGGGAGATGTTCCGGGATGCCTATGCAGCCATCGAGGTGAGCAGGCAGGCCCCAGCCCTCGCCCTGCTGTGCAACGAGGCTGCCTGGGCTCCCTGGGCTGAGCTTGCAGAGCAAGCCTGGCCTAGGCCTGGCCTTGCAGTGACTTTGCTTCCCCTCTCCCTCCTCCTGCGAGGTCTCCAGCTGCCCTGGTCCTGCGGGGTGGTCAGGGGAAAGGGCCCCCTCCTCTGAAACACGTAACTGGTGCCCTGTTTTCCATCCCCCTAGAGAATGAAACTGCTTGAGAAGGAGAGACTGCAGGTGGCTGCCAACCAGGTGGGACATCACTGCCCCCCAGCTGCTCCAGGCAGCGTGGAGCAGAGCCGCCCTGCTCTCAGGGAACCCCCCGCAGCCAGAACCAGCCTCCGGGCTCATCTCCTGTGTCAGAGAGCTGAGGCTGGCCGAGCAGCTCTGCTACTGGCACCGACTCCAGCACTTGGGGTCCGCTTCCCTGCGCACCCAGCTTCCGGGGGCTTTGGTTGCGGGCAGCTGCTTGGCATGCACTGCTCAGGCCATGCTCCCCTGGGGAAGCTGCCACAGCGCGTACACGTCTCACCCTGAGCATCAGCTGCGGTGTGGTGCGGTGTCCTGACCATGGCTGCTCCCTGCCCCCTTACCTCCAGCCCACCGCTTCTCACCCGTGTGCTGGCGCTCAGGTGTTTGTCTGTCTCAGGCTGCCTCCCCATCACCCTGGCTCTTGTTTTTGTTCCAGCCACTGTCCTTTCTAGATGTCAGAGCTCTGCATCAGTGAGGGGTGCGGCAGTTCCTGTCTGGCTTCAAGCTATAAAGCAGCTTGTGTAATCCCTGTCCCCCTATGGTCCTTTTTCAGACCTACTACCAGACCCCACCGCCCACCTTCTCCTTCCGCCAGCGAGCTTTTCACAAGAGCGTGGTCTACCTCTGGGTCTTGTGCAGGTAACGGGGCCCAGGGGCTGGGAGCAAGAGTGCTGGGGGAAGCAGTGTGCAGCCCCCTGCCTTCCCTGCAGGTGACATTGCTCACCCTCTACCTCCCTGGGTCTGGACTGGCTTGCTCTAGCACAGATGTCCCTGCCCTGCCCGGCTCTTGGGCCACAGGGGAGAGATTTTGGCTCTCTGTCAGGGGGGATTAGATGAGCCCACCCACCTATGCAGCCGTGAGTGCAGGGAGGCAGCCTCAGCACCCCACAGCTGCGGCACCAGGGAAGGAAGGCCTGCGTGCAGCCTGCTGGAGCACAAGTCTTATGAGGAGCAGCTGAGGGAGCTGGGGGTGTTTAGTTTGGAGGAGGCTGAGGGGAGACCTTACCGCTCTCTACAACTACCTGAAAGGAGGTTGTAGTGAGGTGGGTGTTGGTCTCTTCTCCCAAGTAATGAGTGATAGGACAAGAGGAAATGGCTTCAAGCTGCGTCAGGGGAGGTTTAGAGTGGGTATTAGGAAAAATGTCTTCACCGAAAGAGTGGTCAGGCATTGGAACAGGCTGCCCAGAGAGGTGGTGGAGTTACCATCCCTGGAGGTGTTAAAAAAACCATGTAGCCGTGGCATGGTTTAGGAGGTATGGGAATGTTGGGTTGACAGTTAGACTTGGATTATCCCGGAGGTCTTTTCTAACTTCAATGATTCTATGATTCTGTGACTCTGTGCTGTCCCCAGCTCGGTTGCGTTGGCCCTGGGTGCCCTTACACTGTGGCACGCTGCCCTCATTACCCGTGGGGAAACCAGCATCGAGCGGCACATCAACAAGAAGGAGAGGCAGAGACTGCAGAAGAAAGGCAAGGTGAGTGTCGCCCACAGGGGGAGAGGGCTGGCGGGGGCAGAGCCGGATGTGATGTGCATCTCCCTGGCCTCAGGTCTTCAGGAACCCCTACAGTTATGGCAGCTGGGATAACTGGAAGGTGTTCCTGGGTGTGGACATGCCAAGGTAAAGCCCCTGCCCGGGAAGGGGGTGGCGCAGCAGCACGTGGGGACACTGGGGCTTTCCTGGGGCAGAGCAGCAGAGCGAGCATCCCACACTGTGCCGCTCTGGGCGTTGCAAGGCAGAGAGGATCTGGGTGCCCGCTGCCCTGTGGCTCCTCAGCCCTGCCTGGTAGCAAGCTCTGGCCTACACAGCACCCTTTGCCAGGAGAGTCCTGGCTGAGGAGTTCAGCCGTTGGAGGGGCTGAGGGATGGGGGCTCACAGCCCTGGCTCCGCAGAGCTGAGCAGCACTGAGATTCTGCTTTTTGCTGTAGCCTTGCTCCTCTCCCCACAGGCACTGGCTCACCCGCGTCCTGCTGCCCTCTCCTCACCTGCCCCACGGGACGGGCCTGAGCTGGGACCTGCCACCCTGCGTGACCAAGCAGCGCACCCCACTCCTGGCCATCTGAGGCCCAGGTGCTGCAGACGCGCCTCCCCGCAGGCAGGGGAGCACACAGGGGACCCGTTCTGCCACCGCCGCCCCTGCTGGCCCTGGTGGGAGGCAGGTGCTGGTACGCATCGCTGACTGGAGCCAGAGCTAGTGCCTGGATGCCTGCTCTTGGCTCCTTGGGGGCTGCAGGCAGCCCTGGGGGAACACAACAGAGCTGCAGCTGCTCCCTGCTCTAACTGAAGGTGCTGCCCTCGCTAGCACAGGTGCAAGCCAGCGCGTGGCCCTGCTCAGCTCTCTGGCAGGGCTGGGCGCAGAGGACAGCACTCATGCCCCCAGGCACTCCCCAGGGCACCCTTTTTAAGACCCTCCAATAAATTTTTTTTTTTTTTTTAAAGGAAGCCTGGCTCTTTTTTGTCCCCTGTACTTGACACTGGTGAGGCCACACCTTAAATACTGTGTTCAGGTTTGGGCCCCTCACTACAAGGACATTGAAGTGCTGGAGTGTGTCCAGAGAAGGGCAGTGAAGCTGGTGAAGGGTCTGGAGAGCAGGTCTGATGAGGAGAGACGTTATTGCTCTCTACAGCTACCTGAAAGGAGGTTGTAGTGAGGTGGGTGTTGGTCTCTTCTCCAAAGTAACAGGTGATAGGATGAGAGGAAATGAGCTCAAGCTGCATCAGGGGAGGTTTAGATTGGGTATTAGGAAGAATGTCTTCACTAAAAGAGGGAACAGGCTGCCCAGAGAGGTGGTGGAGTTGCCATCCCTGGAGGTGTTAAAAAAAAACATGTAGACATGGCCCTTGGGGACACAGTTTAGGAGGCAGGGTGGTGTTGGGTTGGCAGTTGGACTTGATGATCCTAGGGGTCTTTTCCAACTTTAATGATTCTATGATTTTCCCTGGCAGGGGGCACAGATCTCTGGGGGCAGGGCAGAAGAGGGACCTGCTGTAATTCCTGAACATGGAAAGAGCCAGCAGCACCTTTAGCTACTTGACATATGGAAGGGCACTGGTGGTCCAGCCCAGGCTGCAAGGAGACCTCCTCAGCGTTACAAAAACAGATACGTTTATTCCTCTGGCATGTGGGTTGCCACACACCATGTGTGTGCGCACAGGCCTGCCCTCTCCACCCACACACACAGTCTGTCCGTCACTGTTGCTGCCTGCCGCAGAGGCTGGGCAAGCCACGAGCAGCACAGCTCCTTCCCTCCGGCAGGTGCCGGGAAGAGGGCGGGGGTGCAGGGAAGATGCTGCGGTGAGGGGTGCTCTCTGCCGGCCCCCCACGCTCCAGCCCCAGCACTCGGGGCAGTACCGGGCTCTGAGGGTCCGTGGCAGCGGTTGGATGGCTTGGCGGGTTAGCGGGCGCCTGGCCAGATTGTCAGTCAGCACAGGGATGGGACGCGGGGCGCTCACCTGCCCGGGCTGCCCAGCAGGAACCTGTGGGGAAAGCGATGATGCCATCAGCCATGTTCCTACCACACCAGCGCCCCAGCAGCTCCAGCCCCATGCACTCACCATTCCCCCCGTGCTGCCACTGCCTCCTTCCGCACCAGCCTCTTCTTGTCATCCAAAGGCTTGGCCAGCGCCCGGATAACTCGGGCCTTGTATGGGAGCAGCTGTAGGACAGAAAGGGCTCATAGTGAGAGAGCTGGGTAGTGGCTGCCCCCCCGGAGGAGGTTTGGGACCCGCCCTTGCCCCTCTACACAGAGGAGCAGGCAGGAGGCTGCTGCAGGAGCACTTACCACTGTTGTGGGGAGGCTGGTAAGCGCGTGGGCACAGCGAAGGGCAGCGATGCGGACAGCCTAGGACAGACAGACGGGTAAGGGCAGTGGAAGGGGCAGGGGCAGAGTAAAGGAAGGAGGGGGTGCACGCACCATGGTGGGGCTGGAGGTGAGGCCGAGGAACTTGGTGACTAGGGTGTCAACGTGCAGGCTCATGATCTGGGGAGCTTCAAGCAGCAGCGGCTGGAGGCAGCTCAGTGTGGAGAGCTGCACCACACGGTCTGAGCAGGACAAAGCCTCGAGCAGGAGGGAAAGCAGCTGTAGACGACACAGGAGACCAGAGTAACTCCCACTTGTGCCCTCTGTGCTGCCACAATGCCCCCCTGCCAAGGCTGGCTCTCACCGTGGGCAGCTCTGTCACCAGCACAGGCTTGGGGAGGTGGTTGAGCACATGGGATAGGCCCTTCAGGTAATTGGCCTTCACATCTGTGGAGAGCAGAGATGGTTACAGGCAGCCAGGGGACGCCAGCTTAAGTCCCCCAGTTAAGGGGTCACAGGGTGGCGAGGCCAGGCTGGGGTGGCTACTCACCGGGACCAGCCCCGTGGAAGCCCTGTACCAGCTTGGGGACGTTGTCAGTGAAGAAGCGCTGGCGGAACATGATGCGCACATCGGCGTGGCAGCCCTTGTGCAGCACGTCCGGGCACTCGGCCATGAGCAGGGAGAAGCCGTCGGCCGCAGTGGGGCCCAGCTCCGCGTCACCCAGCAGGCCCAGCAGCTGTGAGGGAGAGAGCCCTGAGCCGGGGCGCCCTGCAGCTGGGGGTCCCCAGCTAGCCTTGGGGAGCAGGCAGGCTCCTTGGACATCACCCACGCCCCACCACTGCCTACCTTGTCCGTTAGGTGGGAGCTCAAGGGGTGGTAGCGCAGCACCAGGGCTTTGGTCACCTGTGCAGGCAGAGCAGAGTCAGCACCTGGCCGGACCCTGCCGGCTCAGCCCCTGCATCCAGGGCAGGCTTACCCACAGCAGCAGGGTGAGCGCCTGCATTCGGCGGGGCCCCTCTGCAAGGCTGGGCTCCATCCTATTCACTGCAAGCTGCAGGATCTCATCCAGCTGCTGCCCTGGGGACACAGAAGGGACAAGCTGAGCCATTCCCCTGCCAGCTGTGGGCAGAGGGACCCACAGCATCCTGCCCACCCTTACCCGCCGGGTGCTTGTTCACCAGTCCTGCGAAGCACTTGGCAGCTGTGGTGGCCGTGAAGGGGCAGTTACAGGAGCAGCTCAATGCCAGCAGCTCCCGGAGAAGCCGTTCCTGCTGAGGAATTGCCACCTGGAGAAGACACAGGGTGTGTTACAGCTCAGGACTACAGCTGCTCCCTTCTTCTACCTTGGGAGCTTGCTGTGGACCCGGGCCAGAGAGTGCTTGGTCAGGGCCCCTTCTCTGCCTTCCTTCCCATCAACTTACACTGCAGGGCAAGGAGCAGACAAAGGCCATGAGGAGGATGACCAGGCGTCTCTGTGCCTCCAAGCACTCCCCATCCTGAAGGGGAAGAACAGCACCCATGTCATCATGGTCCTTGCTGCCAGTGTGCACCAACATCCTCATTCCCTGCCCCTGCTCTGGCACCCCAGCCCCAAGCACCCAACATACCTCAAAGGGCTTGAAGGAGCAGGGAAAACTGTTCTGGGGCAAGAAGGAGACCTCTCCATCCAGGAAGAGGGGCACGATGCGAGACACGCTCTGGGCAGCCAGCCTAGGAGAAAGGAGACATTGCAATGTGCTGCTCTGGAGAGTCACAAGAGAGTTCCTGGGTACCTCCCAGGACATGTAGGGTCCCCCTGTACAGACAGCAGTGGGGGTGACGCAGCCTGCCCCCTCCCCACAATAGGGTGCCCAACATCCTGCCCCAGCATCACTCACTCAGGGCTCAGGTGAGTGGTGGCAGCACTGATGACTGGCACCATGGCAGCCAGCACCTCTTCCTCCAGCAGCGCCTTGCCCAGCAGCGGGTGGGTGCTCTCTGCAGGCAGTGGGAGGAAAGGGACATGCTGGAGCCCCCTGACCCACGCCTGCCGTGGGGCAGAGCTACTCTGCCTCGGGCCGGGGGCAGTGGGCCCGCAGTGCCCGCGGTCGCCATAGGGCGGCAGCAGCAGCGTTGGCTGCAGGCTCAGGGACCCCAGAAAGCCCGGGGAACTGCCTGCTCTCCCCTTCTCCCGCTCCAGCCCGGCACCTACCTTGCATGGCAGCCTGCACAGCCATGGCCAGCAGGCAGGGCACCACTGTCTGGTGGTAGTACCAGCAGCCCTCCGTGTCCTGCTGGCACTGCAGAGCCACACGGTGCAGGCTCTGGCACACAGAGATCACGTCCTGGGTGTTCCCAGCCTCGTTCCCTGCAGGGCACAGTCACTGTTGCATCAAACAGACACAGCACCCATGCCACTGATCTTCACTGGGATCCCGATGCAATGCAGCCGTCCCTACTCCCCCTCTGCCGGTGGGATTCACAGCCCAGCCCTGGACTCCTTGCCCCACTGCCATCCCCAGACTCTCCCAGCCATCCCTGGTAACGGAGGCAGCTCCTGCCCAGACACGCTCTGTGGAGCTACCCATTGTGGGCTGCGTTACCTTTCTGCACCTTCCGGAGGTACTGCAGCAGGACAGGCACGGTCTCCTGGACAATGCTGCTGTGGATGGACACGGCTGCCAGGGCCTGCAGGCAGCGCTGCCGCAGGGAACAGTGGTCGCGGGAGCTCTCCTCCTCCCACGCTGAAGAGAAAACACACCTCAGAGGGGTGCTGGGGTGACCCCAGGTCCCCCTCACCCGAGGGCATTCAGGGCCCAGACCCTGCCAGGGCAGATGCAGGACAGCAGAACCAGCCCGTGCCAGGGTAAAGGCACTCTGCCTGCTCTGTGGCCGGGCAGCTCCTCACCGCAAGGGTGATGCATGCTGCACAGGCTGGTTTCCAGCACCAGGTATAGCCTTCCCTGTGCCAGCACCACAGTGCCTATGGCAGGAATCCCCCAAGAAGAAGAGCCACCACCCCACTGCCTGGTAGGAGTCAAACAGGGATGGAACAGGCGTCACCCCAAAACCAGATATCACTCCCTTCCCCAAGGCCGCCAGCCTCACCTGACTGCAGCTCTGCCTCAAGCCTGGGTACCATGCATCCAGAGAAAACCTTTGGGTAGATGGGGGCCAGAGATCCGGCTGCCTCCATTGCTGCTTCGCTGCCAGGGAGGAAGAGAACAGGAGGGGTGATGTGAGCACTGCAAACCCTGGGCTGCTTGCATGTGAGCTGCAAAGATTTGGGCCAGAAGATGCTCCAGAAACACGTTTCTTGGCAATCTGCCTTTTTCACCCTACTGGCAGGTAGGGCAGAGCCCCCTAGTTTACCAGGCCCAGGCTTTCTAATTTCCAGCCCAGAATACGCCTGGTTTATCCCTTTGCTCTTACACCCACACAGTCTTTTAGTTCAGACAGTTCCTGTGCCTTCCCCCAGCCTACAGCCACTCTCTGCAGCAATGCCAGGCTTTGTTCCTCTCCCCAGAGCATGGGTGTCTGAAGTGGCACCAGCCTGCCCCTCACCTGCTCTGGGAATCCTCCTCACACAGAGCGAGACGGATGAGGTGATCCACAACCAGCTCCAGGTCAGGAGGAGACAGGAAGCCTGCAACAAGAGCCGTAGAGGAATCCTGCCCTCAGCCAAAAGATGCCAGTGTTCTGACCAGCATCCTTCCCCCGTGCCCAGGCTAGCAGCAATGCAGCAGCATGCCAAAATGCCAGAGGTACAAGGTGTCCAGCACAAACAAGCAAGAGAGAGACCAAGTGTCCCTGGAGCTCATGGCCCAGGTAGGACATGCTGCCACTGTTCCTGTGCACCTACAGGCAGCAGGCAAGGATGTACCAGCAACCATGTGGCACTGTGTCTCCCAGAACAGGGTAAAACCTCCCTCTGCCTCCCCAAGGAAAATGAGGCACCAACCTTGCAGGGAGCCCAGGACAGTCAGTGCCCTGATCCCAACCAGCTGCAGCTGCACACTGGCATCCATCAGTGCTGAGAACACCACAGAGCAAACCGGGGCTCGGAGCAACAGCAGACTGCTCTCATCTAGAGAGGGAGGCACAGAGTTACTGCCTGCTGTCACTGCACAGCCACCACCACAGCACCTGACAGACCCTTTCTGGGGCCCTGCCAGTTGACACCCAACCATGCAGGGTCCCTGGGACATGGCAGGGAGTTGCACACGCAGCCACACAGGTCAGTGAGCTTCCCTTCTCTGTCAGCATACGGGAAGGTGAGGTCAGAGCCGGCAGCCCCGTGGGACATGGGTGCCTCCAGAGGGACCAGCCAGCCTCACCTTCTTCTTCCATGTCTCCCCACTTCTGCTGCAACTCCAGGAAGCCCAGCAGCATTTCCAAGATTGTCCTCCTCTGGCTGCTCTGCAGGGACACAAAGGCGTAACCCAGATCGCCATCACTTCTGGGACACAACTATGCCTCGGCCCAGCACTGCGAGGCCAGAGGGCACCCCCAGGGCCCTCACCCACAGCCAGGGAAGGACATCCACTTTGACACCCTGCTCCCACCAAACCCTGCAGAGCCAGCAGGTGCACTCAGCCCTGCTGCCTGTGACCGCAGAGCCCAGCGGGCTCCTCACCTGCGGGTGCTTGGTGTACTGCTCCAGCAGCAGGGGCAGGACGCTGCGGGTGACGCAGTGGTAGGCACGGAGGGAGGCACCCGCTGCTGCCTGCAGGAGTTTGGCACTTGGCCATACTAGCTTCATGTCTGGCTCGCACAGATGGTGCCTGCAATCTGAGATAGGCTGGGCGTCAGCTGCACCAGCACAGATCCTCTGCCTCACGTGCAGGGATGCAGCTGATATCTGAGCTGGGACGTGCAGCTGGGGCGCAGCTCTGAGCTGCTGCATAGCCTCCCTAGCGGAGCTGCTTCCCCCAGCTCCAAGCGCAGAGGGCAGATCTGTAGCTAGGAGGATGCTTGCAGGCCTGCCTGCTTGGGGCAGGGTAGCTCTCTCTGCTAGCTACCTTGCAGGATGCTGCTGAGGAAGGAAGCCAGCAGGTCCTCAGTGTCAGAGCTGAGCACGGAGCGGGAAAGGCAGGCAGAGAGGGCGTGCAGCGCAGCCAGGCACTCTGCCTCGACCTTCTCACTTGCTGTCTGGAACACCTGCAGGAGAGGCCACAGGATGAGCTAAGCTCTGTGCTGACCCCAACCGCAGACTTCACGCTCCCAATGCAAGCTAAAGAGCTCAGGCTCCCACCTCGCTTCCCATGTGCTTCAAACACGGAGTGTGGCACATCCCAGCCCCAGGGACATGCTGACAGGGCTGGCCTGTTCCCACACTTTCCAGCTGGGACTGTCCAAGGTGGGGGCTGCTAGGACATATGGGTCCTGCCTGATCTGGCTGTGAACTCCTGCTCAGCAGGACCCCAACTGTGGTGGAATGTTTGTACGGGACCCTGCAGTACTCACCTCCCTGCGCAGGGATGACCAGAGGCTGGGGAGGAACTCCTGCAGCTCCTTCTGCCCGTAGACTGCACAGCAGGCAGTCTGCAAGAGGGAGCCAGGAGAAAGCATCAGAGAGAAGTCAGTACCAAGAGGATACAAAACAGGGACACTGCCCACTCTGGCAGGCTCATGCTGAACTGCACATACCACTCAAGGGAAAGAAAAAGAGGAAAGAGTGATGCAGGCCAAACGAAGACCCTGGAAATTGTGGCTCTGCAAAGGAGAGTCTCTAGCTGGCAGGGAAAAGAGCTCAGAGGTGGGTGGCTGCTGCTGCCATAGGCCATCTGTGGGCTGAAGGGAGTAGGAGATCCCTCCTTACCAGAGTCTGCAGGGAGTCAAGCTTGGCACTTTGCAGGTCTGAGTCCATCTTCTCAATGAGCAGAGGCAGCAGGAACTGCAGAGAGAGGCACTTAAGACTCAGCCCACCTTTGCACTACCTTGTCCATGGCCCTGCAGGGCTGCAAGCTCAGCCTCTGTCAGGAGAGCAGAGGTGAATGGACACCTGCAACAGGCAGCCCCTTCCCCAGGTATCAGGGACAGCACCCTGCCCGTGCCCAGCCCCAGCAGGAGACACAGCTGCCCTAGTGCAGGCTCCTGGTCCCAGTTGTTCACGTCCCACAGAGCCACAGCAGGAACCACAGTGCTGTGAAATGCAGCTTGTGCTCAGGGAACAGCAGGGTACTCAATAACCCCTTGGGAGCTTCCTACCTCAGCAAATTGGGGCGTGGAGGCCAGTACAGCCCGGAGGCTCAGGATCAGGTCTTCTCTCTGGATGCCATGAGGGTCATTGGGGGGCTGGAAGGCAAGCACAGAGAACGGGATGCTGGTCAGGAAATCTCCCAACCCAGCCATCAGCCAGGCTGCAGCACCTCATCTCCAGCAAGGTAGCAGTGATGCTAGTCACTGCAGCCAGCCTGGCCCTGGCCTGTCAGCCTGGGTACCACAGCTTGCAGCTCAACACTGCCCAGCCAGGACTCTTGCCCACCCCCTCCTCCCATTCCCTGGAGGAGACCTGACCCCTGAGAAAACACCAGAAGGAACAGACTGCAGCATGGGGCAGACTCACTTACTGGAGTAAAATCAATGGGGAAGTAGCAGGACGTCACTTCAAACAGCTCCTCCACAAAGGGACCTGCAGGGAGAGAAGGAATAAGCAGAGATGCTGAACAAAAGAGGCATAGCAGCCACACCTAGCACCCATGACTGGCTGGCTCTGCAGCTCCTAAAGCACATTAGGGACAAACCCAGCCCTAGTCAGACTCAAGGGCCATCCCTCAAACAGCTCAAAAAAAAGTGACATGTTCCCCAATCAGCTCTGCACTGCAGGCATAGGCTCACCCAGGGCATAGTTCTTGGTAATGAGATCATGCACGATCTGGAAGGCCACCAGCAGGTTGCGGGGATCCTTCTCCCCGTCCATCACCTGGATGAAGCCGAAGGTGAAGTCGGCACCCAGGCCCTTCAGCTCTGCAGAAAGAAGGAGTGTGAGGGGGTGCAGGATGCCAGACCTCACCAACACGGTATGAAACCAGCCCAGCTTCCCCAGCCCCACAGCCCTTCCAGTTCTCCCCAGGCAGAGCCACAGAGCCCTCAGAAAAGGCAAAAGCAAGCCATTTTCCCAGCCTGGACAACCCCACAGTGGTTCTGGCATCTGCCTCCTCACCTTCCTCCCTGGTGCCCATGAAGTTGGTGATGATGCTGTAGACTGTATGGCGGTCCAGCTGCAGCAGGGACTGGAGGGAGGAGCAGAGCACTCAAAACAAGCCTCCACACATGGCAGCACTGCCACCCACCACCCAGGGGCAGCACATGCCGTTGAGAAGAGGGCAGGACCCCCAGCAGCTCAGCTGCTGCTTCCTGGCACGCGGGTCCCTGCGGGTCCCATCTACCACATGCAAAGTGTGCACATGCTGACTGTCCATCACTGCATGAATGCACCATCACAGTCACACCAGGGCCACACATGCTGCCCAAGGCCCTGCCAGCATAACAACCTTAAACTGGAGGAGAATTTGGGGGCTGGGAGCACTTAAACACAGCCTGGAGAACTGAACAAAGGAAATAACAGGGCCGAAAGAAGAGAGGACAAGGGCCAAACAGGACCCTCAGCTGTTGTCTGCCTCTCGCTCTGCAGTGAGACACGCTGTCTCTGAGCTCCACAGGAGCTCTATAGTGCTGCTGAAGGATGTGCTACACTGCACTGCTACTGACTGCGCTTAGTCCTCAGGGCAGATGGGCCATCCCCAGACATGCAGAGAGCGGGAACAGGAGAATGGGAAATCACACTGCTCACCTGCACGTGTACCTCCTGGAAGATAGCTTTGAGCACAGACACCGCTAGCCCCGGGGAAAGCACCTCACACATGCTCTGGGGACAGGAAAAGAGAAAAGCAAGAAGAGAAAACCATGATGGCAGACACAGAACAGAGCTCCTGCTTCTGTACAGCAGGACCCTCTCCTTCCCTGGGGAAAGCTCACCACCTCCACAGCACAGGACAGGATACTATCGCCTACGCTGCTTCCCAGGGTGGCCAGGGAATCTTTGCCCCAATACCAGCACAGGGCAGGAAATCAAGGCAGCCTCCTCTCTCCTGCCCCTCTGCAAGGGGCACAGCAGGAGCAGAGGAGACAGGGCAATGCCACCAGGCAGGAGCTGACAGCCCAGGCAGGCCCTGCTCAATGTGCTGCTCCAACCTATGCCCAGGTGTTGTACCTCCCTGGCACCACTACAGAGCACATCCCGGCGCTGCAGGCCACGGGGCGCGAGCTCACCAGTGCTCGGAGTCCCTGGAGCACCGAGGGAATCACGAGGTGATGATCTTGCAGCCGATTCTCATAGAACACAACCAGATGCAGCACTGTCAGAAACAAGACACCAATGTGCATGAATCCCGTGAAATGCAGCTGCTGGGCGCCAGCCCCAGCTCTGCCAAAAGCAGCTGCCAGATGAACTGCAAGCATATTTTGCACTGGTGAATGGGATTAACTGCCACTGTTGGGTGCATCCACCTGGCTCCAATGCCTTCACCCTCTCCCCTGTGATCAACTCACTTCTGACCGCAGCGGGGCAGCACCCACCCCGGCTGCTGCAGAGGTACTGGAGCTACCCGAGAGGCATTTGCCTGGGCCTGTCCAGACATGTGGGTGCAGACACCAGCAGTGAAGCAGCAGATGCCTGCTCAGCCAAGGCTGGAGGATGTCGTGGGGTGGCACGCAGGCCCAGAGCAAGAGCTCCAGCTTCCCTGCACTGGCTCCACAACACGTTCCCGGCCCCTGAGTCACGGCCACGGGCGCCTGCACGCCCCAGCCCTGGGGAGTGACAGCAGGAAGCAGACTGGAAGAGCCGGCTAGCAGCATCCTGCGCCCACAGCTGCTGCAGAAACTCACCCCCCCAGGAGGCAGCCTGACGCAGTGCTTGAGAAATGAACTGCGTGAGGAGGGACAGGAAGGGAGCCGGGGCCAGCTGGGGGTGTCACAGCAGCTCCCTGTGCCCTCCCGGCACACTGGCTCTGCCCAACCTCCTCCAGAACTCCTGGTGACTTGTCGCTAACCCAGTTCACTCCCCTCACCCAGCTGCCCCAACTCTGTCAGGCTACCCCACTGAACACCCCCCACCCCCAGCCATCCCTCCAGAGCACCCTGGTCCCCATATCAGAGTCATCACACCTGACTCCAGCTGCACAGCTGCTCTTGGTCCTGCCTGGCACCAGTCTGAAACTTGCAGAGAGCCAAATGCCAAGGACTAAGCACCTTTTACTTCCATCCTTCCCTTCTTCCACTTCACTGACTAGCTGGGCCCCGCTGCCTTGCCAGCCTGCTGACAGGTTCAGGTACCCATCAGCGAGACCCCAGAAGTGTCAAAGTTTGGCAGCACTTATTGGCTTCCCCTGCTGCCAGCCACTTGCTACGGGGCACTTAACACAGCCAAACCTTCTCCTTGCCTCCTCGAATGGGGCATCTTCCTCTCCCCACTCCATTCTCATCCTTAGGCTGATCCCCCCCTCCTCCCCAGGCCCCAGGATTCCCCCGGAGTTAACCCGGGCAGGCCGCAGGGCTGCAGCGTGACTCGCTTTGTGAAGGATGGTTTTCCTGCACTGAATCACCACCGAAGGATTTTGACATGCAGATGTGTCCCCAAGGTGTCCCACGTGGCACTGAGCACGCCTGGGCGTGCAACACCCACGCACTGCTGGAGGCACCAGCTGCAGCGCCAGGGCTTTGGCGTGTTCAGGGAGTGACCAGAATTGTGTGATGAGGTTGGCAAAAAGGCTGCAGCATGAGGCCCTGTGCTATCCTTGTACTTTGACTTGAAATACATGTTCAAAGTTGTCATGGTGCTAAATCAGTCCCTTTGCCAACTAAAGGACAGACACCCGGGTGGCACAGGCTTTGCCCCCAACCTTGAGGGCCCAGAGCAGCCCTTACCTTCCTTCTCCTGGAGCAGGGAGTAACACTGGAGCAGGACTTGTGACAGCAGCTGGATGCCTCGCCCTCGTGTCCGAGGATCTGTGCTCTCCAGGCAAGACCTAGCCCAAGCGGGGAGAAAGCCCAAGAGGCCTGCCGTGAGCAGGGACACCCAAGCAGGAAGCACATCCTGAGCAGACGCATTATAAAAACAAAGAGGTGCTGCTCTCCGGGCAGGAAGATGGTGGCCCAGTTCTGCCTGACTTGCAGCCAGGGTGGGAGCAGACTCGTCTTCTCCTGACTATGCTGCACACATGTGCCCGGCCACAGAGCCATGCAGCAATAAATCCAAGTTCTCAAGTCAGACCAAATAAATTGCTCTTGCACCATGCTGCACACCTGAAACTCAGGCTCTCAAGATCACAGGGGCCAAAAAATAGCAAAGCCTTTTACAATAAGGCAAACCCAGCCTCCAGCTTTGGAGAGATGAGCCTCCCCGATTCTCAGGCTACGACAGCTCCGAGACAGAGGCAAAAGCTGAGTACCAGCCAACTCGTGACATGGTGATGTGCAGCTGTGTGCTCAGGCAGCTCCTGCTGGGGACAGTCCCAACTGAGAAGTGCCCTGCGGCTCGTTGCCTGCCGCAACACCTCTCCTCAGTCCTGGGAGTGCATCAAGACCTGCTTTGCCTTGTTCTTTCCCAAACAGCTCCCAAAAGCACTGCTCACGCACCATGCTGTAAACGGACAACATCCTTGCAGGCCTCTGTGCTGTGGTGTGTCTACCAGCACTGAAGCTAGCTCATCCTGGACAAAGATGCACGCTTCCTTCTCACTGTCCCTCCTTGTGGGAATCTCCCCTGCAAGGCCCTTACTTGATGTGTAACATGTGTAAGGCTTTTCTTACCCAAGGGCTTCCACAAGCTGCAGCACAGTCCAGCTTCCATCTTTCACCCCTGGAGAAAGGAGGAAAAGAGAGTGAACCAAAGAGACTCCCACACTGTCAGTCAGGAGCAGCACTGGAGATAGATGCTGGGAAGGGCCCTGGCACCACAGCAGGAAAGGCTGGCTGGGTGCTTGCACCTGCTAAGCACCAAAGGAACCATGTTCACGCAGTTGGTGGAGCTGCCTCCAGCCCTGCCTGAGAACATGTCTGGGACTTAGCTGCCTTAACTGGATCAGAGCAGGCAGCAAGGTGAACTTGCCTGCACTTTGCCTCTACCCTCTCCTCACAGCCTGTCTGCATCCATGACCAACATGTGGCTCCCGAGAGAAGCATCCTTGCTATGCTCCACTTTGCTGAGATGCCAGAAAAACTTCTCTAATGTGAGCAAGCCAGAAGGAGAGAGAGAGCAGCTCCCCAGGTGTTTCCCAAGGGAGAACTGGCCAAGCAAACAGGCCAGATGCTAGCATTCACGCAGCCTCCCACCTTGGCCCTGCCAGCTCCATGCTGTGCTGAGCAAGACCTGCACAAACTCCCTCCAAGATGGAGGGCAGGGAGAAAGGCAGCTTTGTGGTCAGAGGAAGACAAAACGTTGGGAATCCCGGAGCCTATTTCCAGCTCTGACTCAGACACCCTACCAGGTTGCCTCACTCACCTACTGCCTCAATATTCTTGCAACTCAACTGGGGAAAGAGTCACCCCTTGGAAGGCTTTGGTAAGGACCTGCTGCATCCTACAAGAGCCTTGGCAGATGGGCAGGCTCTCCACTCCCACCACCCACATGACACCTTCCCAGCAGGAAAGCTCTGTGTGTGCCCTGTGGCCACACATGGGGTGGGAGGCAAGGGACTGCCTTGCCTTCAGCCTTCTAGCCCATAGCTTGGGTGGCAAGGGACATTGCTGGGAAACTAGCAGTGCCCCTCACTCTCCACTCAGACAAAAACAGCTTTCCTCCACCAAAAAAAAAAAAAAAGCACCTTGCAGACACCAAACCTCACTGCCTTTGCCTCTTTGCCCAGGAGCACTTCTGGGCACTCGAGGGCCCAGTTCATCCCTCTGCCCTGCTGAAGTCTTGCCTACACAACTGACAATGTACCTACTCCCTCAGAAGCCCAAAGGTTTCATTTGGGGCTTTCCAAGCCTTGTCTCAGCTACTGCCTACTGCTGTTGCAAGCATTTACTGGCTCTTCCTAAGCAGTTAATTCCAGTATTACGTCATGCTGTTCATCAGAGAAGGGTCTCTGGGGATGGGAGAAGGGATGACAGTGTTTTCTGACAGCAGGCAGCCCCAGGTCCAGAGAGAGAGCTTCCAATCCTGCTTGGCACAGCGGGGAGAGCCTGGGCTGAGGGACAGGACAGATAAAGGGAGCTGCGAGGATGAAGAGGAGCCCAGCAGGTCGCAGAGCTGGCAGGTACAGACTGAACAGGGGGGCCTTCAGCAAAAGCCATAAGGTGCTGCCAAAAATTTTTCATAGAAGAACAACAGTGCAACAGCAAGTGGGTGCTGTGCGCTGGCACAAAGTGGAGTGGGCTGCCAGGAGAGCTCCTTCCCACCCAGCAAACCAACACCCTGCTCTGCAGGCTCAGGAAAAGCCCTCCTGCCTCTGAACCACCACAGAGAAGGTCCAAGGCAAACACTGTCTCCACAATCAAGCACTCACCTCTCTGCGTTTTCAGACACTGAAAGCAGCACCTACACAACACTGCTGGTTTCCTCATCAACATGACAGAGCTGAAGTGTAATGATCAAACCACAACCAGCTGCTGATGCTCCCCATGGTTAGCAGTTAGCAGCCCGTTTGCTCAGCTGCGGCGAGAGAACTCGCTCTGTTCTCAGGGACTCGGGGGTGCGACCGGCTTTGCCTTGAATGGAGTGACCATGCCAGCCCTGACAGTGCGATGTGTGAGAGCTGCCTCCTGCTCACAGGTGGAGCTGTGTAGGACACGGCTTAAGTGCAAGCGCAGCTATAATTGGACTTCCCTCATCAGCACAGCAGGCACAGTGGCGAGCCTGTGAAACTTCTGCCTCCACATCTGGCAGCGGCAAGTTCCCAAAGTTAATAACACGCCTTAAATCCCAGCACTCCCTTTACCAGAAGGGGCTGCCTTCCTATTCTGGTGTTCCTGTAGTCTGAGAGACTAAACAGAAACAAGCTGATTACCCTTTGCTACATTACTACTCAGATTCAACTTGCTCCCTTTCCTGACTCCTGCAGTGTCCTTCTAGACATTAACCCCTTCCGCACGCTTTCCATTCTTGTCTCCCCCACACCCTCAAAACGTGAGCACAGCATTTATGGGGTTTCTGCAACAGCAGTATCCTTCTCTCCCCATCTTTTAATAAAAATGGGTTCAGCTTCCTCCTGCCACCCGCTGGCCTGAGCTACCTGCAACAGGACCATGGCCTTTCCTCTGCTTACCAAGTTACACTCAGTTTAGTACTCAGAAACACATGGGAGAAGCTCAACACGTTTCTTCCAGTTGCACAACAGCCACAAGGTTAGGAAAAACCTCCCCTTTCACTCAAGGATACGTGATGCAATTTAATACTTTCTGATGTGTGATTCTATACGAGGTCAGGGGGGCCAAAGGACACTTGCCAGCTCCCTCGCTTGTTGAGGCAGGTTTGTGACAAGTGCCACATGGCTGATGAGAACAGGGGAGAGAGGCGGGCAGCTTTTCTCTTTGTACATCTTCTAAGTGACAAAGCTTTCTGCGTGCACTTCTGTAACATGGCCACAGATGACATCAGTAGTTGTAAGGCTATCTTTACCCCCCTGTATCCCAAACGTATGGGAGGCTTTGTGCAGCTCTTCTGCAATACCTCGCATGTCACATAGTTTAGTGAATTCCTCCAAATTCCCTTGGCATTTCTTCACTCTGCATTACATGGACCCCCAGGTTATCTTCCTGTTTTGCCAGCTCATCTCATCACCAAGATACCACAGATCAGTTCACAACCCATCAGTCTTGGAAAGGTCTATAAGCTACTCCTCCCTGTAGTGTAGCCTATGTAGTCCTGCTCTGCTCTCTCAACTCCCTTCCAAAACATGCTGAAGCCACTACCTAGAATTAAAATGTGCTGCCTTAGCCTTGAAAAGCCACGTTCCTGAAGCTGCAAATTCCCTTAAGTAACAAAGTCACCAAATCGCTGCTCCAAGCCTAAAGACAAATTATCCAGGGAAACCAAATGCCTCAAGTCCTGCCAGGAAAGGAGGAGAAACCACAAAGAGGGCAGTCAGAGCCTGGGCCCCAGAAGCAGGAGCTAGCAAAGTCAGGGCATCAGTCATCTTTCCACAGCATCTTGGCAAGGCCAGGAGCTCCCTTACCACTGTCACCTTCTCTTCTGCCCAGCCATGGCCACCCCCTGGCCAGTCATACCCTGCAGCCCCCACAGCAGGTCCCGCTGCGCCCCACACCTCCAGTGCCGGGGCCCACAGCCTCGCGCTCCCGTCAGCTCACACATCTCATGCTATTTCCCCCACCTCGGAGCCCTGTTCCCTGCTCCAGGCCAGTCCGTGGGCCAACACCCTCAATCCCACCCCGTGCTCTAGACCAGCCCTCCGAAACCCCGACCCACCCCGCAGACCCCATAACTCTGCCTTCACTCCAGCTCCCAACGGCCCCGCATCTACCCACACTCGCCACAGCCTCACCCCTACAGGCCCTCACTGAAGCTGCTGCCCACGCCTCCCTAGTCCTCGCCCCCCCTTCCAATGCCCCCTTCCAATGCCCCAGCTCACGGCTGGAGGCCCTGCCCACTCCCCCCTGCCCTGCCACACTCCGCGCCGCAGCCTCATGCCCCAGCCCCACAACCCGTGGCCACGCTCTGTGCCACACCCCCACGCCCTGCCATGCCCTGCCCCACAGCCGGGCCTGTACCCTGCCCCATACTTCGGCCTGTGCCCCGCCCCACTCTGCACCCTAAACCCTGCCCCACACCCTCCATCCCGCCCCACCGCCCTTCAGCCATGCCCATGCCCGCGCCCGGCCCCGCCCTACAGCCGCTCCCGCCCATTACCTGCCGCCACCTCCACCGCGCGGCTGTCCTGCTGCCCGGCTATGAAGTCCTGGACAGCGGCGGCAAGCGCCACAAGCGCGGCCCCTGCCCCGGCCGCCGCCATGACACCCCGCGCCCAGGGCCGCGGCCGCCGGCCCTCCCACCGTGCGCATGCGCCGAGCCGCCGCGCCGCGGGCCCCTCTCAGGGCGAGGGGAGACACAGCACGGTACGGTGGGGCGGAGGGGACAAAAGCCCTGCGGGAGCGGGCGCGCGCACGTGGGCGGTGCCGGTGGTCACGTGCGCACCGGGGCGGAGCGGGGGGTGTGGTGTCTCCAGCGGCGGGGCGGGCCCGTCCGTCAGAGCCGGGCCCCGCTGTAGGGCGCAGCGTGGAGCCGGCCCGGCCCCATGCCGAGCGCCGTCGCTGAGCCCCGCCATGGGCGGCTGCGTGGGGCGGCAGCGCCGGGAGCGGCCCGCCGCCGGCAACCCCCGCAAGCGAGCAGGTGAGCGGGGTCCCGGCCGTCCCGCCTCGGCACCCATGGGAGTGGCGGGCACTGGAGCGGCGCAGTCCGGGGGGGTGCAGGGGTGCAGCTCGGGATCCCCGGGCACCGGGGCTCCCGGTCCGGTGCGCGGCCCCAGGAGCGGGCAGGAGGCGTCCTGGTACCTTCGCGGGCGTTGCGGGATCGGGGTGCACGGTGCGTCCTGCCGGGCCCCGGCTCCTCCTAGGGCGGCAGTCCTGAGGTAGGGGGTGTCCCGAAGGGGCTGCAGCGTGGTGAGCGGCCGCGGTTTGGGCTCGGCGGTGCCGGTGCGAAGTCGTCACCCCCCCGGCACGACGTGTCCTGCTTTGTCCCGGCTCGGTGCTGCCGGTACACTGGGGTGCTGCCGGCGGGCACAGCCCCGTCCTCGCTCCCCTGGGGGCCCGGAAGGTGCCGGGGGCCCGTCGGGGAGAGGGTGTGGGGATCCGGTGCCTCCTCGGGGTGCTGCCCCGCAGGGTCCCGGAGGCCACGGGGGTGGGCACAGCTACCTGCCGGCAGGGTGAATCACGCCTACCTTCCCCTCGCCCGGTGCAATCGGAGCCGGTAATTACCGTGTTTATGGCAAAGCGGTGGTAGGCGGCGGGAGAGGAGGAGCAGGAAGCGTGTGCCCGGGGACTGGGTGCCCCCGGCCCTCGCCCACAGCTGGGGTGCCAGCGGAAGGGAGGTTTTCCCGTGGGATGGTGCCCACCCCTCCGGCAACACACCCAGGGTGCTGTGGCTACCGGGTCCACTTGTGCCCGTGGGGAGCCGTCCCGACCATGCAGGGCTCCACGCATGCCAGCCTGCCCCGGGGCGGCCCTGCTGGCTTGGGTTGGGGTGATGGCCCCCTATAGAGCCGGCAGCCCTGCTCTCCTAGGGACACACCCCCCACTCCAGCACACTCCGGCACCCAGGGGTGCAGGTGCCTTCTTGCAGGTGTCAGAGACCTCGTAACTCGGGGCTGCTGTGGCTGGGGGGGTCAGGTCCCAAAGCCTGGATCCGTCTGCTCCCCTCCTGTGCCAGGCAGAGCCTGTGTCTCCATCAGCACTACTCTATCACCCTGCCAGGCTCTCCTTGGATGGGTCATGGTCCCCTCCTGGTGCCCCTGGTAGCTGCTGCTGCTTTCTTACAGCATGTCGCTTCCCAGGGGAGCAGCCCCTGATGTCGGGGTGCCCAGGCTGCCTCCTGCCCTCACTTGTGTGGTGCCACCAGCCCCTGGGAGCCACTCAGCATGTAGTGGGGGATGAAGCAAGGCTGCTGCTGCCCTCACCTGCGGTACAGGGATGCTGCCCTCGGCCAGCAGGTCCCAGCACAATAGGCGTGCTCTGCCTGCCTGCCTCTGCTGCTGTGGGGACCCTGCTAAGCAGCCTGCCTGTCTGGCCGGCTCCTGCCCTGGCTGGGGCTCCCTGCAGCAGGTGACAACGTTGTCTGCGTGGTGGCCAGCTTGCCGCAGCAGGAGGAGCAGGGGATGCTGGTGCCACACAGCATCCCAACCCTGCCTGGCTCAAGAGGGGACCAGCCAGCACTGCTGGAAGCGGTGTCATGTACCATCTGGCTGGCATCTCCCCCAGGGCCGAAGTGGCCTCCAGAACCCGTTGGCTGGGGGTGCCCAACTCTCCCTGGGGCTCCAGCTGGGCAGGGAGTGAGCCCAGGGGCAGGGGAGCCTCAGGAGCACAGCCTTCTGCCTGGGGGTCCCTGCCCCGGGGCACCACTTGGGGGGTTTGAGCACTGCAGGCAGAGGGCAGGAGGCAGGCAGGCTGCTGGCCAGATCCTGTTGGCTCGAGTCCGGGTGCAGCGAGCGGCCGGACCTGTCCGGCGGTGCTGCCGTGGCAGGCAGGGGTGGAGTGTTGCATAAGGGGCCAGGAATAGAGTGGCAAGAGGTGATTAGAGTCTTTGGGGCCTGGCTGGGTGGCAGCAATAAATAGACGAGGCTTAGCCCCTGCCTACCTGGGCAAGGCTGCCAGGCACGCCTGCCCACGTGGGGCAGCTGCAACGAGGCCCTGTGGCTCTGATCCTGCTGCCTCACCTGGGCCAGCCTCTTCCCTTTGCCGTGAGCAAAGCTGGGGGGACACTGCTGGCCCCGAGTCCTGCCATGCATGATGGTCCTGGCTGTAAGGATGCATGCCCCAGCCAGGTGGCTGCAGCAGCATGGAGACACGGTCCAGGCCATGTCCTTCAGGCTGGCTGTGACTGCTGCTCCGCCACCCTCCCGGGGCAGGTGCCACCTCCGACCTTGCTCTATCCTGCAGTGCTGCAAATCCCTCCTTCCCCAGCACCGTGACTGCTGAATCGGCAGCGCTGGCTGCAGTTGGCTGCCCTCGCTCCTCCAGGGATGCGGGTGCAGGCAGAATGGTGCCCATCAGGGATGCTCAGCATAGCTGAGCTCCTGTGCCCTATGGGGACTGCCAGGCTGGGTGCCACATGTTGTGTCCAGCTGTGGGCTGGGCGCTTGCTGGGAAAGCAGGTGCCTTGCCGGCGCCAGTGGTCTTGGACAGGGTGGGGCAGGACTGGTACAAAAAGAAGGTCATGTAGTGCCTTGTAACCACACACTTGTCCAGGAAAAGCCTCCTGGGGGATGTGGCTCAGCCTGCAGCTGGCAGTGGTGGCTGTGCCCAGTAGCTGGGGTGTGTGGCATCACCTTTGCTGTGCGGGCACCGGCATCCTTCCTGCCTGGCTGGGACTCCACATCCCCCATGTTCCGTCCCCACAGGAAGGGTGCCGGCTGGCTGCCCCAGGGAGAGGGGAGGCAGGAAGGAGCTGTTGTCACTTATTGTCCCCTGCTCAGCTGGGAGTGACAACAGCTCCTTCCTGCCCCATGCTTCTGGCCCAGCCGTGGGGCCAACAGGATGGGGCTGTTCCCACGGGGTCACAGCCTGGTGTAGGGAGGGCAGGGCAGTGTGGGGCTGGCACGGGGGACAGCTCAGACCCCTGCTGCTGTGCCCTGGGCAGTGTTGGCTGCGGGGGGGTCCCTGGGGAGGTGGTTGGGGGCTGTTTCATGGAGAGCCTGCTCAGTTCAGCCCATTGCTGGGGCTGCTGCAGGCTGGCAGCCCCCCACCCTGGTGCTGCCCTCTGCCCCCCAATGCCCTGGATGCTGTGTGCCTGCTGTCTTGCCTGGAGCTGCTCCCTGCCACCCTGGGGTGGGCAGAGAGTATGGAGAAGTCCTGCCCGCCCCACCAGGGCTGCAGCTCAACCCCTGTAATCCCCTTCCCTTCACCAGCTTATTTCCTGGCTAATTCCCCAAGCTATAAATACTGCTTTGCTTCACAGGGCCCTGAGGCCCCATGACCATCCTGCAGGGCAGGGGTTGGTCCCCCTAGCAGGGGGACAAGAGCCCTTGTCCCTCCTGTGGGCAAAGAATGTCACCTGGGGGGGAGAGTCAGGGCAGCTGCTATGGGGCTAGTGGGACCTTGGGCATGGCTAGCTTTAGCCAAGTTCTCCCTGGCTGCATTGGTGACTGTCCTGTGCTGGGCAGGGCAGTCTCTCAGACACTGCTGTGCGAGGGGTCCCGGGGAGCCAGCAGGGATGGGGAGGTGGGGTGCTTGGGGCCCAAGGGGGAGCCCTGTCCTTTGGCTGAGCATCCCCCCCTCCCCAGCCCGCAATGAGCCTCTGAAGAAGGAGCGTCCCAAGTGGAAGAGTGACTACCCCATGACAGACGGGCAGCTACGCAGCAAGCGGGACGAGTTCTGGGACACGGCACCTGCCTTTGAGGGCCGCAAGGAGATCTGGGATGCCCTGAAGGCAGCTGCCTACGCTGTGGAGGCCAACGACCACAGCCTGGCCCAGGCGATCCTCGATGGAGCCAGCATCACCCTGCCCCATGGTGAGGGATGGCACCGGGGGTGCAGGTGGGGTGGGTGCTGAGTGCCCCATGTCCTAGCACATCGGGTCCCAGGTTGGAGAGGAGAGGGATTCCCAGCTGCCATCCACCCAGCTCAGCCCAGCCAAGGGTGGGGCAAGATGGGCTCTGCCATGCTGCCTGGGGTGGCTCCATCCCCATTTGGGGGGTCCATGGGGATGCCCACCCACAGCATCTTACCCTGCCATCCCCAGGGTCCCTGACGGAGTGCTATGACGAGCTGGGCAACCGATACCAGCTTCCTGTCTACTGCTTGGCACCTCCTGTCAACCTGATTCTGGAGCGGAGTGAGGAGGAGGCGGCGGAGCCAGCTGAGCCCCTGCCCAACACCCGGCGGGAGTTTGCCCTCAAGGTGCGGCTCTCCACCGGCAAGGACCTGCGGCTCAGCGCCAGCATGGGCGACACCATTGGGCAGCTGAAGAAGCAGCTGCAGGCGCAGGAGGGCATTGACCTGGCCTGGCAGCGCTGGTTCTTCTCGGGCAAGCTGCTCACCGACCGCATGCGGCTGCAAGAGACCAAGATCCAGAAAGATTTTGTTGTGCAAGTGATTGTCAACCAGCCCCTGCCGCCCAGGAACTGAGCTGCCCCCCGCACTGGTTGCGGGGAGAGAGCAGGGGGCTGGGGAGCAGTGGCACGTGTGGGGATGCCCCATGCTGTGTGCCAGCCCTGCCGGAGCAGCCCTGAGGCTGCCCCCTGAGCTGGGAAGGTCCACATAGGGCTGTGCTACCATGGGGGCCCCTCTTGGCTGGGGACATGGGCACAAGCTGCATTTGCTGCAGGAGGTTCGAGACCAAATGTCTCTGGGGCGGTCAACATGGCCAGGGCCCTGCTGCCAGGCTGTGCTGGCGGGGAGAGGCAGTGACCTGCTGGGCTCTGGCTCCCCCTGGCCAGGAGGTTCCGGGGTGCTGGGCTGGGTGGAGATGTCTCCCCTCTGTACATAGTCTGTATTTATCAATAAAGCCTTTTCATCCTTCCTCTGGCCCCTGGGGGAGGCTGTCACCTGCAGCCATGGGAGGTCCCTGTGCCTGTCCTACGTTCATTCCCATGAAGCAGGAGGGTGAGCTCATGGCACAGGGTGTCCAGGGAGAGCCTGGCTGCCCCAGATTTGTACCCCAGTGCCACCCTGACCCTGTCCCACCACCCCTGGCTGTTTACCTACCTGGACCCAGTGCTGCTGCCATAATCCCATTGCCATCCTGGCTGCTTGCCGGTGTGGGGCCACCACCTCCATTTCCTGGTGCTACCCTCTGGAGGTTTCAGCCTCTGTCTGCCCTGGGGCCAGGCAGGACAGTCCACAGAGGGGTCTGGTCCCAGGATCACCTTTGTGGCCACTGTTGCCTGTCCTGGTGAAAATGGTGACTTTCTGCAGCCGAAGGCTGTGGCACCCATGGGACAGGGCACCCAAGAGTGCTGCTGGGAACTGACCAGGAGGATGACGGTAAGGTGTCTCCATCTGTCCTTCCCTCAGGTCCCGTGCTGGGTCCGGTGCCCAGCGCATTAACTGTCCCAGCACAGGGCAGCGGTGGCCTCATCTTACAAAAGTGGGAGAGCGAAGCTCAGCAGGGCTGAACAATGTCCCTGCTGCCAGGAATAGCTGCTGGCTCTGCCCACTGGCCCTACTTGAGGCTGGTCCCTCTGCTAGGCTGCCTGTGTGTGGTGGGGAAGGCTGGGCAGCCACGGGGACCCTGGTGGGGCTGCTCAGAATGCTCCGCACCTGAGGTCATCCTCCAAAGTGGTGCAAAGGGGCTGTGGCTCCCAGCATCATGTGCTGCTGGCTGAGAGGTTTCGGGGGGCCCATTGCCTCCCTTTGGGGCAGGCAGCAAACCCCCCCACCCCCCACCGAGTTCCAGGGACCCTCGGGTGATGCCAGTGGGTGTGCAGCATCTGGTTGCATAGGGATGAGGTGATGGGAGCCATGGGAAGCATCCTGCATGCCCAGAGTAGGTGGCACTGGCACAGGACGCACAGGCTGAGCCCAGACTGTGTCCCCACTCCACCGAGCCTCTCTGGACCAGCTACTGTGGGCTGTGCACACCCCAGCTCCCTGCTCCCAGCATGGGGGTCCTGGGCATCCCGTGGGAGGGGCAGTGGGTCTCTTTAAGAGGGTGCGGGGCCAGCGAGGTGAGCCAGGGCCACCAGAAAGCAGGAGGGTGAGCTCATGGCAAAGCTGCCCCAGTCATGTGGAGCAGTCACAGCTGTCAGTGCCCTTGGGCAGTGGAACGGAGGGGACAGCAGCATAAAGCCCCACAGCCAGCGGAACCGCCGGCAGCACCAGGAACCAGGGCTGGGCGCTCCCTGCCCATCGTGGCAAGGAGGAGAGGCTGCATCCGGCAGGGGCTGCGCACCGCAGGCAGACATGGAGCTGGATGTGCAAAGGGCCAAGGAGCTCATTGAGCAGAAGCTGGCGGAGGAGGAGGAGGAGAAGGTGGGTCCATAGGGCAGGGGGATGTGGCAGGGACCTGCTGTGTGCCATGCCCATCCTTAGGGCCCTGAGCATGAGGCAGCTGGCACCCATCCTGTTGTCCCAGGGGATGCAGCAAGGTAGCCAAGGGCTCTCAGGGGCATCAGGTTCCCGACTTGGGAGCTCTTGCCGAGCAGCAGGCAGGTGCCCAGCTTGCTGAGCAGGGCAAGCGCAAGCCCAGGGGCTGCTGGGCATCCCAGAGACCTCAGCAGTGAGCTGTGAGCCATGGCCAGAGCCACCTCCAATGGCAGGCTGGGGACAGAGGCAGCGGGGCTGCTTTGTGCCCAGCTGGGACTATGCAGCCCCTCTGTGCCCGTGCAGCGACTCAAAGGGGGTGGCAACCGGGAGCCGCCTGCTGTGGAGCGGATGAACACGCCTGAGCTGGAGGAGGAGAAACACCGTGGCCCCAGAAACTGGGGCCTTGAGGCCGTCAAGGTGAGGCAGGTCAGGATCTGGGGGAGGCTGGGGAGTGGCTGGATGTGGAGAAGATGAATGGGGTGCTGCATGTTTCGCCTCAGGGCCAGGAGCGGGTGAGGAAGAGCTCAGTGGACCTACGGCGGGAGATCATCGATGTGGGGAGTATCCAACGCCTCATTGAGCTCCGCAAGCAGCGCCGGCAGCGCCGGGAGGAGCGGGCAGCCACCCCTGAGCCCCCCCCGCCACCAGAGCCCCTGGAGATCGTACGTCAGGGGGGTCCTGGGGTGTGGGAGAGGGACTGCTGGGACAGGGGCTGGAGCACCCACGGGCCAGCCCCTGGGTCACCCTTCTAGCCAGCAACCTCCCTGGGGAAGCAGGGCAGGGCCTTGTTGTTCCCTGTCCCCTGTGATGCCCTAGCCCTGAGCCTGTCCTGCCACCAGGAGGGTCCCGTGGAGCCGGAGACCTTCCTGCGAGCCGCCGTCCAGGGCAAGATGCGTGTCATCGAGAAGTTTCTGGCAGACGGTGGCTCTCCTGACACGTGTGACGAGGTAGCGTCCCCCCATGGCCACTGGCCGCCCCCCGCCTGCACCCTGCCACCATGTGCCACCATGCACCACCATGCTGGGGCTGGGGATATGGATACGGCCAGGCTGGGCCAGGGGTGATAGATCTGTCTGCCAACACAACTCCTCATCCCCCCAGTTCCACCGCACTGCCCTGCACCGCTCCTCACTGGAGGGACACACGGACATCCTGCAGAAGCTGCTGGACAGCGGGGCCACCGTTGACTTCAGGGACCGGGTGAGACTGGGTCCTGCCCCTGGCTCTATGCTGCTCTGAGCCTCCAGGCATGGCACAGCCAGAGAAACAGCAGGGTTGGGGTCTCCGCAGCAGGGCAGTGCTGTCCCTGCCGCCGAGGTGGCCACGGCCAGGGTTCTTCCGGCTCAGCCCTGGCAGAGGGACCGGCTGGGGTGGGGGAACGGGCACAGGGTGTAGGTGTCCCCTGATGTGGTGTGGCTCTGTGCACCCAGCTGGACTGCACTGCTGTGCACTGGGCCTGCCGGGGCGGGCACCTGGATGCTGTCAAGCTGCTGCAGGACCACGGGGCAGACCTCAACCTGAAGGACAAGGTGTGTAGGGCAGAGCCTGCAGGCACAGAGCTGTGCCAGGGGCACAGGCATGCCTCAGGGGACCAGGGCTGGCCCTGTGTTGGGTTAGCAGGGGCAGATCCTGATCCCCTCTGGTGTCTACCTCCTCCCCACATCAAGCTGCTCAGCACCCCCCTCCATGTGGCCACCCGGACTGGGCACCTTGACATTGTGGAGCACCTCATCCACTGTGGGGTGGACATCAACTCTCCGGACAGGGTGAGTGCTGCAGCCGTGCAGCCAGCACTGGGGGGCAACACTGATCCCCCTCCCTTGGCTGACCCCTCTGGGGTCTACCAGCACCTGCAGCGGGACACGCCTGGACACACACATGCATCCCTGCCCCAGGGTGCTGGCAGCCACAGCCAGGGCTGGGGCAGGCACTGCCCCCCTTGTCCTCATGGGGAGGCAGGTGTGCGGGGAGCGGTGTTGGGGACAGGCAGGGTGCCCCGTCCCTGGAGTTGAACCATGACCCCCAGCCAGGCTCTGTGTCTCACAGGAAGGCGACACCGCACTGCATGATGCCACGCGGCTCAGCCGCTACAAGATCATCAAAATGCTGATCCTGCACGGGGCTGACATGATGGCCAAGAACCAGGTGAGTGCAGGGATCAGCACCGGGGCCATTTGCTGCCCCACCATGTCATGCCAACCTGGCCCCAGCCTCTCTCTGCCCACTCTTGCAGGCTGGCAAGACCCCGACAGACCTGGTGCAGCAGTGGCAGGTGGACACACGCCAGGCGCTGGAGACCAAGGAGCAACCACAGGGAGAGACGGAGGTCCCTGCATGATGGTACTGGGCAGGGACCAGGGACCAGGCTCAGCTCCAAGAAGCAAGATCCAGCTGAGACTTGTCCGTGTCAATAAAATCCATCAAAGAGCAGCGTTTGGCTCCAGGGGGCTGTGGGGCTGGGCAGCCTGCACCAGTGGTGATGGGGCTGGGGAAGCTGGGTTATCTGGGAAACTGGTTTGTCCAGCAGCACAGATGTGCCCTGCCTGCTAGCACCAGGACTTGAGTGTCAATGATACCACGAGGCCAGGACACGAGTGGTTCAAGGGTGGTTCTCCTCACTATGGGATGCCCTGCTTGCTTCCAGTGCTTCAAAGTCCCACCTGGGCAAGCTCAGGGAGGAAAATTACATTGAGGGCAGCTCAGCCCGGGTCCATGATGTGCTGGAGGCTAGGGTTGTGCCGGGGAGCAGCAGTTGTACCCCTGCCAGGCAGCCACTCCACAGGGTTGGAGTATGCTTGTTCTCCTGCCTTCCCTGATGGAGCCATCCCTGGGGGAGCACGGCAGCCCTTTGCAGTCTGGGTCACCTCTGCTGAGTGTAGTGCTCGTTGCTCCCTACCCAGAAATGCTCCCACTTGCCCATTTACAGGAGACCCTACACCAACACCCAGAGCAGGCAAACCCTGCCCACAGCCCCAGGACTACCTGCAATGCCTGGTCCCTCCCAGGCCCTACAGCCCGTCCCCATAGGTGGCAGAAGGATGGGTGCCAGGGCTGGCAAGCAGAAGGGAAAGCGCAGCTGGGGTGGCTGGGCTCACCTGGAGGGGTGCTGGGCTCCTTCGGCCAGCTCCTGGAGGGGAGGAGAGCATCCTGGGCTCAGCTGGTACCACCCCCACGTCGTCTGCCCTGCTGGGTTGCAGGTCCCTCACGTGCCCCGTCAAACATTAACAGCCCCTTAACAGGGCAGGCAGCACAGCCGGCGGCAGCACCCAGCCACCATGGCGCTCAGTACCCGCTTCGCCTCACCCCTCCGGCCTGCCCTGGCAGCTCTGCGCCGGGCAGCCCCTGGGCAGCGCCGGGGGCTCACTGCTCTCCCAGGACCGGGGCACACACTCGATCTCAGGGGTATCTTCCCGCCGCTCGCCACCCCCTTCTCACCCACGCAGGAGGTAGACTATGCCCAGCTGGAGGGGAATCTCTGCCGCTACGCCAGCATCCCCTTCCGAGGTAAGTGCTGCCTGCTGCCCCTCTCTGTGCAGGCTCCTGCCAGATCCCTGCCTGACGCAGGGGCTGTGCAGCAGCATGCAGGCAGCCTGCCGGCTTCCCAAGGGTGCTCAGCCTCCAACTGGACTTTGCTCTGGGGCTGGCAACCCCTCAGGTGACCCACCTGGGTCCCTTTGAGCAGTTATTGCCCGGGCACAAGCATGTGTCCTTGCACGCCCCCACCACACTGCGGTGCATGCTCGCATGCACGCTCCAGAGGTGTGCAGGCTTGCACACATCCTCCACACAGCTGCAGACTTGCCCCTACCGTCTGCACACCAGTGCACACTCACACAGATTCAGCACCATGGGATGCATATCTGTTGATTGCCCAGGATGGATGGATGGGAGGAGAGGGGCCGCAGAAAGAGGCTGGGGTTGCAGGGATGTGCCCCAGGGTCTCCCCTCTTCTGACCAGGCTGTGAGTCCAGAGCTGCTAGGATGGGGCCAGGAGAGGGCACACTGTGGGCTGCAGAGCCCTGTCTGGGTGTCCAGGGGCAAGGAAGGGAGAGGATAGTGGGGACACCCAACCATCCTAGCATCATAGAGCCCTCGATGCTGTGGCAGAGCCTGGCAGCACTGGGCTGGAGCTGGCCTGCCTGTGCCTGTCGTGCTAGCAGAGTTCCAAGGAAGGGGTCCGTGTGCCCCAGCTGGGGACAGGGTGGCACAACCTGGCTGCAGGCGCCAATAAATGCCTCTCTAGCAGTGCTGTGTGGGGCAGTTTCTGGGGATGGAGGTGGGCCAGCGGTGTGTTCAGCCCACAGGGTGCAGGCATGGCACGCATGGGGGTGGGTGGGTAAAGGTGCTCAGCGTGGTGCAGGTGGGCACTGCCACCTGGGGGGCACATACCCACATGTGCCCTTTCGGGGGGAGTCCAGGGCTTTGCGGGACACCTGTGGGAGCCTCCTGGCCCAAAGGTCCTGCTGGATGTGAGCGTTGGGCTGCTCCGGGTGCCTGCTTTCCACCCAAGAGTGGGGTGTGGAGAGGGCAGGAAGAGCTACCCCAGGGGCACCCTGCTCCTGTGCCTGAGCCCTGCCCTCCCCACACTTGTGTTTCAGGCCTGGTGGTGCTGGGGTCCAATGGGGAGTACCCCTATCTGGCACCCCACGAGCGGCTGGAGGTGGTGAGGTGCGTGCGCCGGGCTCTGCCCAGGGACCGTCTACTGCTGGCTGGCTCAGGCTGTGAATGTAAGTGCCTGCCTGGGCAGCGCAGGGGCCGTGGGTGTCCCCATGGCCACCCTTCACCCTTCTACCTCCTCCCCAGCCACCCAGGCCACCATCGAGATGACAGTCAGCATGGCAGAGGCAGGGGCTGACGTGGCACTTGTCGTGACACCCTGCTACTACCGGGGGGCCATGACCAGCGCTGCCCTGATCCAGCACTACACGGGGGTGAGCTGTGTCCCATGCCCATTGGCATCCCTGGCTGGGTCAGTGGGATGGGGAGTGTGTCCCACACATCTCCAACCCGCCCCAGCTGCTGAGCTCTGCCTGGCTGCCTGCAGGTTGCTGACGCATCCCCCATACCCATGGTGCTCTACAGCGTCCCTGCCAACACCGGCCTGGACCTGCCCCTGGAAGCTGTCCTCACCCTGGCTCAGCACCCCAACATCCTTGGGATCAAGGACAGCGGTGGGGACGTGAGTGGGGCAGGGCTGTCCCAGGGATGACTGACACCAAACCTGGCCCCAAAGCAGGGACTGGGGAGCTGGGACTCACAGCCCTTCCCTGGACCTGGTGGGTGCCAGCAGGAGCCCTGCACTGGGGGGAAAAGGTGATGCCTACCCCAAGGCACGGCATGTCTCTCCCCAGATCACCCGCATGGGACTGATGGTCCACAAGACACAGCAGGAGGATTTCCAGGTGCTGGCAGGATCAGCCGGCTTCCTGCTGGCGAGCTATGCCCTGGGTAGGTGGTGCTGCCACTGCTCAGCTTGGGGCATGGGGTGCTGCCCTGGGGACACTGGCAGGGGGAGGCTGGCAAGGGGCAGTGATGCCTGGGAGGTGCTGGCAGGGCACGGTGTGCTGAGCTGGCTGCCAACAAGTCCTGGTGTCCCCAGGTGCCTCTGGGGGTGTCTGCGCCCTTGCCAATGTCCTGGGGGCACCACTGTGCCAGCTGGACTGCCTGTGCCGCGAGGGCCGCTGGCAGGAGGCCCGTGACCTGCAGCACCGGCTCATCGAACCCAACATGGCGGTGAGTGGGCAGCACTCCCTGGGATGCTTAAGGGTGGGGGTGCCGGGCCACGGCAGAGCTGGGGGGCAGCAAAGGATGGAGGTCCCTGGGGCTACAGGGAGTGGAACAGTGGTCCAGAGGGGACAGGGTGGCACAGCACTCATCCAGCGAGCTGAGCCAGGCTGGAGGTGGTAGGGTGGGAAATGCCAGCCCTGCCGTGCCAGGAACAGCATGTCTGCTGGCAGCAGGCACCTGCCTGACCCCTCATGGGAGCCTTGCTGGTTATTTATAGGCAGCAATGGGGGAAGAGCTGCTCCTCCCCAGGTCCCCCACCCCATTGGGGTGGCCCATCCCTGCTGCAAAAAGTCCCCTGTGCTACAGGGATGCTCCCTTGTATGGCCATGCTCTGCACCCCCACCCACGGTGCGGACTTCATGGGGGTGCTGCAGCCACCCCGCTCCTGCCCAGCCTTACAGATGAGGGCAGGAGTGATGGCAAGCAAGGAGCAGGGTTGGCAGGAGCAGGGCGCACAGAGCATGCTGCCCTGTTCCACAGGAGCCAACAAGCCCCTGCGCCCTACCTCTCACAGGTCACCCGCCGGTTTGGGATCCCGGGGCTGAAGAAGGCCATGGAGTGGTTCGGCTACTATGGGGGCCCCTGCCGCGCACCCCTGGCCCCACTGAGCCCCCCCCAGGTAGAGGAACTGAGGGGGACCTTCAGCACCAATGGCTGGTTGTGAGGGATCCCCGCCCCATTCCTTTCCGCACCAGTAAGGCACGGGAGCCAGTGACCCTAGTGGCTGGGGACTTGGTTAGGGATACTGGGACATGGTCAGGAGAAAGCCATCCATCTCACTCCTTCCTGCTGGACAGGCCTGCCCTGGAAAGAGTGGGTAGGGGGGACACACAGTACCCCCTGGCCACCCTTGCACCCCGACCAGCCCCTGGGGTCCTGCTGTCCCAACCTGGGAAGTGATGGATCCCCACGTTGTGCACTGGGAATAAACCTGTTGCCCCCGCTCTGTGTCTGCAGTCCTGCCCATGCAAGCAGCCCACCACTCGGTCCCTGCTCCTGGCAAAAAGGACACAGAGCCTAGCCATTTGGCAACATGGTTTACTCAGCTGAGGCCCATGCAGGCAGCAGCACAAGGCAGGGTCACGGCAAGGCACGGGACCGGTGCGGGCAGAGACTGGCCAGGAGGGCACGGCCCCTGCAGCTCACCACTGGGCTGCAAGGGCTGCCAGGACCCCCGCACCGTGGCCAGCCAGACCACACCAGGGGTGAAGGTGAGCACGCAGCGGGGAGATGAAGGATGCGTGCGGGGGCCAAGACAGGGAGCTCTGTGCTCCCTGCCCACCCCGCCTGCCCCTTCACCATGCCCCTGTCCCCACCCACCCTGCCCAGGCTCCCTGCTCCAGCCCTGGCACCCCACACAGCCCTGCTCGTGCCCCTCACCCCAGGATCTGGCTGACCCTGCTCCTGCTCACCATTGCTCCTGCCCTCCCGCAGAGTGCAGTAGGCATGGGCCAGGCTGGACGTCTCCCAGTCCCCCTTGGTGGGGGTGCTGCTGCTGATGTCCCAAGGCAGTGGTGGTCTGGATTGGCACAGGGGTGCGGGGGACACAGCCCACTGGCTGGCCCTGTGAACAGCTGGGTCCTCAGGGGCACCATGTCACCCTGCCCAGGGCATGTGGGGGGACACCCAGGGAACACAGTGGGATGGCCAGTCACCCACAGCTGTGGGTGCAGGCCACAGGGTGCCCAGGGTGCCCACCCTGCCTCAGGATCAGGGTAGCGAAGCAGGCAAGGAACTGCCCCTCTGCAGGCATGTGGTCCGGCCAGCAGCCCATGGCCAAGGCACCCTGGCAGTGGGGTCAGGGCCCAGCCCCGGCCCATACAGCCCTGCTCCATCCCCTGCGGCAGGCTGGCTGCCCCAGTGGTCTGCAGCCTTCCTGAGGGGGCTGGGCCCCAGCTGCTCTGGCGGGTGCCAGGGCTACAGCCAGAGGGAGAAGGCACCATGGCCCCCCCAGGGCACTTGGGTGGAGAGCAGGGGGCCCCGTCCCCCCACTGGCAGGGGTTCAGCAAGGGGGCTTGGTGCAGACCCCTGGCTCTGCCAAGGCTGGGAGGCCGGCGAGCAGAGGGCAGGGCGGACACCCAGAAGTGCTGCATCCCTGCTCTGGGGATGGCGGGGCCAGCCAATGCCCGGTATGGGGGTCCCCACCGCAGTGGGAGCGGTGCGCGGGGCACCATCACGCCGTCAGGTTGTGGGCAGACTTGGAGGCGCCCTGGGCCCTCTGGATGACAGCTGGGCACTTCTCCCGCCGCAGCAGCTTGTTGTTCTCAAAGAAGCCCTCGTTGCGGGGCACCCCGTGGGAGCCGTCGGGGAAGGTCAGGAGACCTGGGATGGGGAGGGAAGGGCTGGGAGTGATGGGGCAGGGCGCAGCACATGCTGGGGCTGGGGCTGGGGCTGGAGAGGGAAATGCCGGATGGGCCGTGCTGAGCTGGGGCCCTGCGGAGCTGCAGCTGCCCACACCATGCCGACGGGCACTCACCAAAGCCATACACACGCCCGCCTTTGAACTCGCCCTCAAAGGTCATGTTGTCGCAGCGGGTGAAGACGCCAACGCCGTTGAACTTGCCCTGCACAAACTCCCCCTCGTACCTGCGTGGGAAGAACTCCTGAGGCAGCAGTTCCCTGAAGCAAGCAGGGATGCTCGGAGGGGTAGACATGGGGGTGCCATGCTCACCTGGAGCCGTCAGGGAAAGTGAGCATGCCGCAGCCGTGGAAGAGCCCGTTCTCGAAGTGCCCCACGTAAGCAGTCCCGTCGGCAAACGTCAGCTGCCCAACACCGTGCCTGCGACCTAGGTGAGGGCAGAAACAGGCAGTGCTGGACAGATGGAGGCAGGACCTGCCCCAGCATGGTGCTGGGCAGGGACGCGGGGGCTGCTTAGCCCCCAGCACAGGCAGCGCCATCACCTCCCGCCCCGTCTCACCTTCCTTCCACTCGCCACGGTACTCCTCCCCATTGGAGTAGGTGAAGGAGCCTTTGGTGAGGGTCATGGTGACAGCCTCTGGCAGCACAGGGCGAGAGCTGGCAGGGAGACGTGTGGAGGGTGGCTGCTGGGTGGGAGGAAGAGCCAGGCTCACCCAGAGGCCCCAAGTCCCCTCAGCTCACGGAGTGGCAGGTGTCTGCCCCAAGGGTGGCTCTGCTGGGACACACCACAGATGAAGAGGAGGTGACCCCAGGAGCTCAGCCGCCCTGCCCTGCCCCTGAAACCCCAGCTGGCAGGTTCAGGTTGCTGCCCGCCCAGCTGCAGGGCTCAGGGCGATGTGGGCCCACAGGGGTCACAGCCCTGTGAAACATAAGTGAGCCGCAGGAAGAGGAACCCGGCAGGAGCTGGCTGCCTCCGGCACAGGCCCCTGGTGGGACCCAAGGGGGTCCTGCTCCACAGCAGGCTCAGTCCAGGGGCTGGGGCAGGCTCTGGGAAGAAACAGGCATTTGGAGAGGAGACACTTGCTGGGTTATGCTCAGTGCCAGCTCTTCAGGAGAGGGAGCAGAGAGCTTGTGGGGTTTCCAGCTCCAGCATGGAGGATGGGCAGACCTGGCTTGCCCCCAGCAATGGAGCAGCCGCTCCTCCTAAGAGGGACAGTGGAGAGAGGACCCTGGGGCTCCAGGGCCTTGCTCAGCTACTGGGGGTTTGCAAACCTGCCTGCTGACAGCGAGCAGTCCCCGGAGCCCTGCACACCCCCAGAGCCGCTCCTGCACAGCACAGCTTTCCCTAGCACCTGGGGAAGGCACTGGCATGGAGCTGGCCCCACAGGCAGGCTGGGTGCTGCCCATCCAGCGGCTCCTGGTGCAGCTCAGGTGGTGCCTGTGATGGGAAGGAGCTCCTTGCTTCAAAAAGGGGTATCCCTGCTTGCACCACGCTGCGCACCCCTGGAGAGAGGGGTGCTGACCCATGCTACCCGGGCACACACAGCTCCCAGGAGCACCGCAGGGAACTTCCAAGGGCTTTGTGTCCCGAGGAGAAATGGCCCCCAGCCAAGCGGAGCAGCAACTGAACAGTGCGCCCTGCTGACAGCAGAGACTGGGAGCTCAGCAAGCAAGCAGGGGTGATGCCATGCAAACCTTGGCTCTGAGCCCACCACCTGCCCAGGCTGTGCACCCACAGCTGATGCATGGAGCCACGCACGGGGCGAGGGGTGCACGACCCAGCTTGACCACAGACCCCTGGGCAATGGCGGCACACCCTGCCCACGCCACGCCCACAGGGGAGACACACGCACATGCCGCCTGGGTGG
This sequence comes from Phalacrocorax carbo, assembly GCF_963921805.1. Classification (NCBI taxonomy): domain Eukaryota; kingdom Metazoa; phylum Chordata; class Aves; order Suliformes; family Phalacrocoracidae; genus Phalacrocorax; species Phalacrocorax carbo. The sequence continues at coordinate 7,402,894 of NC_087524.1, read as the reverse complement.
TGTGCCCAGATGTGGCGACTGCACCCACGGCTGATGCACGCACGCCCCGCTGTGTCCACGCACCCACGGCTGATGCACGCACGCCCCGCTGTGTCCACGCACCCACGGCTGATGCACGCACGCCCCGCTGTGTCCACGCACCCACGGCTGATGCACGCACGCCCCGCTGTGTCCACGCACCCACGGCTGATGCACGCACGCCCCGCTGTGTCCACGCACCCACGGCTGATGCACGCACGCCCCGCTGTGTCCACGCACCCACGGCTGATGCACGCACGCCCCGCTGTGTCCATGCACCCACGGCTGATGCACGCACGCCCCGCTGTGTCCATGCACCCACGGCTGATGCACGCACGCCCCGCTGTGTCCGTGCACCCACGGTTGATGCACGCACGCCCCGCTGTGTCCACGCACCCACGGCTGATGCACGCACGCCCCGCTGTGTCCATGCACCCACGGCTGATGCACGCACGCCCCGCTGTGTCCATGCACCCACGGCTGATGCACGCACGCCCCGCTGTGTCCATGCACCCACGGCTGATGCACGCACGCCCCGCTGTGTCCGTGCACCCACGGCTGATGCACGCACGCCCCGCTGTGTCCACGCACCCACGGTTGATGCACGCACGCCCCGCTGTGTCCATGCACCCATGGCTGATGCACGCACGCCCCACCGGGTCCACGCACCCACGGGCGGTGCACGCGCGCCCCACCGGGTCCACGCACCCACGGGCGGTGCACGCGCGCCCCACCGGGTCCACGCACCCACGGGCGGTGCACGCGCGCCCCACCGGGTCCACGCACCCACGGGCGGTGCACGCGCGCCCCACCGGGGCAGCTGTGGCGATGCCCGCGGGCCCGGTGCCTGACCAGGGCGGTGCGGGCGGTGCGGGGGGCGCGGGGACCCGCGGTCCTCGCTCACCTGGCTCCGCGCTCGCCGCCCGCACCGTTCCCCACGGGGGTCCCGCCGTGGGGCGGTGGCACAGCCACCTCCCCTGGCAGTCCCTCCGGGCGGTACCACGCCGCCCAGCCTCCATCCCCGCCCGTCGTTGGCTGTCTCCACAGCAACCGCTAGCAACGCGGCTGCTCATTGGTTAGCCTCACAAGCACGCCCTCGCCGGCCGCCATCTTTGTGTGGGGCAAGGCTCCCCCCTCCCCGGGGTGTCGGCAGAAGGGCAGCGCCTCCGCCCTGTCGCCATCTTTATGAAGGGCAGCGGTGCGGTGACGATGGCGGCGGGGGGGGTGGAGCGGTTGGGCGTGGCAGCTAATGGGGCGTGGCGGGGGCGTGGCAGCTAATGGGGCGTGGCGGCGCAGTGACGCCAGCGGAAGCGGCGGTGGCGGGTGGTGCGGAGCGGAGCGGCGCGGCGGGGCCGGGGCGATGGACGAGACGAGCCCGCTGGTGTCGCCGGAGCGGGCCCAGGCTCCCGACTATGGGCTGCCGGGGGGAGCCGTCCGCGCCCCCCCACCCGCCGCCCTCCCGCCGCCCCCTCCATCCCCTCCCGCCTCCCCCGGCGGCCGCGACCGCGAACGGCAACCGCTGCTGGAGCGCGGGGCGCGGGGCCCGGCGGCGGCGGCGCAGGCCCAGGTGCAGGCCCAGGCCCAGGCGCAGGCCCAAGCCCAAGCCCAGGCCCAGGCTCAACGGGAGCGTAACGACTTCCCCGAGGACCCCGAGTTCGCTGAGGTGGTGCGGCGGGCCGAGCTGGCCAGCGAGCGCGGCATCTTCCCCGAGCGCATCTCGCAGGGCTCCAGCGGCAGCTACTTCGTCAAGGACCCGCAGGGGGTGAGCCGGCCCCGGCCCCGCGTGTCCCGCCCGGGGTGGCCGGGAGGAGGGCGCGCCCCGGGGAGCCGGTGATGCCGGCCCCGTTGACCGGCCGTGGGGTGCTGGTAGGGGCGGCCAGAGCCGCCCTGGGCTTCTCCAGGGAGAAACGTGGGGGGACCAGCAGCAGGAGTGGGGCAGCTGCTTCTGCCCCTTCTGCAGCCCTCCTGTCCGTGGAGGGAGGGTCACCCTCTCCCCCAGGCCTGTGCGTTGGCATCTCCTGACCGTGGCCAGTATCTCCTGACTGCTGTGACTCCAGCCCTAGGTCTGTGACTGCTAGAGCTGAGCAGGTTTTTTGCCCACGAGACTGGAGCGAGGTGTTTCCTCTGGCTGCATGCCCATACATTCATGGCAAAGTTGTCAGCATACAGCTGCTCCCCTATAGATCCCTGTGTAGGTCCTCCCCTATAGGTGCCTTTAGGACCCGAGGGAATGGCAGGAAGATGTGCCAGGGGAGGTTTAGGCTGGATATTAGGAAAAGGCTCTTCATCCAGAGGGTGGTGGAGCACTGGAACAGGCTCCCCAGGGAGGCAGTCACAGCGCCAAGGCTGATGATATTCAAGAGGCACTTGGACAACGGCCTCAGATACATGGTGTGAATTTTGGGGTTGTCCCATGTAAGGACAGGAGTTGAACTTGATGACCCTTGTGGGTGCCTTCCAACTCAGGACAATCTATGGTTCTATAGCTCTGCTCAGCTGCGTGGCAGCCACCTCCACACCACTGACTGGATGTGTACGCAGCACAGGGCAGCTCGTTTTGTGACCTGCAGCACCCAGCCCAATTACTTGAGCTGTTGCTGCTTCCCATGACTCCCTTGCTGCATGCATGCCGGGATGCTTTCTGGGAAGCAGGACTAGGCTTGCCAGTTTCTGGTGTGCCCTACTTTTCCTGCCCCGGGTGGAGCCTGGCTCCTGGGAGCTGTGGCAGGCAGATCCTGGCTGAGCTGGGGGCTGTGGGGCAATACAAACTTCCTCCTGCCACAGCCCTGCTGCCCTCCCAATCCCTCCTGTTGCCCAATACAAGAAGTGGCGTAGCTGGGGGTGGCAGGGTGGAGGCTGCCTGGCTGTAGGAGACTGGAGCTTGGTGATGGCTGGCAGAGGATGCGTGCAAGGAGCCAAAGTCTATGTGTTCCTGGCTGTGTCACCTGGCAGGATTGCCCCCCCTGGATTGCCCCACTGTCAGTGAATGTGGTGGGTGTCTGGTTTCTGTGGCTTGCTGCCCAGGGTCACTGAAACCTCCCTGCTGCTGACACAGGAGGGAGTGTAGCACGCTGCTGTTGTGGGCAGGGCGTGAGGGCATTGGGGGAAAACTTTTGCATCTGCCTCCCTCTGGGCTGCCAGAGCCTGAGCTGTCCCAGCCAGAATGTACTTCCCCAGCCCCAGTGGCTGTGGTTACCTCAACTGCTGGCTGCGCCTCTGGGCTGGCCCAACTCCCTCTGCCCTGCTGCTGGTGCCAGGCGGACCTGGTTTTGCTGCCAGCACTGCCTCTGGCACAGGCCTGTCTGGAAGGGGACACTGTGGTCCTAGGCCTCTGCTCCCACACTGTCCCTGCCTGGCTGGGCCTTGCTTTACTGAACTGGCTCCATAGAGTACAGGGCTCCATGCTGCCAGTGCTCCCGACAAGCCTTTTGCAGGCTAAAATCCAATTGGCAGTCATGTGCCTTCACGTGGGCCTGATGAGGAGATTGCCCTCCTGCCTGCTCAGGGGAAGTGGCTCCTCCATGTGATCTGGGGATGGCTGAAGTGGTCCTGTTTCCCCAAACCCTTCCTCTGTCTCTTTCTGGTGGTCAAAACCTTGCTCCTGTCTGCCCTGGGCTGGCTTCTGGCCCCTGGCAGACTGGGATTGTGCTGTGGTCCCTTGCTGAGGTGCTGGGACTAATGTCCCACTCTTACATCGTGGCAGGAGCTCGGCTTGGGGAAGTGCCACCCACTCAGGCTGGGGCCAGTACAAGCAATGGGGATGAGGGCTGGTCACGTGTGCTGCTGAGTCACCCCAGAGCAGGGGCTGCCAGGCTTGCAGGGGCAGGTGGCCTTGCTCCTGCCCCTGCCCTTGTCCCAGCTGTGTGGCTTGGCAACACTGGCTGGGTGATGGTGCAGCACAAGGCTTCTCTGCCCTCTGCAGTAGGTGAGGTACCTGTGCTGCTGTCCCTGCTGTTGGGTCGATGTGTGTGAGGCTGGATTGAGGGGCTGGGGGTGCTGCCAGTACCAGCCGGTGGCCAGTTTGGAGTGGCCTGTGCCCTCTTGCCCACAGTGTACGCAGAGAGCCAGCCCCTCTGATGCCTCTAGCTGGGCCCCCCAGCACAGAGCCCTGGGCTTCTTGAGAATCCGCCAGCCACTCAGCTGTTCTGGTTCCATTTCCTCTTGTCAGTTTGGGATCAGCTCTGTTCAATGGATTTTGGAGCCAGGACAGGGATTGCTATCCCCCTCCCTCTCCTCTGTGGACATAATGAGCAGTGTTGAGCCGTAGCTCTCCCCAGCCATCCAAAGGTCACTGCAATGGGACGGGGATGTTTACCAGGGGACAGCATTGTCACTGGTGTCTTTTGCGCCAAGGACAGTTGTTTCCAGGTGCATAAGCCAGGTATGAAGGTCTTCAGGCAGCACTCTGCTCTTGTGGGATGGGGCACTGGCCGGGGAAGGGTCCCTCCCAGACCCTGCCTGCCTGCATCCCAGGAGCCACCTGCCTGGTTCCAGGGGCTGGTTATTGCCCCAGTGAGGGCCTGTTCCTGAGTGTCCCCACCATGGGCTGGCTTGGGGGGGGGAGTGTCCCAACTCTGCCAACTGCCTTGAGTCAGCCCTCTTCTCTCCCACTCACAGAAAATCATTGGTGTCTTCAAGCCCAAGAATGAGGAGCCGTACGGACAGCTGAACCCCAAGTGGACCAAGTGGCTGCAGAAGTTGTGCTGCCCATGCTGCTTTGGGAGAGACTGCCTTGTCCTCAACCAGGGCTATCTGTCGGAGGCGGGCGCCAGCCTGGTGGACCAGAAGCTGGAACTCAACATTGTTCCCCGCACAAAGGTGAGGGGACAGCTGCTGGGATCTTGTCTCAAGGAGGTTTTTGTGTGCTTCTGCAGAGCTCTGCTTGCGCCTTGTCTTGTGGCACTGCTGACCTTGGAGTCACTGTGTTGAGAGCTCTGGACAGGGATTGTTCCTGCTCAAGCCATGGGGATCCTCGTGCTGGGCAGAGCCATGGGAAATGCTGTGTCTTGGTTTTATCAGCCAGACCTGTGACAATTGCCAGGTGCCCCTGCTGATGTCTGTGCTCCTGTCCCCCCAGGTGGTGTATCTGGCAAGTGAGACCTTTAACTACAGTGCCATCGACAGGGTGAAGTCCCGAGGAAAGAGGCTGGCCCTGGAGAAGGTGCCGAAAGTTGGCCAGCGCTTCAACCGCATTGGTCTGCCGCCCAAGGTAGGGCTGTCAGCCACTGCACCCACCTGTTGCCACTTCTCCGGCCTCTGCAGCCTTCTGTAATGCAGCCTCTCCATCCTTCAGGTGGGCTCTTTCCAGCTCTTTGTGGAAGGCTACAAGGATGCTGACTACTGGCTGCGGCGGTTTGAAGCTGAGCCACTCCCAGAGAACACCAACCGGCAGCTGCTGCTGCAGTTTGAGCGGCTGGTGGTGCTGGACTACATCATCAGGAACACAGGTAGGGCCGGGTGCCTGGTGTGGGATGCTGCCTGCTCCTTCCTGTCCTGCCAGCTGGAGAAAGGGGGGGATGGCAGGGGCTTGGCATCTCTTCCTGGCACCCAAAATCCCTCTTTGCACCACTTGGTTGCTGCCAGGTGGCAGCTGCCTCTGGGTGGAGCACAGCTGCTGTGGCTGCCCACCACCATGGCCGTGCTCTGGCTGCTGGCCTGCATTCTGAGAGATCTGGATCCACCACGGTGCTGGGGTGAAAGTCTGCCAGCTGTGAGGATTCAGGGACATTTGGAAATTCATCACCTGACTGTGCCATCTCACACTGGCCTTCTGAGTTCCTGCCAGGCTGGAAGGGGGTCGAGGTAGCACTCTGGGACTTGCAGGCTGACCTTTCTCTTGCGAGCTACTCTCCAAAGCTGGTTGTGTGTGGGTTGACATGGCTTCTCAGGCCTGCAGCAAGCTTGAGGGCTCTGGAGTAGAGTTTGGGCCTAAAACTGGTCTGTCTCACTTCTGGGTCAGCGGATGAGTAATCTTCTGCCCAGCATGGTGCAGACAGGCCCTGGTGCTAACACAGCTGCTTTTATCTCCCTGCAGATCGGGGCAACGACAACTGGCTCATCAAGTATGACTGTCCCCTGGACAGCGCAGGCGTGCGGGTGAGCGTCTCTTCCTGGGCAGGGGTTTTGCAGGGGGCTCTGCTCCTGCAAGCTGCCTGCCTGGCAGGCAGGCTGGTCATTTCCCAGCTGGCTTGGGTTTCCGAGCATGCAGATGCCTGGTCTTGTCTCCTGGGCCTTTCGTTGCCCTCTGCGTCAGTGGTTTGTGACCTAGTGGGACTTTGTGAGGATGCAGCTGGGCTCTGTGTGGGAAACTGGTGTTGCCAGACCTGTGCATCCTTGGGGTGAGGCCTGGGGCAGGGGGAGCAGCTTTGTTGCCTCTTACCCAAAGCACACAGTGTTTCCCTGTAGGCAAGGGGCTGCGCCATGGGCGAGAGGCTGCTGTGCCTCTGTGGTAGCCAGGGCAAAGGTCCTGGCTTTGCTGGGGCTGCAGGGAGTAAGAGAGGGACTGTTTCTACTGGGGGTCCTCTCTTTGTGAAATGCTCTGCTTCTTTCCAGGACAGTGACTGGGTGGTAGTGAAGGAGCCCATCATCAAGCTGGCTGCTATAGACAATGGTTTGGCCTTTCCCTTGAAACATCCGGACTCCTGGAGAGCCTGTGAGTCCCTCAGGCTGTGCCAGGGCACCCTGGCGAGCCATACAACTCCATGCTTGGGCATCCCCCTCAAGGGCTAGAGAGGGCTAGGGCTGTCCCTCTGCAAACCTTCTGGGTTCATGGGCAGTTCCGCCTCAGCTGAGGCTTTAGGAAGTGGGTGCTGGACCCTGTGTCCCAGATGCAGGTGATATGGCACCTAGGGGCATGTGCTACCATCCTTTGCCTTCCCCAGCTCTAAAGTCTCCTGCTTCTTCCCACAGATCCATTCTACTGGGCATGGCTGCCTCAGGCCAAAATCCCATTTTCACAGGAGATCAAGGACCTGATTCTTCCCAAGATCTCGGACCCCAACTTTGTCAAGGACCTGGAGGAAGATCTATATGAACTCTTCAAGGTGAGCTGGGGGAGCGGGTGAGGATGGCTTGGGAAGAAGAAATGCAGTGGTGGTGTTGGGGAGCTCCCCATCAAGGCTGCAGGGGACAGAAAGGTGGCCAAGCTCCTGACTGTTTCTGGGCTGAGGCATAGCAGGGTTATCCCTCTGCCAGGAGCTGAAGATTCAGCTTGGGAGAAGCAGCAAGCCTCTCTCCTCCTGTCCCAGGGGTTTTCTTGGGGAATAGGCATCCTTGCGTGGTGTGGGCAGCGGGTGGATACCACTGTGTTCTCTGCTCTCTTGCAGAAAGACCCTGGCTTTGACCGGGGACAGTTTCACAAGCAGATTGCTGTCATGAGAGGCCAGGTAAGATGTGTAGGGAAGCCAGATGGGTGAGGTGTGGAGCTTCGTCCTGCCCATGGCAGGAGGGGTGCTGGGGCGGATGCTCTCCATTACGCTGGTGGGGCAGCTCTGGCATTGCTCTGTTGTGCCACACAGATCCTGAACCTGACTCAGGCACTGAAAGATGGGAAGAGCCCCCTGCACCTGGTTCAGATGCCGCCTGTGATTGTGGAAATGGCGCGCTCCCACCAGCGCACTGCCAGCGAGTCCTACACGCAAAGCTTCCAGAGCCGGAAGCCTTTCTTCTCATGGTGGTAGCTGTTGGAGCCACAGGCAGGGCTTGGCTGCCTCGGACTAGCACTGCGAGAGGAGCCGGGCCACCGCCGGCTCCTGTGGCTGGGACTCGACCCTCTGGGTGGAGCGAGCAGGTGTGGCTAGAGGAACCTGCAGCTGAACTGGAGGAGCCAGGCAGGTTGGGCACAGTCCCTCCCCAGCTCCGTTGGAGCTCAGTGCCCTGCCTGGGGCAGAGCCCAGGGGGAGGTGTGGGAATCTGCTGGGAGCTGTGGCATGGCGGGGACCCTGACCCTGCTGCCTTTCCTTGGCCTGCATGCGGTTCTGAGCACCCGTGCTTGGGGTTGGGATGAGCAGCCTGCATGGGCCAGGATCTGTCCACCCCTTTACACCAGCCACCGGCCCTTTTCTTCCCTGCTGTGCCAGCTGTCAAGCTGGGAAGGCCTGTAGTGGGTTACACCCCCTCCCTTTCCCCAAGGGTGTGCTGTACTCCAGTGTCCCTCCTCTGCCCCAACCCCGTGCACGCTGCTTTCCTCAGGGGGAGTTCCCGCTGGTGCAGCGGGGACCGCAATGAACGGCTGTTCTCTGGCTGGAGGCTCGAGGAGGGGACGTATGAGGGACAACTCATGGAGCTGGCATTGGGTGCAGTTCAGACACTGAGGGGAAAGAGGTTTTGCCTTGTTCTTGTGAAATGCAGGTGGCTCTGAGAGGGGCTGTAGCTTAGTACCCCTGCGGGGGAGCCCCCCTCTCAGCTGGAGAGGGCTGAGGGTGGGTGTGAGTGCCCTCTCCCTCTCTCCTGCCCCAGTCCATCCCTCCTGCCAGGTCTCCATGGCTGCTCTTGCTTGGCTTTTGCCCCTGCTCCCAGCAAGCTCCCTGGCTGCTGTGCAGCCAGTGTGGTGCCAGCCTTGTCTGTGCCTAGGGACCCCCGAGGGGCAGGGGGCTGCCGGGGAAGGGCCAGGGGGGCTCTTCTACTGCATGGGTGGGAGGTGTGATGGGGGAGCACAGCGGGGGGCCAGCATGGGCTCCTGGTTGCCCTGGTGCTGACAATCTCACTGGCCTGCTGGGGGTGGGTGAGGCAGTGAGCCCCCCTCTCCCCAGAAGCTGCTGAGCTTGTGTTGTATAAAACAGTACCAGGGCTGCCACCTGCATCCGCTTGCCTTGAGCTGCAGCTTCTCCTGCTGCTGGGGGAAGCCGGTGTTGGGTCTCACTGTCCTGTTACCCCATCTTTGGGGGAGGGGTGGGGGGAAATGAATAGGGGTTGGGGCTCTACTGCTTGGGCCTAGGAGTGGAGAGCGGCTCCCTTATCTCCCATGCAGGGAGGGGGCTCAGCGCTGGCTGTGCAAGTACAGGGTGGGCAGCGGTGAGACCCCAGCTCCTTGGCCAGGCCCAGCTGCATCTCCAACTGCCCCAAAATATATTGTTATAACGCACTGTAGAAATGTATGTAATGTATTTAAACCATGCAACTGTCTGAATAACAGAGCTGCCCTTCAGCCAGCCGCCTCTGTGTCTGTGCAGCCCCCTAGAGTGGGTCAAGGTAGTTCCCTTTGCACTGGGTCTGGTACAACAGCCCAGACCGAGGCTCTGCGCCTGGGGGGAAGGCCAGGCATTGGCGGGATGCAGCCACAGCCTCACGCAGCCACCACTGTTCTCTTTTTATTAACTGTTGCACCCTCTCCAGCATGCTTAGTGTCCTTGGAGAGCCTGGCTGTCCTCGTGCCTGCTCTCCAGCCCTGCTCCTCCACGGCCCAGCTGCTCAGTGCTGCTACACTGACCCCAAGGGTGCCTCGGGCCTGCGGCTGCCCTCTGGCTCCTCCGTCACCCTGTGGGGAAGAGGTGGGTGTTAGAGGTGCGGCCCGGCCATGCTTCCCCGCTTCCCTCCCCCCCATGCCAGCACCTACCGCAGGTGGCCAGAGCGCCGCAGCCCCGCCACCCCACCACTGTGCCGGAGCCGCCGCAAGGCCCGTGCCATGCGCCGCTGCCCTGCGTATCGCCAGACGAGGAGGGCGCGCTCCTCGGGCTGTTGGGCCCTGCCGCTCCGGAACAGGCGCCGCAGCTCCGGTAACCCCACGTCCTGGAAGATGTTGGCTGATCCCCGTTTGCGGTGGCGGGTCGCAGGTGCCACCCGCACCCGAGGGCCGCTCACCACCGAGGCTGGTGTGCCCATGGCCCCGGTCGCTGCGGGGCACCAGAAAGATGGTGTCAGGCTCTGCTCCAGATCGCGGCCCGGCTTCCCCCGCCCGCCGGATTGCGGCGCAGATGCCCGGTGAGGAAGGGTCGGCTGGAGCACTCCGGTCCCGTCCCACTAGTGTCCGGGGCGCTGGTCCTGGTCGAGAAACCGCCTTTCCGTCGGTCGGTCCCTCGCCGGCACCCGGCGGTGGCGGCCGGGGCGGGGCCGCCCGGGGTCCGCTCCCCTCCCGGGGTCGCTCTGCGCCGCAGCCACACCGGGGTCGTTCATTCACTCACCCGCCACGCCACGCCCCGCGCCCCGCCGCCAATCCCCTTCCGCCTTCCGCCACTGGGACCAATCGGCGCCGAGGGGCGCGGCCGCACCGCCTCTCAGAGAGGGTGGTGGGACGACACGTGGCGCGAGTGACGCCATAGTCGAGGGGCGGAGCCCCAGGGCCGCGTCACACCGAGGGGGGGAATCCCGGGTGACGTCGAGGGCAGCCCTGGCGGGCGTCGTGCGGGGTGTCCCGCTGCGCTCCCGCCCCGCCGTCGGTGCCGGTACCGCGGCACCGGTACCGCGGCGGCGGGCGGGTAGGGCGGCGGCGGCCGCCGCCCCACGGCGGATGGGCATCCGCGGGTGTCCGGTAGGGTGCGGGGGCGGGGCGAGGAGGAGAGGAGAGAGGCCCCGCGCGGGGAGGACCGTCGTGCGCCAGATGTTTGGCAGCGGTTGCGAGAGGAGGTGTCTGCCGGGGCCCTGAGTCCCGCCCGAACCGCGCCGGCGTCAGGCAGGGGCCCCCGCCATGGCCCACACGGTTCCACCGGCAGCGCCCCCGCCGCCCCCGGGACCACCGGCCCGCGGTTCCCTCAGCCTCCACCACGCCTACCTGCGGAGCCCGCTGGGCCTGCTGCGCCTCGGGCAGCTGGCGCTGGGCGCTGCCTTCTGGGTGACGGTGGCGGCTCACAAGTACGAGGGAGCGGCCCACTTCGCCCTCTTCGCTGCCGTCCTGGTCTGGCTCCTCACCCTGGCTCTCTTTGGGCTGAGCCTGCTGGGACGCTGGGCGCTGGTGCCCTGGCTGGGCTCCCGCTGGCTCCTCACCAACCTGATCCACGACCTGGCACTGGGCGTGGGGCTCTACGCCGCTGCCACCGGCATTATGGGCTACAAGGCTGGGCAGAAGAGCTACTGTAACCTGCCGGGTTACAGCCAGCACTGCCTCTACAGCGCCTACCTGGGTGCCTCTGTCTGCGGGGGCATCGCTGCCTGCCTGTACCTCTTCTCTGGGCTCTACTGCCTGTCACGGCGCTGCCGGGACCAGCGCGACATCATCTGAGACCCTGCGACACTCAGCTCCCCTTCTCCTCACCCATGGACAGAGTGCAGCCCCGCTTTCGGGACAAAGCGACCCTGCCACCCCATCCCCTCCTGGCTGACTGCACCACGCTTCCTCTGGAGACTCCTGCGCAGATGGATGGACAGACAGAAGTATGGCTTCCCCTGCATCCCACCATGACAGCGTGGACACCCAGCCGCTACGCAGGCCCTTCGCCCACCCCTGGACAGATGTAGCCTATTGCAAATGGAAGGACACAATCGGAGAGTCCCTAAGAGGGACCCCAATTTCTGGGACCCCCCCCAGAAATCCCAACAACCCTGCCCCTGGCCTTGCAGGTTCTGCGTGCTCAGGTGGGTGCTGACCTGTCCCTGGGGTGGAGGAGAATTGGCCTGGGGGAGCTGAGCAGGGGAAAGTGGTGTGTAGTGGGGTTGGGTGGGCATAACCCCCCCAAGCTGCTGGCAGCCCCCTCCTGCCGTTCACAGCTGCACGGTGCCTCTGCACTTTCCTAACAGAGGCTCTGATCTCAGCTTCCCCAGCCCGGGCCCCTCCTGAACATGTCTGCCGTCTTGCCGGAACCCCATAGGGCTCAGCCTCTCCCTCCCTCACGCTCTGGGGGTGTGGGGACACCCAGGTCCCAGACAGCCTGACCCAGCATCACCCCGGACACCCTGTCCCACCTGGGGGCTGAGCCCACGCAGGGCGGTGAGGCTCTCATCGCTGCAGGGCAAGGGGAAGTGTGAGTGGGGCCAGAGCCTGGTCCTGTGACCCGGGGCTGGGGGTAAATTCCTCCTGCCTTGGGGCTCGTACTGCCTGGGGACGGGGTCAGGTGCCCCTGGGGGAGAAGGGAGCGGGGTTCTGGGTCCTGCCCTCCTGCAGCGAGGGTTGTGGCTCTGAGCCATCCAGAGCCACCAAGCTTGCCCTGGGGCCCGGCTGTTCTTGCAGGGACAGTCACGGCCTTGCCGGTGGCGCTGGAGACTGATGTGCAGCCCTGCCTGGCACTGCAGCGCTGGGATTATCGTCCCAGAAAAGTCTTGTCTCGGGACTCTCTGGCTCCATCTCAGGGTCCTGCGCTGCCAGAGACTGTGGCGAGGCGGAGAGGAAGGGTGAGCACGGCAGCGTGGCGATGCTGGGCTGCCGCTGCCGCTGTAGCCCTGGGGGAGCTGGGGCCAGGCGTCACAGGGACACAGCCTGTCTCAGGGAACAGGAGAAGAGGATGCTGGTGGCCCTGGATCAGCCTCTGCAGCCCACTGAGCCCTGAGGGGGCTGCGTGGGGCTGACTGGAGTGATTGGCAGCCAGAGACTGGGACTTTTTGGAGGAGCACCACGCCGGGGCTGCCCTGCCAGGATCCCTCCTTGCCCTGCCTGGGGGCAGGTTTTCTCTGTCATGCCCAGTGCAAGGGAGGGTCTGCCCCAGTCCCTGCATGGGCTCGGATCGGTGGGATGTGTGTCCCCAGCAGCCGGCTACAGGCTCCCTGGTGCCTTTTTTGGAGTGAAGAGCAGCAGCATGATCTGTCCTAGGCACAGAGGGGTCCAGGGTTGGCACTGGGTCACTGCTTCCATTGCAGGGTGCTGTCCCAGATGATCCTGCCTTGTGTTTGGGGCCCTGCCAGCCCCTGGGCCATCTACCCCTTCCCTGAGCAGGACGTGCTGTCCCTACCCTGTGTCAGGGCTGGTCCCTGACACCGCCTGCCCTGGCCTGCTCCAGTGCAGCCCCTGGCCCAGGTTGCCTGAGACGCCCGGCTGGGCTTCTGCTGCCACAAGTGCCTTTCTCCGGCTTCCTGCGGCCCTGCCTGTCATGCCGGTTCTGTACCCCTCCAGCCCCCTCTCCAGTGCCTATGGATTCATTTTCCAAATAAAGCAATGTTGGCGCTCATCAGGTGTCTGGGGTTTTGTGCCAGGGCTGGGGCCTTCTGGGGATGGGGGGTTGAGCTGAACAGAGCTCACATGCGTCTCTGTAGCCCTGCACCCTGTGGCCTCCCTGCCTGGAGCCTCTGGCTGTGGTCACAACACCCTGGCATGCTCTAGGTTGCTGCAGAGCCACCAGTCCCTAGTAGAGAGGCAGAAACGCCTGCCCTTGGGGACAGGTGCTGTCCCTGGCCCCACTGCCCCCTCCATAGCCATGGCAGGCCTGGTGTTCACATGGGTGCTGGGTGCAGGCACCTCCCGTGGCCCAGCAGCGCAGGGGGAGGCCACATCCCCGGGACTGTGCGGCCACAGGGATGCGACTGGGACAGGACAGAGCTACATTCCTACGGACTTCGTCACTCCCGGGCTGAAAGGGCTCTCTGTCCTGGGGCCTGGGTACTGCTGGGACCGCAGAGGGTCCACCAGCATGTCCTAGGGCTGGATCTGGCCCTGGGTTGTGCTCTCAGGATAGGGATCAGCCTTGGATCTCTGCCTGCAGCTGGGGTGTCACGGGGCCACCCAGCCCTCTGCCTGCGGGACACATGCCCTGCTCACTGGAGGCTGCAGGCAGCTGGCAGCAGCGCTGAGCCCTGTGCTGCCTTCATAGCCCAAGAGCCAGCATAGGGCTGACAAGGTTGCATGGAGTATTATGGGATGTCACCCTCACTTTGGCATTGGATGCAGCCCAGCATCCCCAGACTGGCACTGCACTGGACGGCCTGCGGTGCCTGGAGTGGTGGGAGCAGGATGGCTGGCTTTTGTGCAGGGCAGCACCAGTGTAGCCCGGGTTGGGCTGGGCATGGAGGCGCAGGGGGGTGGTGGATGAGCTGCCAGCCATGCTTGTGGGCCCAGAGGAAACTCCCCGCTCCCTCCCAGGGACCCCTGAGGTGAGGCTCATCTCTGGTCTCTCCCCACACAGCCGTGCGCCAGTAATAGAGCCCCCAGGGACAAACCCACAGTGCCCCGATACGGCTGGGAGCAGGCCATGCCGAGACCCAGACCGGGACTGAGCCCTTGACCAGGATTAGACACGGATCAGGGTCAGACTCAGGCTGGAACTGAGTCCCAGATTAGGGTCAGCCTGGGATCAATGCCCTGTCCCAGACCAGGCCAGACCCAGATCAGGACAGGCCAGGACTCAGATTAGCCCCACGTCAGGGCTGAGCTGCATATCTAGACCGAACCCACCGGTCCCAGCCCGGGGCCCCACTGGCCGAGCGGGGCGGGTCCGACCCCCCGCCGCTTCCGGGTCTGAAGCCACTTCCGCCCCTTTACTCGCGCAGGGGCAGGGCTTCTGCCTGCGCTATCCATCCCGGCTCTTCTGATTGGCTGTGTGCCTGGGCCGCGGGTGAGGTCACGGCGTACCTGCCCGCTTCCCGGAAGGGGAGCAGCAGCGTGGGGTTGAGCTTGGCGGCGGGCGCATCCCGGCCGGTCCTGCTCCCCGTCCCGTCCCGACATGCAGGCCGTGGAGCGGGACGGGGCGGCGGGTGGCCCTGAGGGGGCGGCGGGGGGCGGTGAGGCCCCTCCCGAGCCCTCCCCACCCAAGGCCGCCGCCGCCGCTGCTTTCGACCTGCTGGAGCTGGTGCGGAGCTACCGGCGGCTGGAGCTCTACCTGGAGCCGCTGCGGGACGCCGCCGAGGGCGTCCGCGCCCTCCTTCGGTAGGTGCGGGCTGGGCTGGGGCCGGGACCCGAGACCAGGACAGGGACCCGGACCAGAGATCGGAACCGGGGCCTTACGTCCCACACACCCCCTCGGCCTCCTTTTCGCAGGTGGCAGCGGCCTGTGTGCTCCCTCCTCGTCTGCTTCGGCGTCAACTTCCTCCTCCTCACCCTCGGCCAAGGTGCGTGTGGGGGGGTCGGTCCCTTCCCTGGACCCTTCTCCCTGGGACTGACGCTGTCCCGTCTCTTCCAGCGGCCTGGTACTGGGTGCTCGCCCTCTTGGTTGCGGTGCCGGCCCTGCTGGGGTACCTGCAGGAGACGTGTCGGGTCCGGCCCTCGGAGCCAGAGCTGGTGCGCCGGCGGTACCACAGCGTCCGCCGGGAGGACCTGCGCAAGGTGCAGCTCTCGCGGCAGGAGGCCATCGCCCAGGTCAAGAGCTTGTGAGTCCCTGCAACCCTCCCGGCCGTGGGGCTCCTGGGGCCTCTGCAGCTGGGAAGGCTTCCCTGTGGCTGCAGGGGGCCTGCGTTCATGCCAGCCCAGCCACCATAAAGCACATGAGAGTGGGGGGAGCTGGGATATGCGTTTATGGGGCCTTTTTGTGACTGTGATGTCTTGTTGGCAGCCTGATCCAGCTGGAGGGGTTCCTGAGTGGGATGTGCTGCAGCTGCGAGGCAGTATACCGTGTACTGTACTGGGAGAACCCCACTGTCTCTTCCCAGTGAGTAGTACCAGGTCAGGCATCCTGTGGCGGGCTCAGCGGGGAAGGGGACCCAGCTGGGCCCATGGAGCTGCGTTTGACGTGTTTGGTATTTGGAGAGGGCAGGTGGAGGGCCAGGTGAAGGAAGGGGACTTGTGCTGTGGTGCGAGTTGCTCTGTCTTGACCGCAGTGTCCTGCTGCTCCTTCCCAGGTTTTATGGGGTGTTGCTGGGCTCTGTCTGCGTCCTTTACCTACTGCCCCTCTGCTGGGTCCTGGCGATCCTCAACAGCACCCTCTTCCTGGGCAACATGCAGTTCTACCAAGGTAGGAGACCTTCCCAGAAGTGGCCTTTATGAGATGGGCTAGGAAAAGGCCCTCTGATGCCAGGGATTCTGCCCTGGACCTCTCCCAGCACCCTCCTGTGAGTCCAGTGTCCTGTGTTGGGCTCTACTATGGGACCTGAACCCCTCTGAGGGCAACAATGTCCTGGGGATGGTGCTCAGCAGCCCAGGTTGGTTGGTGGGGTCCTAGGGCTCAGCTGTGAAAGGTGAAAGTCTCTCCTGATGTGTGTCCTGGCCTGGGTGCTGTTTCGTGCTCTCCTCCGCACTGTGGCAAACTGGAGCCTGGCAATGCAGCCCGTGCGTGAGTGTAGCCACCCTCCTCAGTCCCTGACCCTGCTCTGCAGGACTTGGAATACTCTTGGTGCCTGTGGTAATGTATGACGTAGGCTTGAAAACATGCTGTCGGAGGGGAGGAGAGCTGGAGGTGCTCCCTGTTTTGCAGCACATGCTGGAGGAGGGTTGGATGAGATTTGTGTCACTGAGCCATGACTAAAACCCCTGCTGTTCCCTGTCCTGAGCTGGGGCAGGTGGTGGGGGGTTCCTTACTGCCCCTAATTTTGATGTGTGAGCAGAGGAGGGCTGGGGGTACCTGATGGGTGAAGGTTGTATGTGCCCATGTCCTACCCTGAGCCCTGGAGATTGGCTCTTGCAGCTGGCTTTTGTGTGGCAGGGTTGGGAGAAGGGAAGTGCCACCCCACTCCAGCTGCGTTCCCCTCTTACCAGTGATAATGGAGCTCAAGGCCTCGATTGAGCAGTGCGTGGGCACCAAACCCCTCGAGAAGACGCCAGAACCTGCCGAACCCTTGCCAGCTACCACCCCCCCAGATCGGACACCCACACCCACCAGTACAGAGGTGAGTTAGGGGCAGGGCTGGCTGTTGTCATGTGGGAGCTGCAGGGTCAGCCCTTTGGTCTGACTGTGCCTGGGTCCCTCTACCCACAAAATCCTAGCCGCCAGCTTTGCTGGAAGTCCGTGAGCCTTTCTTAAGTTACTGGGGCTTTTCCTGCTGTGCTGGGGGCTTGGCTCTGTCCTTTTGGCTGCATGTAAGGATGTAGTTTGGGGAGGCAGGGGCTTGCCTCACCTTCTGGGATTTGTGTCTTCTCATGGGGCTGCTGGGGGCCTGGTCCTTTGTCCTGTAACCTGCTGCAGAAGTGTGGGCCCACCTTTGGACAGAGGTGGAGGTACAGCAGGACTAGCTCTATGAATCTCTTGCAGGACCTTACCCCTGGCAGCGTGGAAGAGGCTGAGGAGGCAGAGCCTGATGAAGAGTTCAAAGATGCTATTGAGGTTTGAGGCTGGTGGGGGTGGGCTGTGCCTGCAGGGCAGCTGAGGTGGGCAAGCTGTATGATCAAGGAGGGTGGCTGTGGGGCTGGGTGCCTCTGACTCCATCTGTACTGCCTCTCTTCTCTGTCCCATGCTGCGGGAGAAGGAGAACCAGCTGCTGGTCATGGTGAGTACTGCCATGCCAAGGTGTGCAAGAGGGGCATCTCGTCCCAGCTGGAGCTGGCAGCCTTTGCCTGGTTTGCCAGTGGCTTGTGGCGATGCCAAGTGGAGCATTCTGCTTGTTGGGTGCCCACCTCTGGGGTGGGCTGCCCCGCAGCCCTCAGGTATACCCCCAACCACCCCTTCATGCTCAGCTGGCTCTGCTCTCTGCAGGAGGATGATGAGAGCTCTCAGTGCTCAGCAGATTTTGACCTCAGCCTCCCAGACAACGGTTTTATGAGCAAAAATGAGGTGATCCGCAGCAAGGTGTCACGCCTGACTGAGCGTCTGCGCAAGCGCTACCCCAGCAACAACTTTGGTAAGGCTGGGAGCAGGTGCTGCTTGGGGGAGCTCAGCAGAGCTAGGTCTGTGCTGCTCCCAGCAGCAACCACTGAACTGGGAGTTGACAGAGTGGTGTGGTACCTGCTAGGGCTGTGCTGACACCTCCAATGACCTCCCCTCTTCACGGGGAGGATGTTTCCAGCCCTCCTAGGAAGGGCAAGGATGGGAAAGTGCAGCAGTGTCATCTGTGAGCTGAGCCTTTACAACAGCCAGGGGTGTTCCTGTACCTCTTGCAGTCCCAGGCAGCAGAGGCTGACCTCTGCTCTCTTTTTTCCAGGGAGCTGTACAGGCTGTGCAGCCACCTTCTCTGTGCTGAAGAAGAGGGTGAGTCTTCAGCTTCTACCCCAGCTTTCTGCCTGTACCTGGGACAGAGGTGTTGCATGTGTCTGGCTCGCCCTGGCTTTCTCTGGCAGCTTGGGTGGCTGGCCTCAGTCACAACCTGGCAGCAGATGACCTCAGCTAAGTTCTGGGTGTTGTCACATGCCTAATGGTGCCAGGGATCCCTTGTGCTGTGGAGCCTTTGTCTATTTGCTCCTTTGGAAGCTGCCTCAGGCCAAACCTGTGCGCACTAGTGTAGAAGGCACCTGCTCTTTGCCCTGGTTTAGCCCTTTTCCTGTGGCCTGAGAGCTTTCCAGTGAGGCAGAGCACGGGTCTGCTTGTGGGAGCTAGAAGAGTAAAGGCCACCCCTGTTGTCTTATCTGAGCCCCTACACATGACGCTTGGTGCACAGTGCTCTGGGCAGTTCTGGGAAGGATGTATCTCTTCTCTCCAGACTCACATCGCTGTCTTCCTGCTGCCTCCCATTCTCCAGACTCATTGCCCCCTCCTCTTACTCCTAGCTTAGTGTGATTTATGTCTGGGACTTTCTGGAGCTTGCATCCCTCCAGGGTTACAGCACAGGAAGTGATAGTGTCCTTAAATCTCTGGGAGCCTGTGCTCCCAGTGCTTTCTCAGGCTGGGCACAGGCTGCTGCTGATGTTAGAGTATGCTTTGGTGTGGATCCAGTGTTAGGCCTGGGTGGCCTGTCAAGGTGTTCTTGGCAGGTGACCTCTCTGCTGTCTGGGCTCAGGGCTTGCACCTGCTCCCCTTCAGCAGGGACTGCTCTTAGCAGTGCTCTGGCACTGGAGTTTGCTGGGGAGGGCTGGGAGTGGGCCCAGAGTAGTGTTTTACCTCCATCTCTCTCCACAGCGGAGCTGCAGTAACTGTGGGAACAGCTTTTGCTCCAGGTGTTGTTCCTTCAAAGTTCCCAAGGCTGTGATGGGAGCCACAGGTGAGTGGAAATGTGGAGGTGGGCAGAGCTCCGGCTTCCACCTGTGCTGTCTGTCTGCTGTGGGGATTTGCCCCAGCCCCAGTGGGGAGGGTAGACAGGACCTGCCCAGCGCAGCTCTCATAGTGGCTCCATGGCTGGGGTCCCTAGCCTGTTGTGGGGAAGGGGACCATCTCTGACACCTGCTTTTCTTTCCAGCCCCGGAGGCTCAGAGGGAGACAGTGTTTGTGTGTGCTGTGTGCAACCAGGTGCTCATCAAGTGACTGAAACAGGCCCAGCTAGCTCCTGGGTCCTGCACTGCCTGACAGCCGGGCCAGTGGACATCCTTGTAGCCAGGAGGCTGGGCCACTTGGTTCCCAGTGTGGCATCACCCTGCCAGAGGACACTTGCACTCATTGCTCCTCCTGCCAGTACCAGGCTGGGGCAGACCAGCCCTTTTTGCCATGCAGTGTCTGCCACACTAGCAGGGTCCCTGTGGCAGAGCATTGCCCACAGCTGTGCTGCCATCCCTGTGGCTGCCCCGGCAGCTGCTCCAAGCCCTGGGTGCTCCCTGGCACTCACTATGCCCTGTCCCATGCTTGCCCAGGCCCTGCAGCATGGCTTAGTGATGGAGGAGCCACCCTTCCCACTTGTGGTCCTACCTCCACCTCCTGGCTGGGGCAGAACAACCTCAGGGCTCTGTCCCTACCTTTCCCAGCACTGTGCTAGGTGACTGTATTTTTGGGATCAAGTCAAAGCTCTGCCTGCATCCCCAGGAGGATGTGGTCTTTGGGGCTGGCTCAGCTGTGACCCTGCTTGTCACTCCTGCACTCCTCAGCCTCACTGCCTGCAGGTTTAATCTTTCCCCTGACCACCCCCTACTGTGCCCTGTATTTGGCTGTAGTGGAGAGGAAGAAAGAGGGCTGTGTGACCAGGTCTCCAGCTGCAGTGTGAGAAGAGACGTGCTGGTGGTGCTCTGTGCACTTAGTGACTGCTGCTTTCTACTACAGATTAATATATAAGCATATATAGAGAATGACCAATAAATCTCTTACCCTCAGCTGGCTCTTGTCTTGTCCCACTGAAAGCTGTCCCAGTCCCAGGTGACCCCAGCTCCTCTGTGGCCTTGGCCCTGCTGTCCTGCAGGTGGTCACAGAGAAATGGTGGGTCTCTTGTCACCTCTTTCTTACTGGGGTTTCTGCCTTCTGTCTTGCTGGGGCCTTGTTTGCCCCCTGCTCAGGGCTGTGTGCGGCCATCCCTCCTTGGCTGTGCCAAGGCTGGATCCTGCTAGCCTGCAGCCTGGGAGGAGCTCAGCCCTGGCAGGAGCTGCTGGGCTTCCTCCCTGCCTCCTGAGGCTGTTCCTTCCCCTGCCCTGCCTAGGTGGCAGTCCCGGCAGCTGCTGCGTGCACAAAGGTGACCTTTCCCTGCATGAACAACAAAGCTCCCAGCTATCCCAGGAATGTGACCCTGGCTGCTGTGCAGTTGGGAAAGGTCATGGCCTGGGTCCCTGCCAGCCAGCTGCAGCTCTGGGGGCTGATGCTCTTGGCCTGGCATTGCCCAGTGCCCGCCAGGCTGTGACACCCACTGACCTGAGAAGGTGCTGGGGGCCCGAGTTTTGCTGCTGACTGTAAACGCCACCAGTGTTTGGGCTTGCATGGGGCAGCCCTGGGGGCAGCCTGAGCCCTTCTCTTGGCGTGGGCTCATAAATCCATTCTTCAAGCTGTGCCCTATGGAAATTTGAGGAAAAGCCGGACTTGGCAGTGATGGTAAGGGTGTCTGAGTTGTGCTGGGTGTGTTCCAAGGCCAGCGTGTGCGGGGGGAGGGGCTGGCATGCGAGGGCTGAGTAGCTATAACATTGGGGAGGGAGCTGTGTAGCACCCCAAGACCTGTGGGGTTGTGTTTATGGGTGGGGGTGTATCTGAAATGGGGTGAGTACTGGTCTGCCAGGGGCTGGGCGTGTCAGCTGTAGAGTTCAGAGAGCCAATGGTGGGAGGCAGAGAGAAGTTACTTGTCTTTCTAGAGAAAACACTTGAAGTGTTGAGCCATGGCCATGTATGTCTAAATGCTCCCTGGAAAGATGCTAATGACGCAAAATACAGAGGGCTACAGATAAACTTGGGCTGTGGGAGATGTTTGGGGGTTTTTGCGTACTTTAAGTTTCACAGTAAAATGACATAATTGATGATGTTTATTCCTATTGCGGCATGCTCAGCAGCCTCTCTTGGAACATACCTTCTAACAATATTTGAGTTTTCCCCAGTTTTTTTCCATATGAGCCAGGGTGGAGGGTGGGGGCAGCAACTGCCTGCCCCCAGTGTCAGGCTGTGGCCGGGGCCGGCTGCCCTGTGTCCCTGGCCGGCTGTGGGGCAGGGGCACATCCCCCCAGCTTGAGTGGGGTGCAGATGCCCTTTTGGGCTGTGGGGGAGGGCCAGTAGATCCAAGGCTGTCCCCGAGGGGTGCAGAGGGAGCAGGGATCACCCTGGTGTGGGGCAGGTGCCCGGTGGCCTCGTCAGCCAGGAGGAGGGTGGGTGCGGGTGTCCTGCAGCCTCAATTCCCCTCTTGTCCTGGGAGGCTCCCCTGTGGTGGGGCCAGCTCCGGTGAGAAGCCGCAGTGTCAGGCAGCCAGGCACTGGGTAAATATCACAGCAGCCACCTTCGTGCCTCCCTCACCCGGTGGGACGGGTGAACACAAGAATGCGCTGGATAAATAGGGCTGGAGTGGGACGGGGCAGGCGTGCTGCCCCCCATGCTTGCTGGGACTGGGGGGGCTGCTGGAGCAGAGGCAGCCCTTGCTCCAGGGCTGGGCGAGCCAAGCCAAGGGGAAGTACCCTGCTGTTGTCAGAGGGGCCCAGCTGAGGGCTGCCCTGGTGCTGCTGGGGGGGTCCTGGCTGGTGCAGGTGTGTGTCCCCAGAGAACCTTTTGGGAGGAGGCTGTAGGCTGTCGAGTGGGAGGTCTGGCAGCAGGGCAGGGCTGGCTGGTGTGAAGGTGAGGGGCCCAGGGATGGAAGAAGGGATCCTGGCCCAGGATCTGCCCCCCACCCACTACACTAAGTGCCAGGCTCCTCACGTGCCCCTCCATCTTCCAGCCTGTGGATCCGTCCCCCAGGGGTGATGGGAGAAACCTCTCTGGCAAAAACCCTCAGACCTAGCTGCAGGGCTCCCCATCCCCCTCATCCTCCTCATCTTGCTGCCTTCCCAGGCTCCCTGAAGTGGCAGGGATGCCTGAGTGTCCAGTAATGCCTCTCACTGCTGGGAACCTCATCCCTCAAACTGGCCAGGCTGCCCAGCCTCGGGCTCTGGGCATGGTGCCTGGAGCTGGGCTAAAGCTGGAGTCCAGGGTGACCCTGCTCCCTCGGGTCACATGACTTAGTGGGCAGGACCAGGAGCCCCCTCCCATCCTTCCTGGGGTCCCTGAGGGAGGCCCAAGGGGCAGTTGCCCATGAACCACAGGGAGCTGGACACAGGCTTCTCTGAGGCAACATAATTTACTGTAGTGTGGATGGGTAAAGGGAGCCTAGGCTGGGCCTTAGTGGGAGTGTGTCTGAGGGATGCAGCAGGGCTGGTCTGGGGTGGACTGTGCTGCTCTGGGCACTTAGTCTTGAGGAGACCAGTTTGTGGGGCAGTGGGGCAGGAAGGACCTGCTTCGACTGGGGTGGGTCCCTGCAAAGGTGGGATAATCCAGGGCTGGGGTGTGAGCTCACCGTGAGGGCATGGGAAGCTTTGGTGGGCTGGAGTAGGGATTTGCGGGGCTGAGGGTCTGGGGCATGCCAGCAGGGAGCTGGGTAGGGGACACAGGTGTGCAGGGTAGGGGTCTCAGGTGCAGCCAAGGGATCCCAAGAGGGCCAAGGAGGGTTCCTAAATGCAGGCAAGGGTCCCTGGGGTGCCGGGCAGAGAGCTTTATAGTAGCTGAGGGTCTCTGGTACAGGCCAGGGCTCATAAGCATGCAGAGCAATGGTCCTGGGTGCAGCCTAAGCTCCTGGGTGTGGGCAGGGGTCCTGGGAGCAGAACAGGGGTCCCAGGGGTGCGGAGCAGGGCTCTCATGATGGGACAGGGGCCCTGGCTGTGGATCAAGGCTCCCATGAATGCAGCTGGGAATCCTAGGGGTGCAGAGCAGGGTCCTGGGGCACAGTCAGGGGGCTGAGGGGAGCACAGCTGGGGTCCTGGGGTGCAACCAGGGTTGCCAAGGGTGCAGCCAGGGTGCCAGGGGTGCAGCGTCAGGTCAGTGCAGGAGTCCCAGGGTAGGGCAGGGTGGGCAGAGCCCTAGTGCTGCCCAGCCCCATAGAGCAGGGGGTGGTAGAGAGGGCAGGGGTAGGAGAACATGAACTTGACAGCGAACTTCATCTCCTTGTTGTGCTTCTGCCAGGGGTAGACAGCGAGAAGGAGAAGGCGGCCGCCCACCTTGCGGCCCATTACCAGGAAGCTGCCGCTGAGGCTGTCAAGCTGGGGGCACGGGCAGGTGCTCGCGTTCCTCATGTACAGCACCATCTTCTTGGTGTCCTTGCGCTTGAGTGGGCCCAGCTTCAGCACCTTCTTCTTCTGGGCGGCCACCAGCCGCCGCTCCCCGTTCTCCTCTGTCATCTCCTTGATGCGCATCTTCACCACTGTGTGGGGCAGCCGTGGGGCATAGCTGGGAGGGGGGGAACTGCCCTGGGGCACTGCTGGGGTGCTGCTCAGGAGGGTCTGGGCTAGGCACCTGTGCAGAACAGAGTGCAGCCTGTCCCTGGGGTGGGACCCAGAACAAGGGTCTCTGGGGAAGTTACTCTGGGTAGGGGAAGGGGCTGCTGGGGGTGGGGTTCAGCAGGGCCCTCAGTGATCCTCCCAAATGTCCCATTCTGCCTATCCCCCCCACCAATGTCTTCTCCTGTGGTGCACCCCTCCCATGCACACGGGGTTGTCCAAGGGAATGGCTCGGGGGTCTCCCATGGAGCTGTCCCTGGAAAACCACGCCCTCTGGCCAACGCCTGTCTGGGCTGTCAGAGCTGGGGCAGGACAGCCCCTTGTCTGGGGGGACTGGGAAGGGAACTCCAGCACTCACCAAAGTCACTAGAGCACATCTGCTCCATCATGCCGTCTGCTTTGTGCTCCATCTCACACTGGGTGCAGATCTTGGACACTGCAGTGAGAGACCAGCGGCTGTCACAGCTCCCTGCTGCTGATGCCTGTCACCTGGGCCAGCTCTGCAGGGACATGCTGGGAGAGCCCTAGCAGCCCCTCTGCTCCCTGGGCAGCTGTGCCAGGATGATGGGGGACACAGAACACCTTGCTGGCTGGCGTCCCAGCACTCCCCAGGAGGGATGTGGGATGGGGACACCCTTTGTCCAGCTGCCGACACTTTGGGGCACAGCAGCATCAGCAAGGGTGGCCCCAGCCTGAAGGGTGTCACAGCCCTGATCCTGACCCTGGTCTGCCTTTGGGTGATGTCTCCTCCCCTGCCTGAGGGGACAGACACCCTGCGACTGCAGTGTGGGGCCGATACCCACAGGCGCAGGATGCTTTTTGCTGCTAGGATGGGACCCAGCAGGAGGCAAAGGATACAGCTCTGTCATGGGTCCCCAGAAGCTCCCACCTTGTCCCGTATTCACCCCCAATGCTGCTCCTGTGGCTGCTCTGCTCTCCCTTGCAGCAAGAGAGCAGCTCTGTGCAGGCAGCTGAGTGCCTGGCTTCCCTTGAGGCAGGGTGCCTGGGCCCCCACACAGCGAGGGGTGCCCAGCCAAAGCAGCTGGTGCCACTGGTACTGTGCCCACTCATGCCCTGCTGCAGAAAGAGGGTCCTTAGCCAGTGCCAGCACCCCAGGCCCTGCTTCAAGGGGTGCAGAAATGGGTGTGCAGGGGCTCCGCAGGGGGACCCTACGTGTGGGTCCCTGGCTGCACAGGGACATGCTGCTGGCAGGTGCCCTGCGTGCGTCCCCATCCCATCACAGTGCCCTCCCTGCTTACCTGGCGGTGGGGTGGCCTTGCTGTTCCCAAACTGAACGGCGATGCAGAGCTCATGGTCGGAGGGGAACTTGCCACAGTGCAGCATCTCAGGCCAGGGGAAGCCATAGGACTCCATGACAGGGGCACAGGAGTCACGCACCACCTCACAGAGGGAGCGGCAAGGGTAGACGGGTCGGTCAAGGCAGACGGGGGCAAAGAGGGAGCAGAGGAAGAGCTGGGTGTCGGTGTGGCACTGCTTGGCAAGCAGGGGCACCCAGCTGCTGGCCTGCTGCTTGGCTTCGGCCATGGTTTCATGCTCCAGTAGGTTGGGCAGCCGCATGCGCTTGTAGCCCACGTCGTGGCAGAGTTGCATGTCAGGCGGGATGTCGAGGCACTGTGGCTCCCGTCCGTAGAAGCGCCCGTGGGACAGGCTTTCGGGCTGCCAGCCATAGTAGTCATAGTGCTGCCCGCCACCCAGGGACCCTGCCAGCGCCAGTGCTAGGGCCAGCCGTGCCATGCCCCAGCCCGCCGGGGGGCTGCCCGCCCGCGGCATCGCCGCTGCCCGCCTGCCGCCGTTGGCTGTGCCTGCTGAGCGGGACGGGAGCACGGCTCGGCACGCTGCCTGCTCCCTTAGCGCCTCCCACGCTTGCAGCCCTTTCTAAGGAGCCTGCGGAGGCCTCCCCGGCAGCCAATCTGCTCTGACTGCTGGGCCCCCCCGGGGCCGACCCCCCGGCCCCACGCCAGCTTGTTCCGCCTGCCACCCCGCTGCCGCTTGCCCTCCCGCCCCACTGCCCCAGCCCTCCCTCCCCAGGGCAGCCAGGTGGGAGCATGGTGCTGCATGCCCCCTTCCCCCACCAGGGAGACCCCTGCATGCAGCCCCCCAGCCCACGCTGGTTCTGTGCCCTCTGGAAGGGCTGGCTCGCCTGCCCCATGGGGTTGTGTTGTGGGCACAAGGTGCCTCCGATATTCACCAGCCCCTCTGCCCCCATTCTGCCTGGCACCCCGCAGGTATGCCCCGGCATGGGGCAGGGGCCTGGGTTCCTACCCTATGCATCCCCCATGGTGGCCTGTGCCCCATGGGGTATGGGTTTGGGGGTGCTTGACATGCAGGGGATGGAGGAGCAGGACACCCTAAAGGCTTCATGCTGCAGCACTGGGGGGCAGCTGGGGCACCGATGTGCCATGTGTGGCATCAATGCTAAGGCGATGCCATAGGCACAGGGTCCTTATTCCTCATGAATGGCCCTGCCAGCATGCACCTCGGGCAGCCCATGGTCTGCTGGACACAGGCATAGCTGGGGTTACACCTGCCAGCAAAGGGCTTGCACCCAGGCGCTGCCAGTGCCTGGGGAATGGGCAGATCTGGAGCCAAAGTGGGGTGAGGGAGGGCAGCACTGGGGCCACATTCCCCCATCCCCTTGGAGATGGACTAGGCTGGGGGGGTGAAAGGCTCAAGACCCCATTAGAAACCCATTTGTCTGCTGGGGTTATCTGGGGCACCCCGTCCCCTTCCTGTGATCGATGCCTCTGCCTGCCTAACGGGCTCTGGGCCGCCTCCGGCCCCTGCCCAGCGGATAAGGTGGCTCTGTTAATGGGCGACAGAGCAAACAGCCTGGTGCAGGCAGGTGATAGCAGCTGCCCTTTGCCCTGGGCTGGGAGCAAGGACTGTCTCCCCAGTCCCGGTGGGATCCATCTGCTTTGGGGCTGTGCTGGGATCCTCACCTGCATGCCCTGCACTTGCCTGTGGCCGGCCTGCCCTCCCCGTGCCCTCTGTGCCGGGCACAGCACCCATCACTGCATCGCTCAGGGATGCTTGCTGCTGGACTGAGGGTGGGCTGAGCTCATCCCACCCTGGCCAAGCCCCAGAGATGGCACCATTAATGTGCAGCTGCCGGGGAGCACGATAAGATAGAGCCACCCTTTATCAGGGCTGCCTGGTAGCAGGAGGGAGGGTGCTGGAGGCATCGGGCTGTCACAGGAGGAGTGAGATTGCCTGGAGATAAAAGCTGATAGAAAATAACTAATCCGTGATGGATGGGCCAGGGCAGGGCAGCTGGGGAGCTCAGCTAATTGCCATGGGAGCTGGGCTGGGGCTGGCGAAGCCTGGGAGCCAGAGCAGAGAGGTGGAGGCAGAAGGAGCCTGTGTGTGTGGGATGGAGCTGGCAGCGTGCCGGATGCCGAAAACACCTTGCCCCACGGGTGTGCGGTGTCTCCAGGCTGTCCCCATGGCACTGCCAGCACTGGTGCTGTCCTGCTTTTGGTCATGGACTGGTTCCTGGCTCTCAGCCCACTGTCCCCCAGCCTGGTCCAGCCCCCAGCACCCACTGTTCCTCCCATGAAGGTGCTGGGGGTGCCAAACGCTCTGCACCAGCTGGCACCCCACCAGATGAAGGTGGGGGGGCTGGCAAGGCTGGGGGACAGCGAGGGGAGCAAGGGGCTCCCTGCCAGCTGGTCTGGCCCCCCTGTCTGTCATGATGCCTTCATTAGAGCCACTGACTCACCTCTTGGCAGTGTGGCCATGCTGGGGGGAGCAGGGCTGGCCCCAGGAGAGGGGTGTCTGTCCTCTGCTCCTGTTCTGCCAGGTGTCCTGGCAGCCTTGTCCCTGAGCTGAGACTGTGCCTCTGCTCTGTGGGGGTCCCTGCTGTACCCGAATTGCTTCCTTAACCCTTCCCCACCCAGGGTGTTGCAGGGCTGGGAGGAGACATAGCCCAGGGAGGTAGATCTGGGCTGTACCCTGGGGAGGGGGATGGCCCCAGGGCAGCTGGAGCTGGCACCCTTCCTTGTGTCATGTCTATGCAGGCTGCTCCGGTGCCCATGTCCCCGTCCTGCGCCCACACATCCGGCTGTGGGACAGACACTTGCGCTTGTCACTCTGGGGAGCTGGCTGTGTCGCCGGCTGTGTCACTTGTCACGGCAGCGAGACTGGAAGCAGGGCCATGAGGGCTGCCCCCTCCATGGTGGGGACCTCTGGGACGGCCAGCCAGGGTGGCATGGTAAGAGGATATGTCCTGGGGGTGCCCCCTTGCCACCCCGGGCCCTCCCCAGGGACCTGTGCCTGGCTGTAGCACAGAGATCTGAGCCATGGGAGCAGGAGGCTCCCAGGAAATGAGATGCTGAGCAGGGTCCTGGTCACCTCTTCCCGTCCTCTCCTGTTGTCTCTCATCCCTCTTCTGTCGCAGGTTTGGGTGCTGCTGTGGGCAGAGATGCATCCTCCAGGCCTGGGCAGGCTCCCTCCCATCCTCCCGTCTTCCACAGCTTTTTCTCCTGCCTCAGCCCCATCCCAGGCTCCTGGGGACCCCTGGCTTCTGGGCTGCATCCACGCTGGGCACGGGCTGCAGCCACCGTGAAGCAGGGACCCTCAGGAGGGGAGAGGACGCCGGGGCTGGCCATGCAGGGACAGGTGTCCCAGGGTGTCTGGCAGCTTCTGGGTGAGAGCACCCCAGCACAAGGGGCAATGCGGGGCTGGCAGCATGGTTCCATGGGGGTGGCCCTGCCTAGGGGTGGCTGAGGGAGGTCGGGGCACGGCTGGGGCACCCTGGGACTGGGCTGGCCCGTGGGGCGCGGGCCAGCAGGGCGGGCAGCGGGCAGGGGCAGCGGTGGCCGTGCACTTGCCCTGCACCCACACATGCTCCCACTCACCCAGCAGCCCCAGGAATGCAGCTGGCAGTGCTCCCAGCCCAGCTGCAGGGCCGAGGCTGCCCTGGCACCCTCCCAGCCCCTTGGCAGCTCCTGGCCCTGCCCGGCTCCCGCCAGCCTGCACACAGACGCCCTGTTTGCTGCTGGCCCCCAGCCCTGGCCCCTGGCCCCCCTTTGCAGGGCAGGCAGGGGGCACGTCCTGCATGGGGACACATCTGGGGAAGAGCTCCTTTGCCTCTCAGCATGGCAGTGTGCATGGGGACACCGGGACATGGAGGACCCTCCCTGGAGCACTGCTGGCCCTCTGCCCTGCCAGGGAGCTGGGAAAGGCCACTCACATCTGCTCCCAGCACAGCCTTGTCCCCAGCATGGGAGCAATCCTCACACGGATTGGGCTCCCAGCCGGCACCTTTGCCAAAGCTGGACCTTGGCACCTCCCTTCAAAACTGCATCTCCCCCCCTCCCTTGCTCACCTCTCTGCAGGAGGGTGCTGCATGTCCCCCTGCTGCTGCACAGTCCTGCGGCGTGTGCTGGGGGCTGCCCCCACCCTCTGCAGGGGCTCCCAGTGCCATGGGGTCCTGGCACCACCATAGGGGTGGGCACAGCCAGACATGGTGGTGCTGCGGCCACTGCGGAGGGGTGCCCATCCTCAGGGTGCCCAGGCTGTAGGGCTGGTTGGTTCCAGTTTGGGGCAGTCTCCCCATCCTGTGCAAAGGTGCAGGCTGGGGCACTTGGAGCTGTTTTCCAGCAGCTCCCAGTGTGGGGGACGTGTTACCCCCCCACCATACTGGTGTATACATCTGGTGTCTCCCAGGAAAGGTTATCAGATAATCACCCTGCCTCACTGTCTCTGCACCTCCCAAATGTCACCGTTGTCCTCACTGGGGCAGTGAGCTCATGCTTCCCCCATCCTATTAATAAAAGCCCCCCTCCAGCACCTTGTGAAGCAGCTGCCAGGGCCTGGCCCTGCTGGGGCTCCTTTGAAGTGGAGCCGGAGCTGCTGACAGCCCTGAGAGGCTGGGGAGGGGTCTCTGCACGCAGCAGGTGCAGGATGGGGCCCCGGGGGCTGGTCCTGGCCGACTTGCAGAGCTTCAGCTCTCCTCCACAGCCCCCAGCCACCATGCCAGGACTGCAGGGAGGGTCAGGGTGCAGGGACAGGGTGCAGCACCGTGCACCTGGGAACACGCTGCGGCACCCCCAGTCCTGGCCTGGGAGCCAAGCACAGGTGCTGGACCAGGGGCATTGCTGGGGCATGGCTGCCACAGCATGATGGGCACGGGCATACTGACTGCATGGGGCTGTCTGTAGGGGCCCCAAGCACATCCCACGCATGTCCGGTGGGACAAGGGGTGGGGGGTCTGCGTGGTCAGCCAGAGATGGGGGCAAGGGGAGGTCTGCCGGGTCTGTCTGCCAGACAGGTCAGAGTCCCCTCGCTGCAGGGGCGGGGGGGACACAGACAGGGGAGTAAAGGCAGCTCTGGCAGCAGCAGTTTGTGTGGTGCCTACCCCTGCTGCCAGGCAGCCTAGAAATAGCCCCTCGGGGTTCAGAGAATGGAGCAGAGGGGCCGGAGTCCTGTTGCTACAGGCACCATGCCAGGTCCCTGCACAGTGCCGGGGGGACAGCAGGGTCACGCAGTGCTTTGGGGCTGCTCCGAGACCTCGCTGCCCCTGCTCCTACTGCCTGGGATCCCGTCAGCTATATCAGGCCCCCTCCACCTCTGCCCTGCCCTGCTGGGAGCAATGGCACGGCATGACATGACACAGTATGGCAGCAATCTGTCCCCTGTGCCTGGGAACCAGCAGGGTCTGTCCCTGCCCTGGTTAAAACTGTAAAGCCTACAATGGTGCATCCTGCATGGAGGGGTGCGCGCAGGCCCCAGTGGGCTCCAGAGATGCTGGAGGCTGCAGAGCACCACAGGCAGGGTCTGTGCAGGGATGGGGAGCACTGTGGGGCATGTTCAGGCTGTCCGTGTCCTGCCCACCACTGGGCAAGGCTTACTCCTAGCTAGTATGTCTGGGGGAAGGCAGCTGCCCATGATGGAATGAAGACATCCCACCAAACGTGCTCTGGTCCTGTGGCTTGTGAGGCAGCTGGAGCCCAGGACCGTGGGTCCAGCGCCTGGGCTGGGTTGGTGCAGCCAGAGAAGGGACATCCCTGGGGCAGCACCGCAGGGTGCAGGCCGATGGGCAGAGCCTGGGGCAGCAGGGACATCTGGGTCCCCCGGCTGCTCTCGGCCCCTCGCTGCAGCGTGGGAGAGCGAACTTCATCTCCTGGCAGGCGCAGCATTGCCATGGCAACTGGCAGGGCTCTGCCAGGCGGGCAGGCGAGCCCTGACTTGGCAGTGACATGCAGCACGGGAAGGAGCCAGGATGCAGGGCCTGGTCTTGGGAGCATCTAGGGACATTCATGGGTGTGTAAGCATGTGCACATATGCCTGGGCGTGCACGGGGAGATACAAGCAGATGTGTGCATCTTAGTGCATGCACAAATGCCTGTGTCTGCGTGCATGCACGTGTGTGTGTACGTGGGAGAGTACGTACCCCCCCACACACACCCCCGAGGGGACCTTTGGGTCTGTGGCACTGGGTGTACCCCACTGCTCTGGGGTGTGGGCTGGCAGGGCTGCTCTGGAGCCCAGGAACAGCAGGTTTTACCCCCAAAAGCTATGGGATCCATAGCTTTGTGTTTGTGGGGGGAGATGTACCCTCTGGCTGTGGTCCCTGCCTGCATGTATCCCTTGGTCCCTTGTTCATGAACCATGCCGTACTCCAGCGTACAGGGGCTGCCCACCAGCCACCCCAGGGCTCTGCCTCTGTTTGCTCTGCCTGAAGGCTGGGCTGCTGCTCAGGGCAGGGAGTGGGAGTCAGCTGGAGCTGCCCGTGTCACCAGGGCCCCTGTGCTGCAGGCAGCCAGCCATGCTGTGTTTGCACCCTGAGCAGACGGGCTGGCAGGGCACTGTGCTGCCTTCAGCATTACCCAGGTGTTGATGGAAGGGCTGCCTGCTTTCCTGCCTGGCCAGGGCCCTGCATCCAGCCACTGCATCCCTCCCGCCTCACCCCGGCCCCAGCTGTGAGCACCCCCTCCTTCGACTCTCGGGAGAGCCTCTGTTCCCCCCGTTTGGCATTTTTCCAGCTCTAACTGAGCTGTCAATGAGCAGAGATAACAGGGTATTCGTTAGCTCCCCACTTTGATGTCTGCCCACGTTGCGATTGCAGCCCCCACTCCAGAGCGCAACACCAGCTGCAGTTCCTTCACAAACAGTTTCAGACGAGGCCCCTTGGTATGGCAGGGCGCCAGCCCCACGCCCGGACCCCCCCCCCCCCCCCAGAATCCCCACCGGGTCACCGCTCCAGTTACCTCCAGCAGCACCTCCTTGGCAGCCAGTTCCCCCACCCGGGAGCCGCATCCCCTCGGCCCCGGTACCCGCAATGCCGGCCGGACACCCCGGGACCTACAACAGCCCCCCCTACACCTCGCAGCCCCCCTTGAGCCAGCCCCGAGGCAACCGGATCCCAGTACCGCCGTCCCCAGCCACGGAGCAGCGTCCTCCAGGGGCTCGGTGCCGGTAGCGCCGGGGCGCCCATCCCCGCCGCCTCGGGGCGGGCCGTGCCGGGCCGGGCGGCTGCGCACACAGGGCGGACCGGGCCCGCCTCCGCCGCTCGGCACAGCAGCACCGCGGACAGCGCCGGTGTCCCCGTCCCCCCCCGGCGCCGCTCGGCACGGCCCCGGTGGCAGCGCCGGTGCCCCCCCCCCCAGCCCCCGGTACAGGCCAGCCCGGGCCGGTCCGGGCTCACGCCGCGCCATGGCCACGGAGGTGGGTGCGCGGAGGGGCGGCGGGGGCCGCCCCGGCAGCGGGCACCGCCGGGCTGCGGTGGACCTCCTCCCACACCTTGCTTTAGCCCCCCCTGGGCTGCCCGGGGTGGGAGGGCAGCGTGGGGCTGGGCCCCGCGTGGGGTGCCCTGGGGAGCGGGTCAGTGTGGGGCTGGGGGCTGGGAGGGGTGCGTGGTCTGCATGCACAGAATGTGTGTGCGGTGCGTGGAGGGGCGGGGGGTTCAGGATGCCCTTGTTGGAGGGAGCAGCGTGGGTCTGGGGTGGGGTGCGCCGGAGGACTGGGGGGGTGCGGGGGGGGGGGCTGTGGGTCCCTCTCCCAGGTGCTGTGGGTGGGACCCGGGATAGGGGATGAGAGTCTGTGGGGCTCACAGTGGGAGTTGGCCCCACGTCACCCAAGGTGAAGCGCAGGGAAAGCTCTGATACCTGCCCTTGGCACAGCCTGGCCCCTCTGTTCTCTCATCCTCCTCTCCAGCCCCCCACAGCTGCCTCATGGCCCAGACCCCACAGGGCTGGTGTGGGCCCTTGAACCCCGGGGCTGCCAGGGATGGGCTGAGCGAAACCCAGTTGGCCTGGGCCGATCCCTTCTGTGCAGCCACCCCACTGCAGCCTGCCCACTCACTGTGCTACTGCTGCAGACCTGCTGCCCAGCCAGCTCCTGCTCCTGCTCCACTCGCTTCCCTCCCCCTGCCTGGGTGCTGCTGGGGATGGAGGGCTGTCCCTCTCCGCGGGATGTGGCCCTCCGGTGACACACACCCAAGCATGCAGCAGCCAGTGAAGGCGAGGTCAGGCACCAGCCTGGGGCAGCAAGCACACACACTCACCCACATCCCACAGCATCCTCCCCTTGCTGCTATCCTCCCCTCACCCTTGGCCTTGCACCTCCTGTGCTGAGCTGTGCTCATGGCATGATGCAGCCCATGCTGGGGGCTCCCTGTCTCGGGGTGTGCAAGCCTGCAGCCCCCGTGCCCTGATGCTGGGGGAATGGCATTGCTCCCAGGGTCCCAGCCCCCAGCAGGGATGCCCAACACCCCACGGCTGCAGCCCCCCAGCTCACCCTGCCACCCTCCAGGTGCACAGCCTGCAGGAGCTGCGGCGAAGCGCATCCCTGGCCACCAAGGTCTTTGTGCAGCGGGATTACAGTGATGGGACTACGTGCCAGTTCCAGACGAAGTTCCCCCCTGAGCTGGAGAGCCGGGTAGGGAGCCTGGCAAGCTGACAGGTTGGGGGGTGCCCTATGGGGGCTCAATGGGGAGAGGGGTCTGAAGTCATGGGGCCCCCATAGGGTTTTGTATGACCCTGGCCCAGCTGATGCTGCTGGGTGCATGCCATCACAGCCACCTTGCCCAGTGTGCAAGGGCTTGGGTGCTCCTGGGGACTAGGAGGCTCTGGTGAAGCTAGAGCCTCAGCAGGCTCAGCAGGTCTTGGCATGGACGGGTGGTGGGCAGGGTCCAGGGAGCTGAGGCATCAGCTGAGCAGGGAGGAGAGGGTTAAGCGCTCCACAAGTTCCCCCTGGGATGGGGACAGGGCAGTGCAGGGGGTCAGCCTCTGGCCAGACTCATCTTCACCCTGGTTTCTGCTCTAGATCGAGCGGCAGCTCTTCGAGGAAACAGTGAAAACCCTTAATGGCTTCTACGCTGAGGCAGAGAAGATTGGGGGCAGCTCATACCTGGAGGGCTGCCTGGCCTGTGCCACTGCCTATTTCATCTTCCTCTGCATGGAGACACACTATGAGAAGGTGCTGAGGTCCAGGGGAGGGCTTGGGGATGGACATGGCTATTGGGGGGCACAGGGATGGCACAGGGAGTGGGGGGTGCTGGAGGCCAGAGTAGGCATCAGGGCTCACAGAGGGGGACATCAGGGCTGGCAAGCCCTGAGTGTCCCTCCGTGGGCTGGCAGGTCCTGAAGAAGATCTCCAAGTACATCCAGGAGCAGAACGAGAAGATCTATGCGCCACGGGGGCTGCTGCTTACCGACCCTCTGGAGCGTGGCATGAGGGTTGTATCCTCTGGGCAGCAGGGTGCTGGGGGGGAGGACAAGGGTGAGAGGTGGGTGGACACCAGGAGTGGGTGCTGGGCAATTGGATTTGCGGCTGACACATCCCGCTGATGATCCTTAGCAGGGCCCAGATCGAGATCTCCATCTACGAGGACCGGTGCAGCAGTGGCAGTTCCAGCAGCGGCAGCTCCAGCACCAGCAGTGGTGGTGGCGGGGCGGGGGGCCGGTGACTGGCAGGGAGTCCCTGCAGGGACTCGTACTGCCGGGACAGTGGCCTCTCCGAGCTCCGCAGGCTGCACTACCAGAGCACCCGCTTCTGAGCCCAGGGCAGGTGGGAGGGGGAGGCTAGGGGCTGCCCAGCGGGGCTGCCCACCCCCCTCTGCTCTGTGCACCCCACAGTGGCTCTGCCCCTGCTTAGACCCACTGCAGGCATGGGCTGGTGCTGGGGCATCCCAGATGCTTCTCACTGAGCCAAACTGGTGCCAAGGGGCTTCCGCAGCCCTCCGGGTGCTTTGCGCTGCTGCCCTGCCCCAAGCGAAGGAGCCTGCCCTGCTGCAGGCTGCCCCAGCTGGCAGCACCCTGCATGCCATGCATCAGGGAGCAGTGGGACTAGCAAAGCCTTAGGTAGTGCTAAGGGGAGGGGGGCTTAGCCCCATGCCCATGGGCACTGCCAGCCCTTGCTGGACACCTTCCCTGGGGTGTCCTGCTCTTAGTGCTGCAGGGTGGGCTCAGCTACTGTGTGCCCATTGCCCAGGGTGCTGCCAGAGCCCTGATGCCACTTCATCTGCATGATGGTGTCATGTGTTCACGCCATCCTTGCCCCACATGCTGCCCCTTGCTTCTCCCAAGCCTTGTCCGGGTGCCCTGACCCATCTGGCAGCAGCATCCTTGCCAGTAGCATCCTCCAGCTCCGCTCACTACACTGGGCACTTGCTTCTGCTTCCTGCCCAAACTGGTTCCATCCCCAGCCAGACCCAGAAAGCTCCCCAGCCCTGAGCCTTGTGTCTAGGGTGGGAGACACAGTGCTGGGCAGGCTCCTGCCCTTGTGCTGCGTGCCCCGGGCTGGAGCATGGCCCAACATAGCCAAGGCTGAGCTGTGGCATGGGTGAGCCAGGCTCCATGCCCAGTCCTGGCAGAGCCTGCCTGCACCTGGCTGCTGGAAGCCCCTTGCCTCCTCTGCCCCGTGACCTACCCCAATGCAGGGATCGTGCCTGGTGGAGCAGCTCCACCAGCATCCTTCCTCTCCTCCTGCTGAGCTCTCCCCTGCCCACACATCCTGCCCACATCTGCCACCAGCACCCTAATTCTCAGCCTGGCCTGCAGCAGGGACCCCGAGGAGCACCTGGGCCTACCTGCAAGGTGTGGGAGTTCATGGGCCAGGGTCAGATGGGGGGCAGATAGGAGGGTCTCTGTGACATCCAGCACCCTGGGGAGATGAGTCCCTGCCTGGGTGCAGGGCTGAATGGAGCCTGTGTTGCTCTCCCAGGGTCCTGGAGGGAGGACCCTGCCCCGTGGGGCTTCCTATGCCTCGGTCATGGTGTGTTTGCGGGGTGGCCCTGGCCCCGGCCCCGCTGTTTGCACTAGGGCCCCCCTAAGTGGAGACCTTCCTCAATAAACTCTGTGCTTCATCCCCCACCCCATAGCCCATGTCCTCCTGTGTCTGAGCAGGGTGATGGTGGGGGGCATAGAGTGGGCTAGGCATCTCCCAGCACACTGGGGTGCATGGAGCCCCACAGGGAGGGCAAGTGTGGGGGAAATAAGGGGGAGGGATGGGGCAGGTGATGGGGTGATGGGGACAGACCCATGTAGCAGTCATGTGGCCCTGGTGGCAGGGACCCACAGGGAAACCAGTGCAGGAAAGGGTTTATTCAGTTGGCACCGGGTGCAACTGGCACGGGGCTGGGGGTGAGCAGGGGGCATCTGTCCATGCCAGGGCAGGCTAGTTGCGCCAGCAGCGTCCACCCGT
The DNA here is from genome assembly GCF_963921805.1 of Phalacrocorax carbo. Taxonomy (NCBI): domain Eukaryota; kingdom Metazoa; phylum Chordata; class Aves; order Suliformes; family Phalacrocoracidae; genus Phalacrocorax; species Phalacrocorax carbo. The sequence continues at coordinate 7,366,707 of NC_087524.1, read as the reverse complement.
GCCCAGGGAGAAGCCGTGGCGGCAGTGGCAGTGGAAGGAGCCGTGGCTGTTGTGGCAGATATGGTCACAGGGGCCAGGCTGTGCCTGGCACTCATCTATGTCTGGAAAAGAAGGGGAGAGGGTCAAAGCTGCACCAATGGTAGGGAGGGTGCCTGGCACAGGCAGGGAAGGGGATGGAAGGGGCATGGTGGGAGGACAGCTCTGGGGCTGGGTGAAGCTGGGACATGAGAGCATCTCCAGTTCCTGTAGCCATGCAGCTGTGGTCCTGCGACTGCTTGTCCCCAAGGCTGTCAGGTGGCAGATGCCTCCTCACGCCCTCAACCCCTGCACAGCCACAGTCTGTCCATCCTGCCCCACCATGTTTTGGGTTGGCTGGGACCAGGGCTGCAAGGACCCCAGGAAACAGTGTCCCTGCTCCCAGGGCAGCATGGGCAGCATGGCTGCCCCTGACAGTGGCAGGTGGGTGGGCACCGCGGGCTGCCGGCCCCGCTGCCTGCAGGTACTCACCCAGGCAGAGGCTGGCAGCAGGATCAAGGGGGCGGAAGCCCGCGTGGCAGTGGCAGGTGTGTGCCCCAGGGTTGTTGGTGCAGAGCTGGCTGCAGTTGTGCAAGCCCCGGGCACACTCGTCGATGTCTGGTGGTGGGGAAGAGAGCAGCACAGGGTTACAGCATGCGGCGGGAAGGCAGCACAGCCCTGGTGTTGCTGCGTGGGCAGGGTTGCCTGCTGCTCCCCATTGCCTCCACTGCTGCACACCTGGCCATGCTCCCAGGACTGGGAGCAGGGATGGGCAGAGCTGCCCAGCACCACTGTGCACCCTCCAGCTAGCTCCTGGCCTCCGGGCAGGGAATGCTGGGGGGTCCTGGGGATGGCTCCCCACCCCTGAGCCCACTCCCCATGCAGCCCCAGGGCAGGGTGGGCAGAAGCATGGGCACAGCCCTGCCCTGCACAGCTCAGTGGGCCGGGCTAATAGACAGGATATAGTTTATTGGGGGAGTTCTCCGGAAGACTGAGGAGGGTCCGACTCCAAACAGTGGGGTCAATACATTAAAAAACAGATCACGAGGGTCCTTCCCCTGCAGGGCCGGGGAGACCCTCCTCTGCCAGGGCTGGGGAGGGGGGTCCCCATCACCGAGGAGGGGGCAGGCGAAGCACACACGTCGCAGGCCAAACCAGCAGGCACACGGTACGGTATTGAGGCGACGGAGCAAGTGACTGCCCGGGAGGCGCCGGCGTGGCAGGAGCAGCGCTGGGGCGGGGAGGTGCCGGTGAAGGGGTGCTGCCCCAAGGCTGCTTTCCCAGACACGGTGCAAGGGACAGCCAGGCTCCGTGCCCATCCCACCGCAGGCCGCCCCGGTAGGGCACGGCCAGAACTTCCAGGGCAGTTTGACATGGAGAGAGAGAGAGAAAGAGAGAGAAAGAGAGACAGGCAGAGGCTGGCCAGTCCTTCCGCCAAGGCTGCTCTGGCATGTTACGGGCAGGGGTTAAAGTGCATAGAGGCAAAGGCAGAGTCCAAGGACTAGAGGGAGGAGGGCACGGTGGGGTGGCCCAGGCCAGCTCCCAGCAGAGGGGTATCCCCCAAAAAAGGCCACTTGAGCTGCACAGAGAAGGAGAGAAGGAGCAAGAAAGAAAAAGAGAAAGAGAGAAGGGGAGTCAGTGGCAGCTCAGAGGGAGGTGCAGGATGAACAGACAAGCAGCCAGGGTGCAGGTAGCTGGGCATCCACCTGGCAGGTTACAGGATATGGCCAGGCCTTTGGCAGGGGTGCAACAGCATCCCAAGGTGACACTTTGGGGCTGCTGCCCACTGGCTTGGCCAAGCTGCAGTGGCATGGGGTCAGGGCATCCCAGCCATCACTCACCCACGCAAGCTGTGCCATCCTCGTTGGGCTCAAAACCCCGGCTGCAACGTTTGTTGCTGCGGCAGCGGTAGCCGCCATAGGTGTTGATGCAGATGGGCTTGTCCCGGGGGCAGATGAAGGGGAACTCTGTGCACTCATCTATGTCTGCAAGCAGAGGGTCCTCAGTGTGAGAAGGCTGGGCTAGGAGCATGGGGCTGCTGGCCACAGCTGCTCTGTTGCCCCCGCACATGCTGGATGATCCCCGCAGACATAGCCATGCACAAGCTATGCCTCTACCCAGAAGGCTCATGGCACAGCCACCCTGCTGCATCCCTGCTGCCCCTCCATTGCTTGCAGCCCTAGTGCAATGCCTGCCACATGCCAGCCGTGTCTCCTGCCCTCAGCACAGTGCTCTCCCAACTCCCCACTATGCCACAGTCCCCCTCCAGAGCAGGGCTGCTGCCCCCATTCCCAGACCACGTCCGGGACAGGCAGCCAGACCCCGCACTGAGCCACGCAGCAGCCCTGCCTGCATGCCCAGCTGACTCCCCAGCCACCACCTCCCTGTAGCAGGGTGCTGCCCTTGTGCCCCTCGAGGGGCCTTGCTGCAGCATCCCAAGTGCAGGCACACCAGTGCCCCCAGCAGCCACTCACCTACGCAGCGTCCATTCTCGTGCTGGGAGAATCCCTGCCCACACTGCATTTGGGGAGAAGCAAAGACCGCCGGAATGGGGAGGTATCAGCCCTGGGCAGCCACCGAGCCAGCAGAGCTCAGCCCCTCGTTCCTGCCTCCCACCCTGCTCCTACACTTGGCCCTTACCTCCAGTGGAGCGGGCATGAGCGGCTCCTCTGCATCCAGGGGGTAGGGGACCTCCAGGACAGAGTTGGTTTCACTGCTGGCCACCGCTCGTGCGATGACGCGGCCATCTGGCCAGGTCACCTCCAGGCTGCTGGCTTCGTCATGCCCTGCAGGTGGGCAGCCCATCAGAGAGGGGGGTCTCCAGGGCAGACAGGGGCTGAAAGGAGGCCAGGGGCGTGGTAGGGATGGAGGAGCAAAGCCTCCCCTTGCTCCCTGAGCTGGGCCCAGGTGCCCGTGCTGACAGCCCAGGTACAAGGATGCAGCATGAAAGGTGCACATGTGGATGATGGGATGTCCTGCCAGTGAGGAGGGACACACCTGCAGGCTTGGCTGCCAGCCATGCTGAACCAGGGGAGGGTTAATGGGCAGGGAAAGCCCCGGTGGCTGGGCAAAGGAGCAGGCAGGGGGTGGGGAAGTGGGCAGCTGCCCCTTGCAGCAGGGCTGCAGTGACTAGGCACCCTGCCTGCAGACTCTCCTAGAGCTCACTGTGGCTAGGGCAATGGGCATGGATGGCTACCATGCTGCAGGGCGCCTGGGCAGCGAAGGTGGCCCCTGCCCGGGGGGTGCCAGGGAAGGCTCGGGATGGAGGCAGCCCCTTGCCCCACCGCTCACCCAGTCCGAAGTGCGCCACAGGCTCCATCTCGCAGAGGTACCCGGATCCGCCATCGATGATGCGCAGGTGGGCCCCGCTGCGCCGTGTGAACAGCACCACTTTGGCCCCCCGTGCAAAGGCCCCGAAGCGGGTGCGGGGGATGACGCGCAGCCAGTTGTTGCTGATGCCCTGCAAGAGAGGAGGCAGCAGGGAGACTGAGCAAGGAGAGGCAGAAGGGATGGTGACAACGCGAGGACCCCCTGCTAGACTTACCTGGGTGCTCTTGAAGATGGAGATTGGCTGTGCCATGGACTCACCATGGGACAGGATGAGGTCCAGCATCCCATCGCCATCAAAATCTGTCACTGCACCGCCTGCAGGGGTAGGATCATGTCATGCCTAGGACCCAGCCCCACATCTCCCAGCACTATACCCTGCTCCCAGCGAGGGCTCCCACAGCCAGGAGCAGCACTCCTGGCAATGCAGGGGCAACAGGGAAGATGGGTGACCCCAGTGCAGGTGTAAAGGTCCCTGTATGGGTAGCACCCTGCAGTCAGGTGGGTTAGCTCCCCAGGCAGCAGAACAGGCAGTGCCTGGAGGGCTGTGGAACACAGGAGCTGTCTGGCCCCCTCCCAAATGCAGAGGTTGGCTTTGAACAGTAGTCACCTAGGAAGGAGCCCCCTGAGAGCAAAGCCCTGGGGGGCAACTGTAGATGGCACCATTAGCTGGGTATGGGTGGAGGGAGAAAGCATCACTCCTGGGCGATGGGGGCTCTGGGATGCTGGTGGGGAGCAGGCAGGTGACTCAGCCAGGCATGCAGCATCCCCAGGCATAAAGGGTGCCAGGCAGCGCTGTGACACTCTCCCAGCATAGGGCCCCACTGCCAGGGCCAGAGGAACCCACCCGTGCCCCGTCCCTCGGGCTCCAGCGCGTCCCCTGGATTCAGCTCTTCCATGATGGGATCTGAGTGCTCCCTGCGGATGAGCCTGCCGAGCACAGACAGGGTGCATTAGTGCCAGCCCCTGCAGTTCCCAGCATGTTGCTGGGAAGTGCCTGTCCCCTCCTGCAGCAGCATGGTAGAGAGGTGACAGCCCTGGTGGCTATGCAGGGTAGGTAGGGGACAGGTCTGGCCCCTGCCTGTTAGCACCTCATGTCCCCATTCCATGACAGGGATGTCATGAGAGCCTGGCTCTTGTGGGTTTGACTGCGGACCAGCAACACCATCTCCAAACATTGCTGCATCCCTCTGGGACTGGAGACTGCCCCCAGGGACTCCCTGCCATGCCACTGCCCTCTACCCACCACGGGTGTCAGCACCATGTGGACAACCAGCTCCCACCACCCCACACACCAGGTAAGGAGGTGCCACACAGCAGTAATGAGGAATTGACCCCCACGATTAACAGCAGCCACAAACAAGCTTCCATGCGGCCACTAGTCAGCGGTGCCGGGGACCCTGGGGGCTGCTGCAAGCACGATTGCAGCAGCTGGTAATGACGCTGGGAAGGGCTCAGTCACGGTGCCTTTTATTAGCCGAGCCTGAGCAGTGCCACTGCTGGAGAGGAGCCCTGCGAGCCTGGCTGTGCCACGAGGGCTGCTCAGCCCCCCAAAGCGAGGTGCCAGCTGCCCTGGCCCCCCGGTACCTGCTGGGCTCCTACCGGAAGAGGCGATTGGCAGAGGAGCCACGGTAAGCGATGTTGTTGAAGAAAACCTCCAGCTCCTGGTCATTGTCAAAGTCAGCTGCGATGACAGTGCGGACAGGGGACGGCATGGAGAACTTGGGGGTGGCAATGTCCTGTGTGAGGGATGGGGATGGGGTGACAACAGGCACAGAGAGCAGGACACTGGGTCACACTTTGGCGCTTCAGGTCCCCTCCTTGCTGGGAACTGGGGCTCAAAGCCAAATCAGGGTGAAGCCGGCCCCCCCGGCCAAGGATGCTCAGTGGCAAAGCCTGCAGTGGGGGGGGTCCCAGCTCCAGCCCTCACCCGGAATCGGACACGCCCAGGGGCCCCGCTCTGCAGGTAGAGGCGGTGTGGCCCATTCCAGTTGCCGTAGACGATGTCCACCCGTCCATCGCGGTTGAAGTCAGCCAGCGCCACGCCACGTCCGTGCTGGTAGGGGTCATCCAGCCCTGGGGAGCCGCAAGGGGACGGGGGGAGACAGGACCCCCTCCCTGCCTCCGTCTCGCCAGGATGCCTCCCAGGAAGTGCCCTGTGACCCCCAGATGGGTCCTCCCGATGCAGGGCTGCATCCCTGCACTGAGGCATGCCCTGGTGCACCTCAGCCACCCGACGGCCAGTGGGGCTCTGAGTCCCCAGGGCTGTCCCTCGCCCTGTACTCAACCAGCCCGTGCAGGCAGAGCCAGCCCTGCCCTGAGGTCCCTGATGCCTGGGTACTCCCCCCGGCTCCCCCTACTCACCCACAGCAGCTGCCACATCTCGGTACGTCCCATCACCCCGGTTGTGGAAGAGGAAATTGGGGCTGTTCTCATTACCGCAGAATATGTCGGAGGCACTGTCACTCAGGATGGGGCCCACGGCCACCCCACGGCCCCCTGGAGACAGCAGCCCGGGGGTGAGGGGACAGCTGATGCCAGGCCCCAGGAGAGTACACACCCCCCATGCCCCCTTGGTGCTGCCCACCCAGTGCTCCCAAGACCCCCAGTGCCCCTTCCTTGCCCTCCTCCTGCCTTCAGTCCCTCTCATCAGGAGCTAATTGGGCCTGGCAGCCGCTTGTGTCACTCCCAACCCTAATCACTGCCATCGCCATGGTGACAACACTCCTAATTAGTGACAATTTGCCACTGGGGAGACAGGGCATGGCAGCGGTCCCTGCGGTGGTGGGGCAGCGTGGGGCACGGGCACGCTCGTGTGCCCATGTCCCCGTGCCATGCTGCCGGCCCTGCAGATGCTGCGGGTTCCGGAGGGATCAGCCTGGCTGCCAGGCAAGGTAATGGTGGGCACGGAGGTCCTCGGTGAGCATCCGTGGTCCCTTCCACGGGCCGTGGGGCTACCACTAGATGGGGCAGTCAGGCAGCCTAACGCGTGGCATGGGCCGCTGCCTGCATCACCCTGCCTGCAACGGGGTCCCACGCTCACCGTGCCCAGCAGCGCCCAGTCCCCTCCACGGGGCCGCAGAGCCGGATACCTGTGTATTTGCTGACACCAGCCTGGGCGGCCACGTCCACCAGCACCACAACACCGCGGGCAGGGTCACTGGCAGCCACGTCCATCTCGATCAGGGCGTGGGGGCCCACGTTGCCACTGGCGTAGTTGGCGATGTAGATGGAGTACCTGCCGGAGCCCTGTGGCCGGCGGCACATCCTCAGCACCCACCCACCCACCCGAAACCAGACTCCACGGGGACCACAGGATCCCTGCTGTGGGGCTGAATGCTCTCATGGTTCCATGGGACCAAGCACCCCTACCATGTGCTGAGCAAGGGCTCTGCAATGCCCATGGTGAAAAGGACCCAGGAGTGTGGACGTGCCCCATTGCCTCTAGAACCTCTGTGGTCCCCAGGCTCGGGGTGCTGCCATGGTGCACCTTGCTCCCCCAGCATCCCCACTGTGCCAGGTCCAATCCCCCTCGGCCCCACCCCCCCTCTTGTCCCATGCAGCAGCTGGACCCTGATTTAGTGATAATCATTTGGAAACAAACCACTGGGGGAGGAGGAAGAAGAAAGAGCAGGTGACAGGAACATAAATCACCTCGACAGGCACGTTTATCAGCTGGCGGCAACTGTGCGGACAGGCGCCTGCAGCCCCCACGGCCGGGGGAGCTGCCAGCCCTGACAGCCACGGGCTGCTGGGGGGCAGCCCCGGCCCCAGTGAGGGGCGCAATGGGGCTGGTGCCCCGGCGAGGGGAGAGGTTCCCCAGGACACTGCAGGGGAGGGCTGGAGGGGCACGGGGGGTGGGAAGGGAGTGGAGGTGCCGCCTGCCCCCTCACCGTCCGGTCCACACAGGCAACGGAGCGCCCAGCGAAGCGGCTGGCCACGTCCCGGTTCACCTCATCGCTCAGGAGGTCCTCCCAGCGCCCGTTGCGGAGCTTGAAGAGTTTGTCGGTGTAGGTGGCCATGCCTGGGGGGGGGGGGGGGGCACAGATCAGGGGGCTGCAGCATCCCACCTCCTCCTTAGAAGGGTGCCTTGTGGAAAGGGGAGGCTGGGGGAGGGGCATCCCAAACCCCTGCTCCGTCCCCTGCAGCCCCGTGGTGCCAGGCTGCTGCTGCAAAAGCCTCCGTGACCCTTAAAGGGCTGCCAGGAGACACACAGAAGAATCAACTCATTAAGGTAAAATGTGTCCCAATGGGGCACAGCCCCATAGATCATCCCTGGGAAGGTAAAAAATCGATTCGGTGCCAGGCACAGGCAGTGAGCCGCGCTGCCCATGACAGCGGCGATGGCAGCGCCTGATTTAGGGACAGGTGTGCCGGCAGCCACCGCTAGCCCGGGTAATTCAGAGTGTCAGGAAGACAGATTCACTGCCTGGAGGTCAGGGCTGTGGAGAGGGACACGGGGCAGAGATGGGCTGGAGCATGACCCAGGGAGTTCCAGGGTTGCCTAGTGCCAGACTGGGGCACGTGGGTCTCCTCCCCACGACAGACACCCCAGGAGCTGGGAGAGAACAGGCAGGGTAAGATTAGACCTGGTTTGGTCCAGCGGCCACAGGAGAGCCATGGCATGGAGGGGCACAGCCACTGCATGGCACAGCTGGGATTTTCAGTGCAAGGGTCCCTGTGGTGGTACAGCCCTGCGGATGGTGGAGAAGCTGCCATCCTGCTCAGGGTGCCACCGGGAGGGCAGTGGGCAGCTGGGAGTGCTGACTCGGCGGCTGGCTGGGCTCAGCGTCCCACCCGCACTGCCATCAATCAATGGAGCCACTCAACTGAGAAATTAACTCCAGCCCGCACACATCCCTCACGCGCCGAAGGTCGCGGGTGGCCATACCGGGAGCTCCCCCCACACCCAGGGCTCAGGGCACGGCCACTGGCAGGGCTCACCGGAGAAGGCATTGTTGGTGTTGAGGAAGTAGATCTCCTCGCGGCCGTCCCCATCGATGTCGCAGGCTGTCACGCCGATGGCGTTGCCCTGCCGGTCCCGCAGCGCGTAGTATGGGGAGCTCCGCTCATCCACTGCCACGTTCACCAGCCGTCCCTGCATCTTGTCGTACTTGAGCACCAGGTTGGGGCCATTGTACCTGCAGGTGTGAGCAGGGGCGATGGCCCACTGTGGCTTGGGGACAGGATGAAAGCCCCTATCCCATCCCTGAGGGGACACCAGGTATGACACCAGGTTTTCCCCATGATGAGCACTGCAGAGACCTGCACAGACCATGGATGCCAGGGACCCTGGGCTGCCCTCAGCACCCGAACATGGGGCTGGCTCCCAGGTGCAGATGGGGAGGGCTCAGCCTGGACCTGTCCCAGACCATGTCAGGCATTCCACGTCTACTTGGCCTGGGTATCCCAGGGCAATGCCAGGGCACCCCAGGGCAATGCCAGGGCACGGACAGGGGCCGGGCAGCCAGTGGGGCAGGATGGGGCACAGGTCCCTGCTTGCAGCCCTTTCCCAGGGCAGGGAAACTAGCACGCAAGACAAATCCTCTCAGCATGGTGCCCAGTGGCTCCCTGCCCACTCCTGTCTGGTGCACCAGTAAACAAGTTACACAACGGGCACCATGGCTGCTTACAAAACCCCGTCTAGCTACTCGGCAGGGCCCAGCTGGGAGTGGTGGCCTGGGCGCCTCCAGGGTCCCCAGTGCTGCCTGTGGTTTGCTGCCCCAAGGTGATGCTCAGAGCAGCAGCAGGGCCAGGCTCTGCCTGCCACAATGGTGCCCCAAGCTCCCACAGCCCCACCAGATGGGATCTGTGGGGGTGAGGGTCTCCCTCCAGGTGAGCACACCTGCTTGTACAAGCCTCCTCCCTCAGGGGTGAGCATGGTGGTGTGTAGCCAGACACGCTGCGCTGGCTGCTCACAGCCATGCCAGCACACACACGCAGACCGCGCCGTGGTCTCCACTGTCCCCGGCCAGGGCTGGACCCGCTGGCAGCAGCTGCTCCATGTCCAGCCCTGCTCGGGCGCTAGCAGCGCAGCACACGGCTCCCTGCCTCCCCAGCTCCTGCCAGCCCTTCCAAGCCATCACTCCAATAAAGGGCTATAAAAAAAACCTCCAGCCAATTAACTGAATCTCCGGAGAGTGCTGAGTCCTGTCAGCGGAGCCGAGCTGGCTCGGGGACATGCTGGCTCTGCACTGCAGGGTGGACCCCGGCCGCTGGGCAGCTGCCGCTGCCCTGCAGAGGGGGAACCTGGCCCCGGGGATGGGGTGGGAGCACCCATATTGTCCTGCACAGGTGCTCAGCTGGCATCACCACCCTACGTGGGTACACGCACACACACACACAAATGGGTGCATGCAGACCCCCACCCCACTACCCTTGTGCACAAATTCCCAGCCAGCCACATGCCCATGGAGGAGTGAGGAGCTCCTGGCCCTGCAGGGGTACCAGGTCCCACAGTCACCGAGGCGCTGGGTGCAACACTCACCCTGCCACCACGATCTCGAAGTCACCATCGGCATCCAGATCGGTGACAGCCACGCCATAGTTGAGCTGCGTGGGGTTACTGTCGTAGTCGGGCGGGAGGAGGCGGTGGGTGACGGCTGCAAACATGGGCTCGCTGCGCTGGGAGCCCTCAATGAGCCAAGCCAGGGACAGCAGGCACAGCGCCAGCATCCTGGGCACCTGGGAGAGACCTGCAGCCCATCAGCTCCAGGAGATGGCTTTGCCAGCCAGCAGGGATCCCAACATCCCACTCCACAGTGCCCGAGCATCCGCTCCGCCCTTGCACACTTTCTTTCCACCCCTTGTCACCTGCCCTAGCCTGTGCCACCCCACCAGCCCTGAGAACCTTGGGCACTGCCACAGCTCTGGCATACCCATGCACAGACCCTCCCAGCTGCAGCTCACCCTCAAGGCTTCCTTGGGACAGGACCGTAACTCAGCAAGCTGGGAGGCAGGGCTGGGCAGGAGCAGGACTATGGGAGCCCATCCCATGGGAGGGACCCAGGAGGCAACAGGAGTGCTGCAGGGTGCTGACAAAGCTGGGCTCAGCCCCAGCTCGCCCTGCCCCAAGGGGCTGCTGGCACCCAAGCTCCTGGCAGACCGTGATACCAATCACTGCTCCCTTGGCAGGGCCAGAGGAAGCAGGCAGTTGCCTGACCGGGGAAGATCATCCCCTCTCTGGCTGATCCTCTGGATCTCGGGAAGGCCATGGGGAGAACATGGGGATACTCTGCCAGGTGACACCTGTGTGCCTCTGTTTCCCCACCCTGCTGGCACAGTTTCTCCCAGAGGCTCTGTGGGGTGAGCTCCTCCCAGGTTGGCCGGGGAAAGTATCTGCACTGGGATGTGGTCACAGGAAGGAGATGCTGGGAGGAACAGAAGACTGGGAGGAGAGGCTCAATTAACCTGGACTGCGGAGAACAGTGTCTGCCAGCACTGCTGGCAAGGTTGCAGAGATTTTGGAGCTGGCTCTGACCTGGTTGTAGCACGGGTGATGAGTAAGGTGGCACTCAGGATGGCCAGCCCTTGCCACAGGCCAGGCAGCCCCCTCCAGAGGGGAAAAGCCCAGCAGTGAGCTGAGTGTTGCTGGGATATGGTCATGAACCCACATGCCAGCGCTCCAATGGGAGCAAGATCAGTCTGTCCCACTCTTGCAGCCTGGAGGGATGGCTGGGGCACCTGGCCACCAAGGCAGGGGATGCTGCTCTATGTGGCTGTGCCATCCTCCTGGGCAGGGCAGCCCCTGCTTCCCAGGGAGCTAGGAACAGCCCCCAGCACTGTCATGGGGTTAGGGGAGAGTGGCCCCTTCTCCCCATCCCGTGGATCCTGCCAGCGAGAAAAGGAAGCTGTGGCAGCTGTGTGGTGCCACATGTGCCTGGCTTAGAGAGGGGAAGATGCCCAATGGCTTAGATCCTGGCAGGCCCACTGGGCTGTGGGAGCAGCCTGCTGCTGCCTCCCCCAGGGATGGGAATTTTCCCAATGGTCTTCAGGGCAGCAGGGCCAGGATTCCCCTGCCACAAGCAAAGAGCTTTCTTGCCCACCTGCCTGGACAGGAAGGGGCTGTCCTCCAGCTGCAGGGAAGACCATGAGCCCCACTGCCCAGCACACCTAGAGCCCTGCATCCCACTGCACAGGCCCAGCTCCCCTCCCCTCTCCAATCCCATCTGCTCCCCTGCCCAGCTGCAAGGTTGGATATGTGTATGTGTGTGTGTGTCCCAAGATCTACTCTATGCTGCTCCCATCCCCTCCCTGGCCTGACCCACACCCTTAGGCGCAGACAGCCCTGCTCTCCACCACCCAGCCAGACTTCAGGCACTGTGCCCATCACCCTGCCGTCCTGTCTGGAGCAGCTCTCCAGGGGCAGGAGCCTGGGTCTTTCCCTGATGCAGGTAGCCCACGCAAGGCACATGTGATGGGGACAGGGTTTCATTGGGTTGCGCAGGAATGGGACAGTCTCCGAGGGTCACTCTGCAGTGCCAGGCAGTGAGGGAGAGGGAGCCTTTGCCACACCCCCACACTGGGCTCACCAAAGCAAGCGTGGGGCAGAGCCACCCACATGGGCATATGGGTACAGGGCTGCACATGAGCTCCTGCCAATGCAGAGTGGTGCCCCCTCACTCGGGCCATAGCCAGGTGATGGGTGGCTGTCCCCAGGCCACCAGCAGAGCTCCCCCTGCTCTGCCTCCCCTCCAGCTCCTGCTTCCCTCAGCTTGGCCCATTCCCTAGGTACCCCTCCCAGCCCCATCCAGCTGCAGCCACAATCCCTCCAGGCTGGATGGAGCCTTTCCAGGAAAAAACAATGTTCCTGATTGGAGACAAAAAGCTTTTCCCAGCAGATCTGGTGCTTGGTGCCATGGGGAAAAGGACACACGGCCCAGATCCAGGCCATTTTGGGAAAGGGGAGGGAGGGATGCCCAGGCTCTGCATGGCAGATGGGAAAGGCCTCATGGTTCCCATTGTGCTGCTGATAGCACCGAGGGCCCAGCATGAAGCTCCATCTGAGGTCTGCAGCTGTGGGGTCCTCCTAGTGTGCAGGGCAGAGCTCAGCCAGTCTAGTCCCAGCAGAGCCACATCCTGGCTTGTGTTATGGCATCTGGTGGCAAGGTCACTCCAGGAGCTATGGTCACAAGGCATGGCTAAGCCTGGTGACATGAAGCCAAGGAGCCAGACAGGGGTAGAGGCAGCAGGAGGAGGGAATTGAGGCAGGGGGTCCCACAGGCACCCAGGCAGCACAGGGACAGGGTGCTGGCTCCACAGCAGGGATGCAGCATGTAGGGCTCATCTGTCCCCACACATGGCTGCAGTTGGCAATGCCCTGTGAGGAGGGTAGGGTGGGACTAGGAAGGGAGCTGTGGGGCAGGCAGGGGGTTGTGCCCCGGACCCCTCACCACAGGTGGGGAGATGCCTTCCCCAGGCCTCCTCATGTACCCACACGCACATCCCCAGCCCTCAGCCCACATCATGGTGGGGAGTGGGAGCTGTCTCCCTCTGTGTGACCACCCCATCCAGCATGCCACCATGACATTGCCACCCACCACACCACACACCCCAGTGATGTCATGCTCCACTACTGCAGCATCACCCCATCCCAGGCCGCAGCCACCTCCAGCACCACGACATTGCACGGCATCGTGCAGCAGGGGCCTGATCACACCCCAAAGGCACCCCAGAGTGGTGACAACATGGTGGCATCACACTGGATGTGCCCCAGTAACATCATATTCCCCTTCCTGCCATTCCCAGGCTGGCACAGCTGTACCCGCCAGGGTAAAGGACAGGCAGGGGACGTCCTGCAGACCCAGCGGTCCTCTCCCCACAGCGGGGATGCCCATGGATGCCAGCAGTGCACCCTCCATAGCACTTCAGCCCCAAGCAGCTCAGCCCCTGCAGTACCTCTGCTCCGGTCAAAGCCCACGAGCCCTGGACCCGCTGCCCCAGCTGCTCACTGCTGCTGCGGGCTGAGCACTGCTCCCTCCCACACCCCTCTCACAGACCCTGGCCTGTGCATGCATCCCATCACAGATGCTTCCAACAGGCACAAAGCCCCCAGCTGCTGGCTGTCCCATCCCTCTCCCCTCCCGTGCAGGGCTCCTCAGCGCCGGACCTGGCACGCTGGGGCTCAGCCAGCAGCAGCTAATGCAGTGTGGAGATGAGCAGTCACCTTAGCCTCTGAGCTCAGCCCAAAGGGACACCAGGTCCTTGGGGGGCTCAGATGCAGCCGCTTGCTCCCACTCAGACCCACCAGTGTACAACCAGCACCTTCCCATGCAGGCAGATGCACAGATGGACCCCTCTATCTGCAACCCCCAGCCCCTCCGCGGGCTCAGCCACAACCAAGCACAAATGTCCCTAGAAAGAGGAGCTGCCCGTTCTCTCCCTCTGTCTCTTGCGTCTTGCCACCCTGGTGGCTGTCCCCCAGTCCCAGCCCACGCCCCCCATCACCGCCCCATCCGCCTGAGCCCCGACACCCCCAGCCTAGCAGCATCCTTCCATCTCCACCCCTCACCTCCGTCCCTGCCTCCTTGCCACCCCGCATTCCCTCCAAGCTGCGGGGGCAAGCTGCGTGCCCTGCCCCGCTCCGCCCGCCACCAACTTCTCTCCGGACCGGTGACCGTGCCGGAGTTGAAAGCCACCCCCCTCCCCACCCCGAAGTCTCCGGAAAACTTCACGGAACATTAAACCACCCCCTACTCACGGGCCCGGGGGGCTGCCCGGCAGCCCCGCGGCGGCGGGAGCGCATCCCGCACCGCCCGCCTCCCGCGCCGCCTCCGCCGCCTCCGCCGCCGCTACCCGGCTTCCGACGGGCCGGCCCGGCCGAACGGCGCCTTATGTAGGGGCGGGCGGCGGCGGCGGCGCCAATGAGCAGGGTGAGGGGCGCTGCTGCCAATGGAGAGCGCGGAGGTGGGGCTGCACCGCCCTGATTTACTGTCCCCGAGGCAGTGGCAGCAGCGGCCGGGATGCTGCGGGGTGACCCGCCGGAGCATCGCCCTGGGCACTGAGCCCGCCGGGGGTGGGGTGGAGTGGGGGGCTCCGGGAGAAGCCCCGCCGTCCCTTCCCGGACAGCCGGAGGGGGAGCTGGCTGACTGTGGGGGGCTCCCGGCTTGCAGAAGAGGAGCTGCGCCCCTTCCGCGGTCACCCCGTGGGTGCTGGGGCGTGGGTGGTACTCGGGGTACGCCTCCCCGCCTCCTGCAAGGGCAGCTGGAGCGGTGGGGGGAGCAGAGCCAGGGATCTACCCCAGCCTCGGTGCAGTGGGGGTTTGCCCCACAGAGCAGTGCAACTGCGGGCACGGGAGGGGACAAGGGAGTGGAGCTGGGCAGCCCGCATAGTGCAACATCCAGCTGCACCCCGAGGGCTCAGCACCCTCCTGTGCCGTCACCCTGCGGGTCACCCACCTGCCCACTGCCACCCTCCCTCTGTAGGGACCCCAGGAGCAGCTGTGCCCTGGCAGCCCTTCGGCACTGCAAGAAAAGCCCTATCCAGGCCACGCAAGACACTGACTTGCCCAGAATCTTGTAGTCAGTGGACGCCCGAGCCAGGGTCACACTTAGCCCACAAGCCTGCCTTCCCTGGCATGTCTTCCTCCTGCGGGGCTGCTGCGGGGCTGGGCACAGAGCTGTCTCCGCCTGTCTCTGGATGCTGAAAATGGCTGTGGCAGGGACTGGGACAGCACTGGCAGGGCATAAGGCTACCACATCACCCCAGGAGAGCATGTTCACAGGTGCCCCAGCCTAGGGCTGCAGCCACCAGGACAGACAGCAGGAGACACCAGGAGAGACATGCTAAGAGACAACAGGAGCCACAGAAGCCCCCACCATTCGGGCTGCTTTGAGAGGCTAATCACCTGCCCTGCTAAAAGCCTTATTTCTGATTTGAACGTGTCCGGCTACAGCTTCTGCCTGTTGCTCCCTGTTCTTCTCTCCCTGCTGGATTCGAGAGCTCTCCAGTTCCAGTGATTGTCTCCCATGAAGGTGCTTCCATGTGGCCATCAAGTACCCCTTGATTTCACCTCCGATGGCCCTCTCTCGCAGGGTGCCTGGCTGAGCACTGGGCTTACTGTGCAGCTGCCTGCTGCAGGGTCCCCATGGCCAGCACAACGGTGTCTGGGCACAGGGAACCTGCCGTGGGGCACTGCCATGGGGCAGGAACTGTCACTGCTTTCTCTGTTCACCATGGATGGGGAGGCCGGGATGCCCACTGGGGCTGGGAGGCCAGCGTGACCATCACACACGTGCAATGCCACGCTCACACATCCACTGCGGGCGCACTCTGGCAGCCAGCGGCCTGCAGCCCCAGCAGCTGGTTGCAGCCTTGCACGTGCGTGTGCACTCAGGGCAAGCACCTCCTCTGCTGAGTCGTTAGCTCATCCCAGATTTAGTAACCACCTGGGTAATTATTAGCACAAACTGCAAGCTGGCTCCCAGTGCCCTCCCTGCAACTGGCACATACAGAGTACGAACACCGGCAGGAAGCCAGCTCAAGCACGCCAAGACTCAGCATGGTGCTGGGCACACCAGCTCCCCGGGGCCGCAAACCCAGCCTGCCAGCACACCGGGGCCCGGCCCTGGCCCTGAGCGTGCGCACACCCACCAGCAGACACAGGCAGGCCTGCCAGCACGCTGCACACATGCACCTGCACACGTGTGTGCGCGCATAGGTGCACACACATGACATGCACAGCTAGACAGGCAGCGTGGTGCACACATGCAGCTCCGCAGGTGCACACGCTGCGTCAGAAGGGATATGCTCACACCATGACACCATGGGTACATGCACGCTGCGTGCAGCCAGGGCACATAGTGCTGAGAGGGCCTTGCATGCTGCAGCCCCCAGCCCATGCTACTGGCACCCAGCAGGGTGACTTTCCACTTATGGGGCTGCAAGGTGCTGCCCAATACCCACTGTCAGAGCTCCTCAGTGCCCTTCCCAGGGATGCTACCACCCAGCTGAGCTGAGACATTTCTCTGGGGGATCAGAGCAGCCAGCAGGCACCTTACGATAACAACTGCCACAGCTGTAATCCACAGCCCTGCATCTGGCTCTGTGCCCCATGCTGGCCCAGCCTGGCCCAGCTTCTCCATCCCACCCCTCTGATCACACCTGCGTGGGGGTACGGTGGGGTGAGCACCCGGGGGTGGGACACGGGTCTCTGCAAGGAGTGCCAGAGGGGAGCGCGGAACATCCGTGAAACAAGCTGGGATGTATGCGGGGGCATTGGCAGGGCGGTGAGGCAGAGCGTGGGTGCTGGGGCGCGGGGAGCCTCGCTGAGCGGCGCATGGGGGGATGTGCAGGGGATGGTGGCAGTGGTGCTGGGGACAATGCGCAGGAAATTAGAGCAAGCGGCAGGCAGACACGTTGGGGGGGGAGGGAGCTGCTGCACTCCGCCAAAGGCTGCATGCAGGGAGGGGGAGGCTCTTCTGCTGAGCTGGGGTCAGCATGAGCACCAGCCACCTCCTCGCACACTTGGGGCCTCCCTTTCCCATCCCCAGGGCAGAGGTGTCCCAGCTTTCTCTGGCCCTTCTTCCTGGGGTGCTTGCCGACCCAGCCCCCTGGGAGAGGGGACCTCCTTGCAGCCAACAGCCCTGGCACCCCGTGTCCCTGTGCCTGCTGGCTCAACTACCACCCCAGCACCTCCCTGGAGAGAAGGGAGCAGGATGGTGGGGACTGGTCTGCCCCTTGCTCGCATTGCAATGGGTGGAGGGGTGGGACAGGGCTGTTTGCTGACAGTGCCAAGTGCTCCGGCCAGCCAGGGTGAGCCTGTTGGGTGGCAGTGCTAGGTGAGCCCCATGGCCCTAGCATGGACAGCGCCGCTCTGGGAGCTGGGGGACCATCGGCAGGATAGGAATCCTCCCAGGGTCAGCTGGATTCATGGAGCACCCAGTCTCCCGTCCAGCAAATTCCAGATGGTGTGACACAAACTGGGTGCAGGTGAGCAGAGCAGTGCTGACCCAAGGCACTAACCTCCAAGATTCTTTGCTTGGGCTGTTGTTCCTCTTTCTAGAGTATCATGAAGGCCGGGACACCTGCACATAGCCAGGTGGGTGAACAGCACACACACACACCATCAGCACACTCACATGCACCTACGTGCACACATGCAATGGTCTGTGTGCAGCTGCCCCGTCTGCACACACTCTATGCACACACATGATGTGTGAGCACTCAATGCGCTACCCAAATGTGCGCGCAGCCACACACATCTGCACTCACACGTTCGTGCAGTGAAGTGCACGCACCCCACCATGCACACTGCCCCGTGCACTGCTGCTCGCTGCACCCACCAGCACAGCTGGGGCAGCAGCTCTGTGGGCTGCACAAGCCACTCTTGCTGCTTTTTGACACTAGAAGAGAGCACATGCTGTCACCGCAGCATGCTGGGGGATCCCTCAGCTGCTGAGCAGACCCCAGCTCCTGCCTAGCATTGCTTCCTTCTCTGGAGGGTGCTGGGACCTCCCTGCTCTGAGGGTCTAATTTCCACCCTAAATGTATTCATGGATAATTTATCCCCAGTCATTCCTGTGCTAACGTTTTCTTTTAGCTGAAATAGCTCTTCTTCTCCCTGGCGTTCACCCCGCTGATGTATTTATAGTGAGCGCTCTGTTCCTCCGCAGCCTGCACTGTGCTGGGCATGAGCCACTGTCCTCCCATCACAGGTCTCCTGGGCTCTGCCTCCCCTGGCAGCTCCATGATGCCTCTGCTCCTCTTCCAGGCTGGTTCCAGCACAGGCAGGTCCACTGGAGGCCCTGCAGGGACACAAGCAAGTCCCCAGCCCTGCCAGAAATGCCTCTCCTGGTTCCTCCTAGGATTGCTCTTGCCTCTCCCACGACTGCACGCCCATCGTGCAGTGGCTTGCAGTGATGAACTCCCACACTCAGCCAGGTGCAAGCTCCGTCCCTCTCCTCACTGCTGTCCCCTCCCTGTCACTGTCCTGCAGTACCTGACCTCCTGCCTTGCCCATGGACCCCTGCCTGCTCTGGTCCTGCACCCCGGGACAGCCCACTCGTTCCTGGTGCCTGGACACCTCCCAACCTGGAGGCTCTTTATGCTGGGGCTGGCAGTGACCTGGGGACTGCCACCCATCCCAGCAGCTCCCTGTGAGCTGCTGCCTCCCAGTACCCTCCCCTGGTCCCCTCCTCCTGCCAGCAAGGTCCCTCTTAGGTGCTTGTTGGGCATGGGAACCCCTGGCAAGGTATCATTTTATCATAGAGGCCAGGTCAATCAAGAGGTGTGTTTTATCTCATCTTCCAGTTCCCCTTCATCATGGACTTGCTGCACCGTTGGCAGCAGCTGGGCACAGAGGCTGGGCCCTGGGCACTTCCCAGCCAGGGGAGCCCAAGGGGTGCCCAGCCCTTGCCCCAGGACCCCCAGGCCCTCGGCTCTTTCCCACCACAGCCACTGGCCCTGCACAGCCTCCCTGGTCCCCGCATGGTCCCCAGCTGCTCCTGTCACTGTGCACAGTGCCCCTGGGTCCCTGCTTGGACTCTTCCTGTCGCCGGGACATCATTAGAAATGTTAATTATTAATTATCACTAAAAGCCCTTTTTGCTGCATTGCTATTCTCTGCCTATCTCTCTGCCCCG
Source organism: Phalacrocorax carbo (assembly GCF_963921805.1). NCBI lineage: Eukaryota > Metazoa > Chordata > Aves > Suliformes > Phalacrocoracidae > Phalacrocorax > Phalacrocorax carbo. The sequence goes on along the minus strand of NC_087524.1, from coordinate 7,347,784 downwards.
TGCTGCCTGTAACCGGATCTGCCCACGCTCGCCTCCCACCTTGCCTCGCAGTCCCTGTCCCTGCTTTCCCTGGCTACCTACTGGAGTAAAGGGTGGGGGGGTCAGGGCAGACACAGCCCCCATCCCCCTGCAGGACACGGCCCTATGGGATGAGCTGGGCTTGTCCCCCCTGGGATCCCAGAGCCGTGGCTGGCATGGAGATGCACCAGTGCCAGCGCTCAGCCTGGGGACTGCCCTGCCCCATGCAAGGAGAGGGGGCAGGAGGCCAGAGCAGGGACCTGGCTGGTGCTGCAATGGAGCCAGGGACCATCAGCTCTTCTCGGCCAGTGATGATGGGGTCCCTTGTGAAAGGAGCACTAGGATGGGGGCTTTCAGCAGGGTGGAGGCAGCAGGCGGTGCTGTAGCCCACCCAGGCAGCATCCCTGGCTGAGGAAGAGCAAACAGGCTGCGGGGAAACCTGGGGGGCTGCCAGCCGCTGGCTGGGGCTGGCAGGACCCATGGGGACGGTACACACTCAGGGCAGCCGGCTGCTTCAGCAGAGCCATGCAGCTGCAGGAAGGCAGGGGAATGCCCAGCCTGCCCAGCTCAGCCTCCTCTGCCAGGGCTCCTGAAAGATTTATCAGCTCCAAGTGGATCCCGCTGATGAATCAATTCAAATCACGGTCTATCAAAAGCAGCCAGGTTCCTTCCTGCAGGACAGCGGCTGTCACCCGACACGGCGGCACTGCCACGGCCAGCACTGGGCGAGATCGGGAGCTGTTTCCGGTCCAGCATCCTTGAGCACTGGCTGCTGGGCAGAAACCGCCTCCTGGCAGCATCTCTGCCTGCTGGAGTCAGCCACGGTGCGCTGGTACCTCCTAGGGACCCTGGCAGGATGGGCCATGATGGAGCAGAGTGCCAACGGGGGCTACCTCGAGTCAGGATAAAACCTGGATCTCACCCAAGAGGTCTCTCCTGCTTACTCCTCCCGCCTCCTGAAGGAGCCAGGCTATTCAGGTTAGCAAGCCCCCCAGCCCCAGGGCTGTTGCCGGCCACCCCATGCTGCTGCACAGTCCTGCTGAGAATGCTGGAAAGCAAGACAAAAGCGGGAAGGAGACAACAGCCATAGCTCAGGGAGAGCCGTTCGGGGGCAGGCTCCTGGGGGAGCGCAGGGAGGAGCACCCGGGCCGCTACTGGAGCAGTATTGATTCCTGCAGCACAAGCAGTGCCTTCTGTGCCTATTCATTGTAGGTGTGCAGGAAAACAGGGAGCAAGAGAGCCCGGGTCCCCCCCTCCACAGCCAGCCCATGCTCCTAGGGGCACGGCCCCATCGCCTCCCTGCCCGCAAGATGCCGGCAGCACCGGTGCCTGCCTGCACCGCGGGCTGCTTCCTCACATTATACAGCACTGTCACGAGCTGCCGAGTCCCCAGGTGTTTGGTGCAATAATGCAAAGCAGATCTAATCTGCCCCAGCCCTGAGCTCTCCACAGTCTTCTCCCCACGGGCTGAGCGTGTGCCCTGCCTGGGCGTGGGGGAGAGACGTGGGTGCTCTGGGTGCTCCCGGCCTGCTGCGGCTGACGTGTGATTCCCTCCTTGCCCCTGCGGGCCCGTTGCAGCTCCCCAGGGCTTTTCTCTGCCAAAAGTACTCTGTAAGCATTTGCTCTGCAGCAATAAATCAAAGGGATGCTCACACAAGCATGGGCCGGTGCTGGGCTCCCCAGGACTGGGATGCAGTGAGGTGCCTGAGGCAATGCTCAGCCCCAGAACGTGACTCATTTATTTCCCAGCATTCCAGTGCTAAGCCCAGTGCTCACACCTTGGGGGGGTGGGGTGTCCCAGGTCATGCTGGCAGGTCTTTGAGCTCCCCGGGTTTCTGGCTCCTCTCGAGCCAGAGCACAGAAAGCAGGGACTCCTCTGCACCCTGTGTGTCGTCCCAGAGGGTCCCCGGGGCTGGCTGGGGCCTGATGTGGCTGCAGCAGCGCCAGTTCCCTAGGACGAGGTAATTCCCTGTGCCCGGACTGTGCCTGGCTGTTGGTGTTCCTCCTGCTCACAGCCTGGCAGGGAGCCAGTGGGGCAGCCAAAATCCCTGCCTGCTCTGACACCCCCATGTGTGTGTTGAGCCAGTAAGTTCTCAGCTCCCTGAGAGCCCTGGGAGCCACCGGGGGTGACAGGCTCTCTGGCAGCTGGGAGGAGGCTCCAGAGCTTGGAGGCAGGGCTGTGGGAGAAAAGGCTGCTTGGGGAGCCAGAGCAGAGCTGAGGTTGCCCCATCCTGCCTCTCCTTCCCATCCCAAGGGCCAGGGGTCAGCCCAGTGCAGGATGCTGTGCGAGTGAGAGCTGGATGCACGGTTCGCCTGCAATCAGATCCAGATCTGGGGCTGCTGACAGCTTCTTTCTCTCTCGCACTGCTCCTTTCAGCCTGTGCCTCCCCGCGGCCCCAGCTGACGCCGCCGCAGATGAAGAGACAAGGAGAGCCAGGCAGCACTCCTGGCCTGCTCTGCTATCCCTGGGGAGGCACAGACACGGCAGCTTTAGATCGAGACTCTTTGGAAGCAAGAGCAGCCCTGGCTATCAGCAGAGAGGGGCTGGCTCCCGGCACTTGCTCCCACTGGCTGTGTGGCATGAGCAGTGGGTTCTAGGATGCCAAGGCAGGAATGGGGTGCTGGGTCCCCCAGTGCAGAGCCATGGGATGCTGCAGCTCCTACCAGTGCTGGGCTGAGCGCCTGGGGCATGGCTGGGTCGGGGGCAGACCTGGCAGCAATGGCCAACTCCCTGCCCCAGCACTGGGAGTGCTGGGAGGCCAGTGCCACCCTGCTCTGCCCAGAACATTAGTCAGCCCTTGGAGGAGTAGAATCTCTGCGCCTGGGAAGACTCCCAGGATCCCTGAGACCCCCCTAGCCCAGAAGAAGGTGGGCCACAGCCATGCAAAGTCCTGCAGCCCAATTCTGGGATGGCTGGCCTCAGTGGTTGGTGCAAGCTGGGTGCCTTTACACCACCCCTTGCCCTCACCCATCCCCTTTTTCCTGTGGAGCATGAGGGTGTCAGCGGTGCAATGGGTCCCTGTCCCTGTGAGTGGCAGTCTGGAGGGTACCATGGTGTCCCTTGTGGGATGTAGGAGCACAGACAGACCTGCGGGGGCTGGAGGGGACAGGTGAAGGTGTCTCCAGCTGGGGAAAACGAGGGGGTCCTTCTGCAGCCCACACCTCTCAGCACTCGGACTGTGCTACTGCTGCCATGGAAACTGCCGTGGAGCATCATCCTGCCTCACCAGCCAGAGCGACCAGGCCACTGCGGTCCCCAGCCTTCCTCAGGCTCTGTCCCCAGGCACCTGGGCTGACAGAGTGGGAGAGGCTGGGTGCTCCCTGCCAGCCACCATCCCAGCGTCACCTTGGGGCTGTGGCGGGACAGGGGCACCCCTGGGTAGGACACCCAGGGCGTGGCAGGGACAGAGTGGCCAGGGAAGTGCTGGCAGGCGGTGTCTGGTGCCATTCCCAGACAAACCCAGCTCCCACGCGGCCAGGGGCTCCACGCTGCTTGGCCTCCCACAAACATAAATCATTTTCTAATTTATAACATGAATAATTGATTTTGCCTCCGTAGCTGGCGATAAATCTCCTGTGCGCACATGCATAAGAAAATAGTAATAATGAAAGCGATCAGGATCTGCTGCCATCGATTACCTGCGAGAGGAACCACGGTCAGCTGTGTGCCATGGCGGGCTGGGGCCAGGGCTGCTCCCTGGGGGGTGCTGGGTGGCCCTGCCTGGTGTGAGTCTTCCTTGTCCTGCACAGGGCCACATGGCTGCGGCGGGATGACCCTATCCGTCCATGTCTGTCTTGCCCAAACGTTCCCCTTCCAAGCCCTCCTTTCCCATTCCCAGCAGTGATCCCACAGGACTGTGGTGATGGAGCACAGCTTCCTTCCCAGGGTCCCACCTTGTTCACACCTGCACCCAAATAAAGGGAATTCAAAGGTAAAACAAGTTATCACTTGGGTCCACCACTCAGTACAGAAGAACCAGGTCTCTGGGGCTAATGTGCTGAGCCCCTGTGGGTACTGGGACCCACACTGGGTGGTCACAAATGTCCGAGTACTTCAGGGCATCCCAGACCTCAGGCATCAGCAGTCCCAGCCCTGTAGCTGCACCTGAGGAGGGATAAGATGCTTGGCACAACCCCACGTGCTGATGCCCCATGCAATGCCTCAGTGACATCTTGCCAGGGTGCCAGGTGACCGGTCCCCAGTCCCTCAGCAGCTGCATGGCTTCCAGGGAGCTGCAGAAGCTGCACTGGCTGCCTGGGCACCAGCTTCGAGTCCCACCACACACAGGCAGTGGGTATGCAATGGGGCATCACCCCTCCCTCACCCCCATCATGAGGCTGCCTAGGAAGCAGCAAATCACATTGGACAGCTTCAGTTCATTAGGAAGCCAGCCCTGGGTACGTGGGGGAGTGCAGAGGCCCCCTGCCCATCAGCCAGATGAACCAGGGCGTCTGCACCAGCCTGCCCGAAGCCTTTGCAGCCCTGTACCCCAGCGAGCCAGGACACGGCCCCACTTTGCCAGCTCTGGACAGCAAGGCACCACACCTGCCTGCATCCTCCGGGTTGCCCCCTCTCCCCCGCCAGCCCTCACCCTGCCTGTGGGCGTATCCCGCCCTGTTCCCCTGGGTCCCCCATCCTTCCCCCACAGGTGCAGGCCCCGGCTCGGGCGTGCTCTGCAGCACCAGCGCTTCATTAGGAGCCAGCAGATGCGCCAGTCCCGGGCATGCTCCTCTCGCTGCCCACGCTGCCTCCGAGGGCGTGCGAGCGCCGGGGCCCGGTACATTATCCGCTGGGCGCAGGCAGGCTGCTCCTCGCCAAGCCCCAGGAAGGAAGCGGAGCAAAACTGCCCGGCACAGACACCTTTCCCCGTCCGGGTGTCTGGGCAGCCGGCACGCCGGCCAGCCTGCAGCCCTGCGGCGGGAGCGCGGGGTGTGGGATGTGGCCTGGAGGTGCCTGAGCCTCGCCATTCCCCCGGTGCCCCCCGGCAGGTGGGAGTGGGGGTCTGCTGGCCTAGCCAGCACAGCAGTGAGTACCGCTGCTCCCGGTAGCGTGTGACGTTAAATGGTGACGGGAAACCCACGGTAGCTTCCCGTGGGGCCGCCCGCGGGTGGGAGGGGAGGTCCCTCTCCCTCCTGCTGCCCTGTGTCCGCACCCCCCCTCCTCCCCCAGGTACGGAGCACCCTGCCCTCGGACCCCGGCCGCGGGGGAGTGCCCGGGGGAGGTCGGGCCGCGGTGGCACCGGGGCTGCCCGCGACGGTCCCAGCTCCGGGGCTGCGCCGACCGCCAGGGCGGGGGGCGGCAGCCCAAAGTCCCGCGGGGGGCGGCCGGGCTGGCAGGGGTGCGGGGTGCCGGGGCGGCCGGGCTGGCAGGGGTGCGGGGCCGCACTACAGGTCCCGGCGCTCCCCGCGGCGGGGCGGGAGGGGGGCGGGCCCTGCGCGGCGGAAGCGGCGGCGGCGGCGGCGCGGAGCGGCGGGGGACCCGGCGCGGCCACTGGTAACGGCACGGCCCGGCAGGCGGCTCGGCCCGGCCTGGCTGGGCTCGGCTCGGCGCTATTCGCGGGGCAGGGGCTCGGCAGCCCGGGGTGCGCGCCCTGCCCGGTCCCTGGGCTGAACACTGTGCCCCCGTCCCGTGTCCCAGCCCTGACCCCCAGCCCTGTCCCTCACCCGCTGTCCCCCACCCCTCTGTCCCAGCCCTGACCCCCAGCCCTGTCCCTCACCCGCTGTTCCCCACCCCTCTGTCCCAGCCCTGACCCCCAGCCCTGTCCCTCACCCGCTGTCCCCCACCCCTCTGTCCCAGCCCTGACCCCCAGCCCTGTCCCTCACCCGCTGTCCCCCACCCCTCTGTCCCAGCCCTGACCCCCAGCCCTGTCCCTCACCCGCTGTCCCCCACCCCTCTGTCCCAGCCCTGACCCCCAGCCCTGTCCCTCACCCGCTGTCCCCCACCCCACTGTCCCAGCCTTGTCCCTCATCCCCTGTCCCAGCCCTGACCCCCACCCCGCTAGCTTGCAGCCCCTGGAGCACCCGGGTAACATAGCACGTTGCAGACCCCATAATTCTCCCCAGCTTACTGAGTCACGGGGGGTGCCGGCGGTGACAACCCTCGAGGGCAGGGGAGTTATACAGCATCCATGCGTGCTCGGTGTGCTGGGCTCCCGTGGCTCGTAAAACACGTGCCTGGTGCTCCCACGCGCTAGATGCTGTATTTCATGGCTGCCTGTCTGCCCTCGGTGTCCCCTCCGTCCGTAACGCTGCCTGCGGGGCTCTGTGTGCTGACCGCCGTGGGGCTGTCACAGCCCCGGGGTGGCCTGTAGCACGATGCCAGCGTCCAGCTTTTGTCGCTTGCATGTTTTGGGGTGGTCATTCCGGCCACCTGCTTTCCAATTTGATCACACCCAGGGCTCTGGACTTTGCTTTCCAGGCTGCCTCTGCCCACCGGATGCTGCTTCAGGTTATTTTACCTTCTTTGTCCCAGGCTGGGTCTCGTTTTGTTTCCTGCCACATTTCTCGCACCCTTTGAATAATTTCTCTGCTCTGGCTGGTATTTGCAACACCTCTTTGCTCAGTATTATCTACAAGTATAATTACAATTCACTATTCAAGTGAAAGTTTGGGAGATAGTATAAAATGATACCCTGAAGCTCAGCTAAATTGTGTCTTGCTTGCCTTATCCTTAAGCTTTGCCCTTCATGCAGGAGCCCATCACAGTGGGTGTGCAGGCTCCTTCCTCCAGATGTTATGTTCTGTACTAGGGATGGGCACAGGGTTTACCCTGTGCCTGGCTCCAGTTTTATTGTCCTCTCCGACATAGAAGATTGGTGCCTGGTTTGCTCTGCCCATCACAAGGGCCTTGTTTTCTCCCCGGCACCGTGTGTGTGTTGGCGGGTTAATCGGTTCACCTCGGCGCTGGCCATGCCAGCCAGGTGATCGTGTCTATGTGGAGATGCTGTTTTTGCTTTCCCTGCAGCTGTTTTTGCGAGGCTTCCGCCTCATTTGCATTTTTCTGGTTAAAAACAGTAATTTTGTCCTTTTGAGTCATCTTTATTTTTGAGCTGTCGTTAATTTTCTCTCTCTCCTTGTTTATTAATAGACCTTTTAACTTTTGTGCTGATTCTGCCCGCGTATGTTTGTAAAGTCCTTTGTATTCCCCTTAGCCCTTCGGCTGTTAACTCCTTCTGCTGGTTTGTTGTCCCTTTTTCCCCCTGCAGATGTGAGGAGACACTATTGATTTACAAATCCCCCTCCTGTCTGAAGCGTTCCCCTTCTCTTGTTCCAGGTGTCTCCTAAGAGCATTGCAAGGGAAAGGCACAGTTGAAATCTCTCTTTTTTCGCAGTGCCTTTGATGCCTTCGATGCCTCCTTGCGTAGCCAGCATTTTCTCCGGCTGATGGAGGGTGTCTTTCTCCCAGCATCAGGGGACAGGGTCGTCTTAAAGCCTGTGGGACTGCAGGCAGGCGTCGGATGGGACGTGGCTTTCCAGTCCTTGAAGCGCTTTGCTTTACCTTGTGCCGGTGGCTCTGTGTTCTTGCTTTTACTCTGCCTCTCCCTGCCAGGTGTCTGGGTCCTTCCCTGGCCCTGTCACCTGCTGCGTGAGCTGGGCAGGCTGGGCTGGAGCTCTGCTGAGAGCAGAGGTGCAGGGTAGCCAAAACCTATGACAATCCTTACCCAGGCTGCTGGGTGCCAGTGTTGTGCAGTCGGCAAGCGTGCCGCGGCACGTGCCTGGCATGGGATGAGCCCTGTGAGCAGCGGGTTCCCCAGTGGGGCTGTTTAGAATCTCCTTGTACCTGCCTTTTCATTAGTCTTGTTATTATATTTATTTCCCCCCCCCCCCCTCCAAAGAGCCCAATCTGTGGCAGGCTGTAAAGAGTGACATTGCAGGTGCGCGAGCTGCATACCGAGGCTGTGTGTGGTCCCCCAAGGCTCCCGGTCCCCTGGTGCTGCTGTCCCCATTCAATATCAAGTCTTTAAGGTTATCTGCTGTATCGATGGGAGTATGGATTGAGTGGAATTAGAAACCTCGGAGGCTAAAAATACAGCTCCCTGCCAGGAAATGCGGCAGCCTGCTGGGAGGGCTCTGGGTGGCACCAAAACTTTTCCGGGAACTGGCACTCTCCGTGTGAGCCCTGCAGCCTGGCATCCGTGCATGTCCCCAGGCTCCCCATGTGGGGCTGTGGCTGCTGTCTCTGCCTGCAGTGGGAGAAGGTGGCGGGAGCCCTGGCTTTGCTGCCAGAGCCACACCATAAGTGTCCTCACCTGCTGGGAGGGGATGCAGAAGGTGGAGGAATTTGGCGAACGTGCTGTGCAATGTGAAGTAGGGTCTGTGATGTGGTCAGCCCTGTCTTGCTGTTGTTTGTGGGGTCCTTCCCCAAAGAGGAAGGGGAGAGAAGTCAGGGAGAAACCACTGCCTGCCTGTGCTGCAGGTCACTAGAGGAGAAATGCAGGCTGGTGTGTTGCCCAAGCAGCTGCTCTGAGACCTCACAAACTCGAGCCATGAGCACAAGCTCCCCATGAGCAGTGTTCCTGGCGATGATGCGAGGGGAGTCTGTGCCTGCAGGGAGCTCCAGCCACCTCCTGGCTGATGCTCCAGCATCCCCTTGGCCTCACCAGGCTGTGTTGCACTGGGCTGGCAGGCATTATGTGCCAGGCAGCTGGGCAGCACTCCCAACACCACTTTTACCGTGGTGCCGTGGTGTGCCTGGTGCGGGGCCGCCTTTCCCTGCTTAATGCTGCAATGCCAAGCTGTTTTCCTGGCTTGCTCTGAAACGTGGGGCATCAGCCGGGACAGCACAGGCCCTTTTGGGGATGCGCTGCCCATTACTGCCTGGGTTTGCAGGGTGAGCTTGGTCCTGGAATCTGGAAGCTGCGGGGTTGCCCTGCCCAGTGTAGTGTGAATGAGACCCGAAGCCAGGGCTGTTGCTCTGCCTCCTGGACCATGAAATCAGTTGGTGCCGACGCGTGGCCGTGGCATCGATGAAGTGTGTAATAGGCTGAGGGCAGGTGCTGTGCTGCCCTGTGGGGAAGAAAAAAGTGCTGCAGCATCCCTGCCAGCCTGGGCCAGCCACCACATTGCCATGCTTCTGCCTGGGCTGTGGGAAGTGGCTCTTCCCTGGCAGCGTGCGGTAGGCAGAGGCAGGGTTGTTTGTGGAGAGGATGCTCCCAGCACCAGCCGTCTGGCTAATGCTGCACCATCTGCTTTGGAGGGTGAGGCAAGGTGAATGGCAAGCTTTCTAGGAGCCCGTAAATCCTGTGTGCGAAGGCTCTTCTTGGAGGTGACTCAGGATATGCGTGGAGCGATGCTGTTCCTGGCTGCTCCCCGTGCTGGAAATCCTCAAGAAGCAGAGTCTGGGGGGAATCAGTGATGTCCCATGGGCTAAGATTCTGGGCTTGGTTGGGAGACGTCCTTTAGCAGGACATGGTTTGGTACAGTTGGAAGCTCTGCGTGGCTGGAAATGGTGGTGCTGGGGGGGCTCCCAGTGCCCCCTCCCCTCTGGCACCTCGGCTGTCACTTGGTGAGAAAATGTGCCTCGGTGTTGAAAAATGACTAATCCAGACCTTGGAGGGTTTGTAGGATACGTTCCTTTCTCACGGTCGATAAAGATAAAGGGGATTGTTCTGCCAGCAAAATTAGTGTATCAAAGAGGGGGAAAAAAATGACAAGAGCTGCAGAGACAGAAAAGTGGTTGGGGCAGCCCCAGAATGGTGCCCAGCATCACCGCGGCGCCCGTGCCTGCGCCTCGTGCTGCGGAGGTGGACAGGAGTGCGGTGCCACCTCTGCGGCATGAGGCGCAGGCACGGGCGCCGCGGTTATGCTGGGGAGCACTGCCCTGCCTGGGCTTGCCGGCGGTTTCCAGAGAGCCATGAGAGACCTATCCATCACGCCGAGGAAACCGTCTGTCCATCCGTCCATCAGGAGGAGGGGATGATGCCGTGTGGCACGGGCAGCCCCGGCCGCTTTCCAGCCAGCGGTTGGCCTCCCCTCGCCTTCCCGGCACCGCTGCCGGCTGTCGGTGAGGGGCCATGGGGAGCGTTCGCGCCTCGGTCAGGAGCTGCGTGGAGGGGAGGCTAATGTACCGGAGGTGCCTCGGAAATGAGAGCCTTGGATGGGTTCCTGGCCCTATTGATCCGCCGGCAGTTTATGCATCCTGACATTCATAATCTCGGTCGGCGCTGATGGTCCAGATTAATGGGCCCGGGGGCTGTCCATCCGTCACTTCACATTAATTACTGAAGAGGTGTTTTTCCAGTGATTTACCTGACAACGTCCCGTGATGAATCCCCCTAAACGGAGTGGGCAGTGATTAATCACGGGGTCCCAGCCCAGCCCCGCTCTGCCTTCCCCTCAACCGCAGCGCAGCCCCCCACACCATCCGTCTCCATAAACCCTGCCTGATGCATATTTATAGGGGCAGGGGGGCCTGGCAGCTCATGGTGTGCCTGCTTCCGCCAAAGATGATGAAAAATAAATCTCTGCTGGGACGGTGCAGCAGGTGAACGGGGCTGTGGCGTGCCGGGGTGGCAGCCGTGATCCTGCTCTGGGGTGTCCCCAGGCTGGGGTTTCGTTTCTGGGGCTCTGTGGCTGCCGTGGCCTTCTCTAAGGTTTTTGATGTGTGAAAGGTGCAAGGGCTCTGTGTCAGGCTTCAGCTGTGGCTGCTGGACCCAGGGGCTGGGGGGTCCGGGGCAGCAGCCGCTGGAGCAGGGCGGGCTCCTCAGTGATGCTGGTAGGGTTTCCCTGCTTCTCCCATAGCCCGGTACGCCCCACTGAAGGCTGTAGGTCTGTGGGGTGCTTTGGGCACCAAACCCCATCTGCAGAGTTGCTACTGTGGGGGCAGTGTTGGGGTTCCACTAGCCATCGTTGTGTGCCAGCTGCCATGGGAGTGAGGGTGGGTGCCAGGCTGGGACCCCAACCCACCAACCTGGGCAGGGGCTGCCCTCCTTTTGCCTGGCTGTGGGGCAGCTGGGACGCGGGCAGGGCAGTGATGCTGTTTCTCCTTGGCAGGCAGCGGTGGCACCATGCAGCAGGAGTCAGAGGTTGGCCGGCCGCGCCGCAGGAAGCCCGACATGGCCCTCTATGTGCCCAAAGCGCGGCGGGAGAGAGCAGAACAAGCGGCAGGTGACACGCCAGCTGGACACCGCCAGGAGCCTGAGAACCACCGCCTGGCACAGGATGCTTGCCTGGGCAGTGGTGAGGGGCAGAGGCGAAGCCCCCGTGTCAGGACACAAGCAGGCAGAGCGGTGAGGAGGGAGAGCAAAGTGGATGCTGGCCCGAAGGAGCTGCGGGCAGCCTCTGGTGGGCACTGCCGGAGGCCGGGAGGCAGCTGCCCCATTGCACCGGAGAGCCTGGGGTCATCACCCAGTGTGCGGGAGCCATGCCCGAATCCACCCGTTGCCCAGCCCTGGGATGGGCAGGACAAAGCATCCCGTGGTGAAGGACTTGAGGAGCTCAGCCGCAGCTGCTGGATGATGAGGACCGAGCCTGACCCTCCATCCCCACTGAGTGCCCAGCCTGGGGCCATGGAGGCTTCCACCAAGCCTGGGGGTGACCCCGGTAGCCCAACACACCCTGCTAGCACAACGTTGGTGTGTTGGACAGGGCCAAGTGGTGTGTCGGAGCATGTGGGGGACAGTGGCCTGGATCCAGCCAGGTACCTCTCCCAGCATCCAGGAGGGGGTGTCTTGCCTCTGGCACAGGCGAGCAACTGGGGCAGCATGCCCGGACTGATGTGGGAGGCTGCAGGTCCAAAAGCCCAGGGAGAGGAAAGGGAGCCTGGCGCGTTTCTCCTGGCAAGGCAGGGTGAGGGCTGTGCTACCAGGGTGCTGGCAGAGGAGGAGGAGGAAGAGGAGAGGCAGGGAGGCCTGCTTATGGCTGAGCTTGCTGGGGAGAGCACTTTGGATGTACCAGGAGCTGGCTGCGAAATGGAGCACTCAGGGGGTGGCATGGGTGACGCACCAGTGCTCCCTGGGGAGAATACCCTGAGGCAGGATGTGGGCAGCCCATCCCAGCTCCCACCTGGCATGGAGGAGGGTGCTGCCAGTGCTGGGCATCCTGGCGGAGAGGGCATCCTGGTGCCTGCTGTGGAGGGAGCAGGCAGCACCTCTGCCTGCACAGGCAGCAGTGCCAGGGCTGAGAACAGCCTGCCGGGTGCTGGCGAGGAACCGGCGAGTGGCGCGTGGGAAGGAGCACCCCTGGAGAGCCACAGGCCCCCACCATCCCTGGAGCTGCTGCGCCACGGCATAGAGGGGCTCTCGCCTGCAGCCTGGGCTGAGGAGCCAGTGGGGGCAGGCAAGGACACGGCCTCACCACAGCAGCATCGGTGCAGCCAGGAGGCTGAGGAGGAAGAGGGAGGTCTCTGCAGTGGCTCCCCAAAGGCAGAGCAGGCCAGTGCCGGGACCCCGACCCAGGCCAGCCCAGGCCCTGAGGAGAGCTGGGATGCGCTGTTCAATGACGATGGGGACTGCCTGGACCCCCGCCTGCTGGAGGAGGTACGTCCTGTGAGCCAGTGCCCACGGGGATTTGCAGGGATGGTGGCTGCTGCCTGCTGGGATGCGGGGGCAGGGGTCTTTGGGAGTCGGCGGCCCCCATGTCCTCCAGGGTGGGTGCATGGTGGGTCGGGCTGCACCCAGGGCATGTGGCCACCCTTGCTGCTGTCACCATCAGCTGGCCCTGAGGGCATGGCCTGTGGTGCCAAATTGCCTGGGACCTCCACCCTGCCCCCCGGCTGGTTCCCATCCGTCCCACAGTGGCGGTGAAGGCTGGGGCAGATCTTCCCTCTCTAGTACATAAAGCGCACCCAGTAAAACCTGCTCGAGCACCGTAAAATGCAACTGCACCCTCGTGAAACCGGGGCCGGTGATAAAGAAATGGGCTGAGACGTATGGGCTCCCATTGAAATAGCAACGGGATGTTTCCTCGAAACTACGGCTTCTTAATCAGCTGTGGCTCATTACCATCCCCTCCTGCATGCATACAACTGAATTTACTACAATTAGCTGGTTAGCACTGGGACCCAAGCCGTTTTCCTGCCATTTGTGAGGAAATCTCGGCTTCTGCAGTGAGGCTGGATACCCCTTATTGCATTTTAAATCAGTAGCATCAAACTGGTAATTTTCCAAATGACATTAATGTGCCCAAAGTAACAAACAGCGCTAATATTGTTACAGCCATCGTCTGTCCACCCCAGGCTGGAAGCAGGGTATGAAGTGGCAGTGCCTGAAAACAGGTTCTGGGGAGGGATGAGCTTAACTCAAGAGCACCGTTACTGGGGAGCGCTGGTACCCACCTTGTCTGTAGGGCTGTGCTCAGGCTGGTGTGGGGCTGGGACACGGTGTGGGGCATGCAGGGCTCGCCTCTGGGGCTGCTCAGAGGGAGATGTGGAAGAGCTTTGGGTACCCCCATCTGTGCCTGACTGTGCTCCCTGCAGCTGCGGTCCCTCACCCTCCAGCTGGGAGGTTGTGGTGAGCAGCGGTGCAAGGTGGGTGGCACTGGTGCTCCGACGGCAGCTGGCGCATGTGGCGCTGGCTTTCCGTGGGCTGGCACGGGGGCACAACTTTGCCCTCAGACAGAGCAGGGCGGCTGCCTGGTCCTGCAGGGGAGGCAGGTCAGGGAGGGCCTGTGTTACGGTCCAGCTGTAGGGTGCTGTGAGCGCGGTTGTGCCGTGCAGCACTAGTGCTGACTGTGAATGGCTCTGGAGCATCCGTGTTAATTCCCCCGTGCACAAGCTCGGAGCAAAGTTTGAGCTTTCCAGGGAGCTTCCCAAAATGGGTGAATAAGAACCTGAAAAAGGGATTTATCAGTTAAAAGTTGCTATCTTCACCACCCTGCAGATTCCCATACTGAGCCTGGTGCTTCCCAAGCCCTCTGAGCTCTTGGCAGGTGGACGTGGCTGCTTGGGGAGGGCACAGGCTCTTGGGGAGGTGGAGCTGTTGTTAATTAACAAAAAGGATGAGAAAATTAGTACCGTTCTTCCTTATAACTGAATCCTTATGCACTGCGGATAGCTGGCAGAGAGCAAGATTTATGGCATTCTGTGTGGAGGAGAGATTTCTGATAGCAAACGGCTCTTTAATCTATCAGCAAAAAACACCATAGCAAGATCCATTGGCTGGAAGCTGAAACCAGACAAATTCAGAGTAGAAATCAGTTTGAATGCAGAGGGTAATTAAGCACTGCGACCATTTCTTTTCAGGCTTGGTGGACTCTCCATCAGCCGGCATGGCGGGGCAGGAGCTGCGGTGTGCATGTGCCGGGGGGTATGGTGCATGCGTGCCGCCGCGCACCTCCCCTCCAGCTCTGGAGGTGCGCTCTCTGTGAGAGCATGAGAGTGTAAGCGAGTGGTCATGGACCCCTCTAATGTGCTCCACTGAGGATGCATCTTTAGAGAGCAGAGAGGCATGATGGACAGGCTTCATTTCCCACGGCCTCCTGTCTCTGCCATCCATCTGTCCATACATCAGCAGACCCTTCCCAGCACTGGGTGCGTGTCAGGGCTGGGGGCTATACCCTGGCTCCTGCTCCCTGCACCCCCCACGGCTGGGGGGCTGCAGTCACCCTGTGTGCCTGGTCTGGCAGTGCAGGGAGGACCTGTTGAGCTGTGCCTGCTGCGTGGCTGAGCCCGGTTGCCAGACGGCGCCTGTCCTTGCTGCCCCGCCACACTTGGTGATTTGTGAAGGTCAAGGACCGCTCCAGCACTCGGTGCTCCCGGTCTCTAATCATCTTCCTGGCGCCTGGCACTACCCGAGTGCTCTGCTCCCTCAAGCGGCACCGCAGGGCTTCATCCTGCCCAGGGACAGCTCCTTTGTGTCCCCTGAGCGGGCAGGGGGTGCTAGATGAGTGTGCAGCCCCACATGGGGTGCACTTGGTTAGTGGGTGACGGTGGTGGGGCAGGCGGCTCTGCTGGCAGCCTCGTGAGCTCCATAACTCAGCTCTCCCCTACACCGGCATCCAGCCGCCCTGGCAGCACCCCCTCACCTGCCGTGAATCCATCTTCCCCATAAAATTGTCGGAATGAGCACTTTTTATTGACTGAGCTGGCTGGGATTTATGGACTCTAACCTTCCAGCCGTGGTGTGCTCGGCTACGATCACTTGGGGGATCGAGCTGGGAACCCGGCTGAGTTATGTACCCGCTCCCCGGCACTGTGCTGGCCCCACACTCCGGCAGGGACAGGGGAGCTGCCGGTGGCTTCTTGCTGTGCCTGGCCTGGTGTCACAGCTGGAGCGGGGCCATGAATCCCCTCGGCCGCCAGCACAGTGTGGTTTGGAAAGCAGAGGTTCAGCAAGTGGTGCTCACCAGCACCAATGCTGCGGGGTGGAGGGGAGCAGCGGGTGGCTGTGCCCCCCACAGCGTGGCAGTGGGCAACTGCTGTCCATGTCTTAAAATGAAGGTTGAAAAATGGGAGAGGGAGAAAAGTGCTACAGCCATCATCTTTTAGAGCTGGAGGAAGTGCCCCGCTGTGAGATACTAAACGCACACAACCCGTTTAGCTTATCAAGAAGAAGATTGAGAAGGGACTTGATTAGCGTGAGTAAGTGCCATCATGGGGAGGGTACCAGGGACCAAGGGCTCTTTAATCCAGCAGAGAGGCAGAACAAGAACTGCTGGCTGGAAAGCGAAGCCAGAGAAATTCAAATGAGAAATAATGCATAAATTTTTGGCCGCACAGGTGATTAACCACCAGAACTTGCTCCTCAGGGGAGTGCTGGCTTTTCCATTTCAGCATCCAGGGCGCCGATGGGCTGCTCTGGTGTGTGTGCTACAGCCGGCATGTGCTGAGTCTGGTGGTCCCATGCAGCGGGCAGACATCAGGCTTTCCTCCTGGGCTTGCGGTCCTGCTTGTTGTTCCCCAAATGTATTTCGGGTCAGCACGTCACTGTGGAAGGAGGGGTGTACATGGGGGTGCACGTGCTGTCTCACTGGTGCCATTCCCACTGTGTCCCTGGCGGGACCACAGAGCGCAGCAAGTGAAGGGATGCTAGTAATGGGAAAAGCAAGTGCATGGCATGAGAGCCCCAGTCGATAACTCCTAATATCTCAACGCAATTAATCCTTCTGCAGTGCTGGGGTAGGCGGCGTGGGCCAGACTGCTTCCCGGGGAGCACTTGCCATGGATCAGGAGCTAGCTTGGGGAGGGCAGGCATGGGTTGCTCAGTGCTCTGCCTCTCACACCTCTAGCTCTCGGGGGGCAAGAAGCACCGGGAAAGCCAGCAGTCACCCCGCTTTGACTACTATGGGGCTGAGCCCGCTGCACTGGACCTCAGCGATGCCGAGCTGCCCCATGTCATCGAGATCTATGATTTCCCCTCGGATTTCCGCACCGAGGACCTGCTGCGTGTCTTCTGCAGCTATCAGTGAGTCTGCCAGCAATGGCCCATCCCCAGCGCTGGGGTCCCCTGCCTGGGTGCTGCTCTGGACCCCTGCCCACCCAGTGCCAATGCCTTGCTGAGCTTCCCTCTCTCCGGCAGGAAAAAAGGTTTTGATATTAAGTGGGTGGATGATACGCACGCCCTGGGCATCTTCTCCAGCCCCATAACAGGTACTGCTCCCAGTTTGGCTGTGGACGGCCAGAGGGGAGGCATCCCTGCCTCTCCCATGGCCGGATCCTGGGCATGGGGCTGGCCTTGCATGCAAATGCCGCTGCTCTCTCCCCACAGCACACGATGCCCTCAGCACCAAGCACCTGATGGTGAAGACTCGCCCGCTCTCCCAGGGCACCCGTGCCTCTAAAGCCAAAGCCAGGGCGTACGCTGGTGAGTGATGCTGCCCTGTGCTGGCTTGTGCCGTGGTGCTTGTGCTGCAGCATCTTCATCCCAATAACTGGGGAGGGATGGGGCATCCGGCATGGCTCCGCAATGCTTAAGTGCTGCAGAGCTGTGCCAGCTGCTCTGTCCCTCCTAGGATGCCCCTAGTGATGTCCCCCATCTCCACTCACCCAGACTATCTGCAGCCAGCCAAGGAGCGCCCTGAAACGTCGGCTGCCCTGGCCAGGCGGTTGGTGATCGGTGCCCTGGGGGTACGCAGCAACCAGACGCCAGCCCAGCGAGATGCTGAGCGGAGGAAGCTGCAAGAAGCCCGGGGTGAGATTTGGATGCCTGGGGTGCTTGCAGTTTGGGGGGATCTCCATGGATGCACCTTCTCACAGGGTGCTGGGTGGGAGGGGGCTGTTCCAGGGTGGGCTCCAGCCACCTCTGTGGTGAAGTAGGTGGCTGTAGGGTGATGGGGCATGGGATTGACCCTCCTCTTGTCTCTGCAGAGAGGAAGCGCCTGGAGAACAAGCAGCGGGAGGATGCCTGGGAGGGCCGGGAGTGAGTGTGGAGGCTGTACCTTACCCCTGCTGGGAAACCCCCTGGGGTGCCCACGCCCCCCTCTACGGGCAGGCAGGGCACCATGCGTTTTGGAGCGGGGATGGATCCCGCACTGCATCCCAAAGCACTGGGCTGCTCCACTGAAGGGGCTGAGCAGGGTGTGTGTGCAGGCTGGTTGGTGCCTTGTGGATGCTGTCACTGTCGGGCAATGCCGCCTGCCCTGCCCAGGGCAGGAACCCCTGTGCTGCCTGCTGCAGCGGGAGTAGCCGGTGGGACGTGGGGAGCTCGGCAGTGAACACGTGGGGCCGTGTGGGGCGGCCCTGGCCACCTGGCAGGGCCTTGCAAGCAAGAGTTTCTGTCCTTTATTTTGCTAATAAATACCATTTATTTTATTTGCCTGCTGGGCTGCAGCTTTCCGTGCCCTGGAGCGCTGGGGGAAGGTGTGCACGCTGAGGGCTGCCACGCATGGTCCCTGCTGCTGTGGGGATGTCCATCTCTCCCAGGTGGTGGGTGTCCCTGACGGGTGGAAGGGTGGGGATGCAGGCAGGAGGGGTCGGGTAGGGCAGCGGGCAGGAATGTGCTGGCAGGGACCTTGTTTACTTCCGCAGAGCAGCTGCAGCCCTGAACAGCGAACAGCGGGGCCCTTGTTGGTGCATGGGCAGGGCTGCCTTCCTGGCCCAGTGCGGGGCTGTGATGTGGCTGCACTGCTGGCCCTGGTGGGCTGGGGGCTTCCTGCCTTGCCCTGGGGTGGTGGTGTGGGCAGGCAGCTGGGACCTGTCTTTGCCTCCTCTGCTTTGCATCATCGCAGCATCCAAAAAACAGCCCTTTGTGCCCCAGTACTCCTGCCCTGTAGCCTGCCCAAACTCTTGGGGCCATGTTTTGTGGGGCTCCCTTGCATTTTGCAGCAGGTGGGAGCAGGGACTGTGCTTTTCCACCAGCCCTGCCAGTGGTTTGCATGTTTTTGGTCACGGCTGCCTCACCCCAGCCTGCACGGAAGGGCTCGTGTGGCTGCCCTGTGTCCCCTGGCTGTCCCCCCAGCTTGGCGGTGGCGGAGCCGGTCATGACCCTGCAGCGGTGGCTGCCTGCCCCCTTGCTGGTGGTGCGACACGTCTTGGTTGCAGCTCTCGGCTGCTTGCAGCTTGGCCAGTTGAGATTTCAGGGCACAAAGCTGTTCTCATCCGGAAAGCATCTTCCCTGCTGACCA